>NW_016107721.1:564889-582627 GCF_001604975.1 Cebus imitator
TTTTTAGTAGAGACGGGGTTTCTGCCTGTTGGTCAGGCTGGTCTCGAACTCCCAACGACAGGTGATTCGCCCACCTTGGCCTCCCAAAGTGCTGGGATTACAGATATGAGCCACCGCACCTGGTCTGCTCTAAGCTTCTTGACCTCTGCTGAGACTAGGGCTCGAGCTTCTTCTTTATTTTCTTTATTTATTTATTTTGAGATAAAGTCTCCCTCTGTCATCAGGCATCAGGCTGGAGTGCAGTGGCGTGATCTTGGCTTACTGCAACCTCCACCTCCCGGGTTCAAGCAATTCTCCTGCCTCAGCCTCTGGAGTAGCTGAGGCTACAGGTGCGCGCTACCATACCAAGCTAATTTTTTTGTATTTTAGTAGAGACGGGGTTTCACCGTGTTTGCCAGGATGGTCTTGATCTCTTGACCTCATATCTGCCGGCCTCAGCCTCCCGAAGTGCTGGGATTACAGGTGTGAGCCACCGTGCCCGGCCTAGGGCTTGAACTTCTAAGCTGCTCTCATAATTCACACACAACTGTTTAACTAAAATACTCCACTATTCAAAATACTCCTCTTGATAGCTTTTTGTAACTAAAAATAAAACATACCTTGCTGCACAAGGCCCTGTGTCTGCTTGTATCATTCCACTTCCTGATATATTTCCAGCTCCCACCCCTCTTTTCAGGTCAGTAACCCTCACTTGGACTTATCTGTATTTCTTAGTTCACTGCTAACAATTAAAAGCATGAGGCCGAGGCAGTGGCTCACTCCTGTAATCTCAGCACTTTGGGAGGCCAAGGTGGGCAGATCATGAGGTCAAGAGATCAAGACCATCCTGACCAACATGGTGAAACCCTGGCTCTACTAAAAATACAAAAATTA
Organism: Cebus imitator; assembly: GCF_001604975.1. Classification (NCBI taxonomy): domain Eukaryota; kingdom Metazoa; phylum Chordata; class Mammalia; order Primates; family Cebidae; genus Cebus; species Cebus imitator. The sequence continues at coordinate 565,763 of NW_016107721.1, forward strand.
GCTAGGCATGGTGGCACACACCTGTAGTCCTAGCTACTCGGAAGGCTGAGGTAGGAGAATTGCTTGAGCCCGGGGGGCAGAGGTTGCAGTAAGCCAAAATCACTGCACTCCAGCCTGGACAACAGAGCAAGACTCCGTCTCTTAGGCCGGGCGCAGTGGCTCAAGCCTGTAACCCCAGCACTTTGGGAGGCCGAGGCGGGTGGATCACGAGGTCAAGAGATCGAGACCATCCTGGTTAACATGGTGAAACCCCGTCTCTACTAAAAGTACAAAAAATTAGCTGGGCATGGTGGTGCCTGCCTGTAATCCCAGCTACTCAGGAGGCTGAGGCAGGAGAATTGCCTGAACCCAGGAGGTGGAGGTTGTGGTGAGCCGAGATCGCGCCATTGCACTCCAGCCTGGGTAACATGAGTGAAACTCCGTCTCAAAAAAAAAAAAAAAAAAAAAAACTCCGTCTCAAAAAATAATAATAAAGCATTAAAAAAAAAAACTTCAGTGGTATTGTTCACCCTTTAGAAAAACTTCAGGTCAAACTGGTACAATAAACTTTTTTCTGATTAGCATCAACTACAGATGAAATGCTCTCCACACACTGCTACCCTCGACTCAAGGGCACTTTCTCATTTCATTCGGACACATGTCATCTAAAGCCACAATTTTAATTGGCATTTGTATCTCTGTGACACTTCTAACTCTGTCTCAAACCCAGACTGTACTCATGTGTTCCAGAACTTGTTTACCAACTACTTCCTCAATATTTTTGGCAGACTCAGCCACACCTATCTCATAGTTAGTAAGCCTAAAATGGAGTTTATTTTCTTAACTACCCCCCACCGTGCTCCTTTTTCCATAGATGTTTGCCAACATCCATTCAGACATTCAAACCAGAAACCTCAGGTCTCAGACTCCTCCCTCTCTCTCATACCCTTCATTTAATCATTCTAATACTCATTCAAGAAACATTTATTCAGGACACATTATGTGCAGGTACAGAGCTCAGTCTTGGGTCTAAAACTAAACAAAAATGGGCCTCTGTGCCGACAGACAGAGCTGACACTGACCTTCTGTGAGTCCCTAAGTCTCTACAATTGTATAGCGTACACATCTTGCACATCTGCTCCCTGTTCTTCACACCCAATATGGCTGACTCAGGCTAGACTGCCATCACCACTGCCAGCCTCTCGCTAAGCCTTGCAACCAAATTCTCTTGCTATAGTCAACCTGATTGCAGTACAACTAGAGAAAACTCCAGTCTTTCTGAAACATACATCTAATTTCATCGCCTTGTTGAAAATCCTCCAAAGGCTCTCAAACACCCAAGATGAACTACAAACTCCTCCTGAGTATTGTATATGTGGCCCATACACCACTGAAGCCACTCCACTGCACACGCTCTGGGGGGCAGAGGACAAAGAGGAGAGGAGACAAAGGTGAAGGGACAGGAGAAGGACAAGCTCCATCCGTGTCCCATGCCACCAACCACTAACTCCTGCCAAATCTGCAGATTTTCTCACACCTTCAGACTTCACATATGTCTATCTCTCAGACTCCTTAACTTCTATGTATCCTTCAACACTCAGCTCAAGCATCACCTCCCCAAAGAGGCCCTGAAGGCCTAAGGGACATCCATTCCCCCTCTCAGCCAGCCTGAGACCCATAGCATTCACAGCCGCCTATCAATCCCTCTTCCTAACTTTTCTAAACCTGTATCACAGTTGCTTACACAGGTGGGTATGTGTGTATACATATATCCTGTGCAGTCATTGAGGGCAGGGCTGTCTGCTCTTCTATGTCTCCCAGCTTCTGGAACAGGGCCTGACAAATAGAAGCTGCTCAATCCATGTCTGGTTCTTTTTTCTTTTTTGAGACAGTCTCACTCTGTCACCCAGGCTGGAATGCAGTGGCATGACTTCAGCTTACTGCAACTCCGCCTCAAGTGAGTCTCATGCCTCAGGCTCCCGAGTAGCTGGGATTACAGGAGCCCGCCACCACGCCCAACAAATTTTTGTATTTTTAGTATAGATAGGGTTTTGCCATGTTGGCCAGGCTGGTCTTGAACTCCTAACCTCAGGTGATCCACCCACCTTGGCCACTCAAAGTGCTGGGATTACAGGTGTGAGCCACTGTGCCCAGTCTTCAATGTCTGTTGAATGCATGAAATTGCTTTCTGTGTCTCTCTTTCACTTACAGGATTAACTGTTGCTTCCAAGGAGACAGGCTCTTATTTTGTCTCTGGAAATTCTCTGAGTGGGTTTCTGAGATTTTTTTTTTTTTTTTTGAGACGGAGTTTCGCTCTTGTTACCCAGGCTGGAGTGCAATGGCGCGATCTCGGCTCACCGCAACCTCCGCCTCCTGGGTTCAGGCAATTCTCCTGCCTCAGCCTCTTGAGTAGCTAGGATTACAGGCACGCACCACCACGCCCAGCTAAGTTTCTGAGATTTTTAGAGATGAATTTTAGTTCTAAAAATTATTAATGTTCACACACACATATACACAAACACACACACACACAGTGTCTCCAAGAAATAAGTGCATTAAAGACAGATGTAGCTATCCTAGACTTAACAATGAAAATATTTAGCATGAATTCACCGTGACACTCACAAACCAAATACCATATAGCAAGGAGGATGGACATAACCAAACAACTTTAATGATGCAGAAGATGATTTGAAAACCCCAGGTATAGCCTTGTTTATTCCTGCATCCTCTCACACCATTCTGCTCCGACCATGCTGGTTCTTCACCAAAGCCAGCAACGCCTAACCTTTCAACCACAGGTCAAAATGAGACACAGTATTCCTGACTCCCATCCTTTCACTCACTCAACGTCTACTGAATAATTGGTCTACTGCACACTACACACCATTCTAGGCAGTGCAGATATAATTGTGAATAAAACTAAGTTTTGCTTTCATGGCCTTACATTCTAGTGGGATGGAATAAACAAATATGTGTACATGTCAGGTAGTGACAAGCATCAAGAAGAAACAACACAGGGGCAGGGGAACCTTCATGTACAGCTATTCCCAGTGTGCCTGTCTTTGCTTCTCCATGAAAGTGTCTTCAGTCCCTCAAACAAGAATAAATTATTCACTGAAAACTCAGCATCCAAAGAGGATCTACATACTAGGCCCTAAACAAGATCCTGGAAATAAAAAGGCAATTAGGTCATAGCTGCAAACTTGAAGACCACAGTCCAAATGGAGAGTATTTATTTCACATACATTAAATCACACTGTCTTGCAGGCACTATACTTAGTGCCTTGCAAAAACTAAAGTACTTCTAATTACAATTCAGTGAGGCTATACATACATAGGAACTGAAGCACAGAGAGGTAAAGTAATATGCCTACAGTCACACAGCAAGTTACTGGCAGGGCCAGGACAGGAACACAGACAGTCTGTGCTCCTAAACACCATGCTCTCCGGGCTTTGCCACATAATCATCAAAAAGCAATCTCCCAGGCCGGGCGTGGTGGCTCATGCCTGTAATCCAAGCACTTTGGAGGCAAAGGCAGGCGGGTCACCTGAGGTCGGGAGTTCAAGACCAGCCTGACCAACATGGTGAAACCCCGTCTTTAAAAATAAAAATAAATAAATAAATAAAAAGCAATCTCCCTGGAAAATAATACAAACATGAAAAAAGAGCTAGGAGTGCACATATGAGTGGGGGCCTAAGGGAACAAGAAAAAGCTTCTTAAAAGCAATGGATTGTCTTGAAAGATGAGGAATGGGTGGGGAGCTCATGCCTGTAATCGCAACACTTCGGGAGGCCGAGGCAGGCAGATCACTTGAGGTCAGGAGTTCGAGACCAGCCTGGCCAACATGGTGAAACCCCGTCTCTGCTATAAATACAAAAATTAGCTGGGCATGGTGGGGCACGCCTGTACACCTGTAGTCCCAGCTACTCGGGAGGCTGAGGCAGGAGAATGAACCAGGGAGATGAAGATTGCCGTGAGCCGATAATCGTGCCACTGCAACCTGGGCAACAGAGCAAGACACCGTCTCAAAAAAAAAAATGAAGAATGCATTTTATATCTCTGCTTCACAAATATTACATGCCTATCAGAGAAGAGGGGCCCAGTCCATCTTACAAGATATTTTACTGTGACCTAGAAGATATCCTACTGTATCGCAAAACTCTCCTAGTAGGAGAGAGCGTACCCTATCTAGCAGAGGGGCACAGTCCATCCTAGGGGGTATCTTACTGTATCCTACGATTCTAGTGGGAGATACTACTACTGTACCCTAGGAGAGGACCACTGTTTAATTTATTTGCATTCCCTATCAGCACCTGGTGTACCAATGGGTGTTCAGCAAAGATTTGCGGAATGCCAGTGCACGAGTGTCCAGCAGTCTGGACAACTTGGAACAGATGGTTTCTGCAATGAAAAGCAAGTCTCATTACCTGCCGCCTCCAAGACCCTAAATCCCCCGACACACTCAAACCTGACCACTGATGATCTTGGCAAACTACCCAGAGGGTAGCGCGAGGCAGAAGGAAAACCTCCCGTCTAACCCTTGTCACCGCACGCCACCTGCCCGCCTCCCCGCAGACGGAACCGCCCTCTTATTACCTCCGGGCAAGAGCAGGGAGGCCGGGGAAGCGGAGGCCTGGGTGACTGGGATGAAGGGCACATTGAAGTTGAACTCCGTGGCCGAGGAAGAGAAAAGTAAGTTAGTGCCCGACGAGGAGATGGAGGCGCCGCTGCTGCCACCGTTAGGTTTTCTCTCGGCCATGGCTGCGGCCCACCGTCCGTTACACGTCTCCGAGTACCCGGTGCTGCACTGACCGGAAACCGATCACCCTCCTGGCCAGCGCACTTCCGCACTTGCGCACAGGAGCCGGAACTACGGGTGACTAGTCAGCCGCCCTCTCCCTTCCAGTAGCCGACGCCTCCAGAAATCAACATGGCAGCGCTGTCTTCACGCCCGAGTCTAGCACGTGACACCCTCGGAGGCGAAGGAGGGTAGGGGAGAGGGCGGGCGGGAGTGTGGGGGCGTGGTTCCGCAGGTTCTAGGTGGACAGGCGAACTGACTTGCAATTGACCGTGTAAGTCACAGGTTGTGGCGGGTAGCTCTGGGCTTCCTAGAAGTAACGTCGGTACTTCTAGGCTTTCCTGTTAAAGATTTTGGAGGAGGCCGGGCGCGGTGGCTCACGCCTGTAATCCCAGCACTGTGGGAGGCCGAGGCGGGTGGATCACGAGGTCAAGAGATCGAGACCATCCTGGTCAACATGGTGAAACCCCGTCTCTACTAAAAATACAAAAAATTAGCTGGGCATGGTGGTGCGTGCCTGTAATCCCAGCTACTCAGGAGGCTGGGGCAGGAGAATTGCCTGAACCCGGGAGGCGGAGGTTGCGGTGAGCCGAGATCGCGCCATTGCACTCCAGCCTGGGTAACATGAGTGAAACTCCGTCTCAAAAAAAAAAAAAAAAAAAAGATTTTGGAGGAACAGCGGAATCCTGCTGGACGTTACTAGAAGGAGGAAGGGAGGAAGAAGGGCGGGAATTCGCACACAAGGCCAAACCAAACACAGTCTTCAAAACCCACGTGTCTTTCTGAACTGAACTAAACTTTGTCGTTGACCCAGAAATAGAAATGGTAAAACTTTTTAAGTGTTTAATCCATAGGGAGAAAAAAATTATTTTATGGTTTTGGTTTTTTGTTTTTTGAGACGGAGTCTCGCTCTGTCACCCAGGCTGGAGTGCAGTGGCACAATCTCGGCTCACTGCAACTTCCCACTCCGGGGTTCAAGCGGTTCCCCGGCCTCAGCCTCCAGAGTAGCTGGGACTAAGGCCTGGCTACTTTTTGGATTTTTAGTACAGACGGGGTTTCACTGTGTTAGCCAGGATAGTCTCCATCTCCTGACCTCGAAATCTGCCTGCCTCGGCCTCCCAAAGTGCTGGGATTACAGGCGTGAGCCATTGCGCCCGGCCAAAAAAATATTTAAAAGAAAAATGAGGGGCCGGGCGCGGTGGCTCAAGCCTGTAATCCCAGCACTTTGGGAGACCGAGGTGGGTGGATCACCTGAGGTCAGGAGTTTGAGACTGTCCTGACCAACATGGTGAAACCCCGTCTCTACTAAAAAATACAAAAAATTAGCTGGGCATGGTGGTGCGTGCCTGTAATCCCAGCTACTCAGGAGGCTGAGGCAGGAGAATTGCCTGAACCCAGGAGGCGGAGGTTGCGGTGAGCCGAGATCACGCTACTGCACTGTAGCCTGGGTGACAGAGGAAGACTCCGTCTCAAAAAATTTTTTTAAAAAGGCTGGGCGCGGTGGCTGACGCCTGTAATCCCAGCACTTTGGGAGACCGAGGTGGGTGGATCACCTGAGGTCAGGAGTTTGAGACTGTCCTGACCAACATGGTGAAACCCCGTCTCTACTAAAAATACAAAAAATTAGCTGGGCATGGTGGCACGTACCTGTAATCCCAGCTACTCAGGAGGCTGAGGCAGGAGAATTGCCTGAACCCAGGAGGCGGAGGTTGCGGTGAGCCGAGATCGCGCCATTGCACTCTAGCCTGGGTAACATGAGTGAAACTCCGTCTCAAAAAAAAAAAAAAAAAAAAAATAGCCAGAAGTGGTGGCATGGCACCTACAGCCCCAGCTACTTAGGAGGCTGAGGTGGGAAGATAGCAGGAGCCTAGGATTTTGAGGGTGAATTAACTCTGATCATAACACTCACTGTGCTCCAGCTCTGGCAACAGTGTCAGACCCTGTCTCCTTAAAAAAAATAAACGAGGACACTGAAATTAGGAATCTGACTTCTTTTGTTGTTGTTGTTTTTTGTTTTTTGTTTTTTGAGGCGTAGTCTCACTCTGTCTCCCAGGCTGGAATGCAGTGGTCTGTAGATTGCCTCCCCAGTTCAAGCAATTCTCCCTGCTCAGCCTACCTGGTAGCTGGGAATACAGGCGCCCACCACCATGCCTAATTTTTGTATTTTTAGTAGAAACTGGGTTTCACCATATTGGCCAGGCTGATTTTGAACTCCTGACCTTGTGATCCACCCACCTCAGCCTCCCAAAGTGCTGGGATTACAGGCGTGAGCCATCACGCCCAGCCAGGGATCTGACATTTTAGATAGCTTTCTATACCCACAATTAAGCTGACTAGTTCAATCCAAAAGATACTGTGGATAACTTGGACATAATTGTCATCTTTCAGAGTTAGAGATTTTGAAAGAAAATATAACTTGAGCAATCTTTCAGCTTCTTGGAGTTTGGGAGAGGAGACCCCAAAAGAACGCTCAAAATAGTGAAACTCTCCCCAGCTGTTTACACCTATGCAGAACCTAAGTTTATTAATTCAATAACTATTTAATGTGCTTACTGTCAAAAAAATGTTTTAAAGTCGTTAAAGCAGTAAGTTAGATTTTATTTAATGAAAACTATTGCAGTAGGGAAGAGGATCCAATATGAACTGAATGCAACTTTGCTGAAACAGAAGTTTGGAGGCTTTTTAGAGGTTGTGGTGTGCTAAAGGTGCTGAGGAGTGTGAAGGGGTGGTTGGTCCTGCAATTAGGCCGCCAGGGTGTGTTAATCCATGCTTATCCAGAGGAGACACATAATTCTTTCTTCACGACAAGCAGTAGTGTAAGAGAGCAAGGTAGCCACACGGACTGGGAATGAGAATGAAACTACCTCCTTGAATGTTTGCAATTCAAGAGACAAACCCCAGGTCATTGAGAAGACGGTTCTCAGTGGTCAGAGATTTACATCTCCAAGTAGCAGAAGAAGGGTTTATAACTGTAAGCTTTCTAGAGTAACTGCTTCAAGGTATGGTAGGAGGTATAAGCTACTTTAACAAAAAGACCCAATGGCTCAAAACAAAACAGAAGCTCAGCCCTCACTCACATAAAAGTACATGTTGGCGACCAGCTTTTTGTCTTCAACATAGGGCAGCACCAACGTCACCATAGAGCGGCCAAGGCTGCTCTAGTTGTTGCCATCCAAGCTAGCAGGAAGGGTCAAAGCAGCTGAAGGACAAAAATTTCATCTTAACAAGTGGGGCAGAAGTTGCACACATCCCTTCTGTTCACATTCCATTGATGAGAACGTCCACAAATGGCATGTCTAGGTGCACAAAGGGCTGGGAAATACAGTCCCCACCTGGGTAGCCACATTCTAACTACGTAAAACTGTGGAAGAAGAAGATTTGGTGGGCAAATAACAACTGCCACCACAGTCTGCCCTTCTGGCTGGCAAATACCCACACTTCCAGACATAGAACATATGTCTATGTACCTTCTGAAGGGAGGCAACCACCTACCTCCAACTTAAATGTCCAGGATCTTTGAGCGTAGCTTAGCCCTTTTGATTGCATCAAAATGTGGCTCCTTGCTGGGCGTGGTGGCTCACGCCTGTAATCCCAGCACTTTGGGAGGCCAAGGCGGGTGGATCACGAGGTCAAGAGATCGAGACCATCCTGGTCAACATGGTGAAACCCCGTCTCTACTAAAAATACAAAAATTAGCTGGGCATGGTGGCTCATGCCTGTAATCCCAGCTACTCAGGAGGCTGAGGCAGGAGAATTGCCTGGACCAAGGAGGCGGAGGTTGCGGTGAGCCGAGATCGCGCCATTGCACTCCAGCCTGCAGAACAAGAGCGAAACTCCGTCTCAAAAAAAAAAAAAGTGTGGCTCCTTATAGTCTAGTGAACCATGATTGTAAGATGCCCAATAGCCAATAGTGGAGCAAGAACAGCGTAACTTCCATCAGGCCCCCATTGGAAAAAAAGGAGGAATGGAAAACACAGCAATCACTTTCATAGGAATGATTGAATCCTGATAGGCATGAATTGGAAATGCTCCCTGCTCTGAGAGTGGAAAATTGTCATGGTTAGTCCTGGCTGCCTCTGGTATTTTAATAACTCCCCAGTCCTCTGGAAATAACTCCTCAGTCTACAGTCCTCTGAGGCCCTGACTTTACCCCCTGGGAGTACTATGGTTTAGAGGTTTGTCCCCTCCAAATCTCATATTGAAATGTGATTCCCAATGTTGGAGGTGGGGCCTGTGGGAGGTGTTTGGGTTGTGAGTCAGATCCCTCATGAACGTTGGTGCTGTCCTCACAATAATGAGTTTTCATTCTAAGTTCAAGCAAGATCTGGTTGTTTAAAAGAGTATGGTACCTGCCCCCTCTCTCTCTTGCTTTCACTTTTGCCATGTGATGCATCTGCCCCCTCTTCTCCTTCTGTCATGATTGTGAGCTTCCTGAGGCCCTCAACAAAAGCAGATGCCAGCACCATATTTCCTGTACAGCCTGCAGAACCATTAGCCAATTAATCCTCTTTTCTTCAAAAATGATCCAACCTCAGGTATTTCTTTATAGTGACACAAAAAGTAGACTAACACAGGGATATGTCTCTTGATCCATGATTTTCCTTGGCCATATCTAAGGTGGCATTAGGGGCCAAGTGCAGAGGCTCACACCTGTAATCCCAATACTTAGGGAGGCCAAGGCAGGAGGATCACTTGAGCCCAGGAGTTCAATACCAGCCTGGGCAACATGGCAAGACCCTGTCTCTACTCAAATAAAATAAAAAAAATAAAATGAGATAACTGGCATGGTGGTACATGCCTCTGGTCCCAGCTACTCTGGAGGCTGAAGCAGGAGGATCATTTGAGCCCGGGAGGTCGAAGCTGCTGTGAGCTGTGATTATACCACTGTACTCCAGCCTGGATGACAGAGTGAGACCCTGTCTCAAAACAATTTTTTTTAAAGTGGCATCAGGGCCGGGCATGGTGGCTCACGCCTGTAATCTAACACTTTGGGAGGCTAAGACAAGCAGATCATTTGATGTCAGGAGTTCAAAACCAGCCTGGCCAACATGGTGAAACCCCCATCTTTATTGAAAATACAAAAATTGGCCAGGCATGGTGGCTCATGCCTGTAATCCAAGCACTTTGGAGGCCAAGGTAGGCGGATCACCTGAGGTCGGGAGTTCAAGACCAGCCTGACCAACATGGTGAAACCCCTGTCTTATTTAAAAAAAAAAAAATAGAAGAAAATACAAAAATTAGCCAGGTGTGTTGGCACATGCCTGTAGCCCCAGCTACTCAGGAAGCTGAGGCAGTAGAATCACTTAAACCTGGGAGGCGGAGGTTGTAGTTAGCTGAGATCACATCACTGCACTGTAGCCTAGGCAATAGGCAACAGAGTGAGACTCTATCTCAAAAAAAAAAACAATAAATGTTATCAGGAAGCATGTTTGGCCGGGCGCGGTGGCTCAAGCCTGTAATCCCAGCACTTTGGGAGGCTGAGGCGGGTGGATCACGAGGTCAAGAGATCGAGACCATCCTGGTCAACATGGTGAAACCCGGTCTCTACCAAAAATACAAAAAAAAATTAGCTGGGCATGGTGGTGCGTGCCTGTAATCCCAGCTACTCAGGAGGCTGAGGCAGGAGAATTGCCTGAACCCAGGAGGCGGAGGTTGCGGTGAGCCGAGATCGTGCCATTGCACTCCAGCCTGGGTAACATGAGTGAAACTCCGCCTCAAAAAAAAAAAAAAAAAAAAAAAAAAAAAAGACAAAAAAAAAAAAAAAAAAAAAAAAAAAGGAAGCATGTCTGTCCCTCTTTGGGGCTCTACAGCCTTGGCAGCCCATTTCTTGCTGGTAAAAGTTTGAGGCCTAAGGCTTGCTTTTAAGGCCTACAGAAGTTTCTGGCTTTTTTTTTCTTTTCTTTTTTTCTGAGACAGGATCTTGCTTTGTCACCCAGACTGGAGTACAGTGGCACAATCATGGCTCACTGCAGCCTCAACCTTCCAGATACAAGCGATCCTCTCACCTCAGCCTTCTGAGTAGCTGGGACCACCGGCATGTGCCGCCATGCCTGGCTCATTTATTTTAATTTTAATTTTTGTAGAGATGGGATCACCCTATGCTGCCTAGGCTAGACAGTTGCTAGCTTTTTCCAGCCCTTCTCCTGGTGTTTTATTTCCAGTCAGTTCCAAATTCCTTTTTTTTTATTCTTTTTTTTGAGACGGAGTTTCGCCCTTGTTACCCAGGCTGGAGTGCAATGGTGCGATCTCGGCTCACCGCAACCTCTGCCTCCTGGGTTCAAGCAATTCTCCTGCCTCAGCCTCCCAAGTAGCTGGGATTACAGACGTGTACCACCACGCCCAGCTAATTTTTTTGTATTTTTAGTAGAGACGGGGTTTCACCATGTTGACCAGTATGGTCTCGATCTCTTGACCTTGTGATCCACCCGCCTCGGCCTCCCAAAGTGCTGGGATTATAGGTGTGAGCCACCACGCCCAGCCGTCAGTTCCAAATTCTTTACCTCCTTATCTGATTCACAAGCTCATTTTTCAGCCTAATTGGGGGTTAACTTGAGGTGATTTGAAATAGGCTTCAGTAGGAGAGAACCATCCTTGATTTGAACTTTGCCATAAGGCTGGATTATTCTGATTACCCAGGAAGTCTCAAAGGACTCTTGGAAATGCTTTTCAGCAAAAATTTTACCCCCTATGATTTGAATATTGAATTGGTTGGCATTTGCAGTCCTGTAAATCCCAATATCTCATGCTGTCAAACCTGGTAGCCTCTAGCCACCTGCGTCTATTGAGCACTGGAAATATGACTATCTGAATTGAGAAGTGCTATAAGTATAAAATTTTACTTCAGGAAACAAAGTAAAATATCTTATTAATAATATTTGTATTGATTTTTTTTCCAAATTGTATTAATTTTGACATGCTGAGTAAAATACACTACTAAAATTAATTTATGGCCGGGTGTGGTGGCTCACATCTGTAACCCCAACACTTTGAGAGGCAGAGGCAGGTGGATCATCCTGTCTCTACTAAAAATGTAAAAATTAGCCAGGTGTGGTAGCATGTGCCTATAAACCCAGCTACTAGGGAGGCTGAGGCAGGAGAATCACTTGAACCCGGGAGGCAGAGGTTGCAGTAAGCCAAGATTGCACCACTGCACTCCAGGTTGTGCGACAGAGTAAGCTTCCATCTCAAAAAATAATAATAGCCGGGTGCAGTGGCTCACCCCTGTAATCCCAGCACTTTGGGAGGCCAAGGCGGGCGTATCACGAGGTCAGGAGTTGGAGACCAGCCTGGCCAACATGATGAAAACCCATCTCTATTAAAAAATAATAATAATTATTATTATTTACCTATTTCTTTTTACTTTTTAAAGTATGACTGCTAACAACTTTTAAATTACATACATGTCGTGCACAGTGTTTCTAAGAGAACTGCATATACAAACAGACAATGGTCAGATTATATTTAATTTCTTTTTTTTTTAGACACAGTCTCACTCTGTCACCCATACTGAAGTAGCACAATTATGGCTCACTGCAGCCTCAGCCTCCTGGGCTCAAGTGATCCTCCCACCTCAGCCTCTCAAGTAGCTGGGACTACAGGCACACACCAACTAATTTTTGTATTATTTTTAGAGACAGGGATTCACTATGTTTCCCAGGCTGGTATCGAACTAATAGGCTCAAGCAATTTGCCCACGTTGGACTCCCAAAGTGCTGGGATTACAGGCATTAACCACTGTGCCCAGCAGTCAGACTACGTTAACAATATAACTCTGACCCACAACCTCTGTACCAATTAGCCCAGAAACATTTTGACTTGGTCAATGAGTGCCATCTTCCCTACTTTTTGCCCCCAGCAAAAAACAGAAACAGTTCACGAATCCCCCCTACCTTTTGAGTTCTGAGAATGGGTAATTGCAAAGGACCACTTTGTTCTTGCATATTCCAACATCAAGCCTGCCTTGGCCATGGGAGGTGGCTCATGCCTGCAATCCCTGCACTTTGGGATGCTGAGGCAGGCGGATCACGAGGTCGGGAGATCAAGACCATCCTGGCCAACATGGTGAAATCCCATCTCTACTAAAATACAAAAAGTTAGCCGGGTGTGGTGGCGGGTGTCTAAAGTCCCAGATACTCAGGAGGTTGAGGCAGAAGAATCTCTTGAACCCAGGAGGCAGAGGTTGCAGTGAGCCGAGATCATGCCACTGCACTCTAGCCTGGTGACAGAGCAAAACTCCATCTCAAAAAAAATAAAGACCTGCCTCCACCCTTCCTCAGTGATCCCTTTGTTTTTATAAAGCCCCAAATATATATGTACATATATATATTTATATTTATGGAAATATAAATATATAAATATACATATGTGAGTCCTTCACATCCATATATATATATGTTTGGGGCATATATATATATATATTTTTTTTTTTTTTGAGATGGACTCTCACTCTGTCGCCCAGGCTGGAGTGCTGTGGCACGATCTGGGCTCACCGCAACCTCCGCCTTCTGGATTCAAGCAATTCTCCTGCCTCAGCCTCCCGAGTAGCTGGGACTGCAGGCGCGTGCCACCATGCCCAACTAATTTTTGTATTTTTAGCAGAGACAGGGTTTCACCATGTTGACCAGGATGGTCTCAATCTCTTGACCTGATCCACCGCCTCGGCCTCCAAAATTGCCGGGATTATAGGCATGAGCCACCGCGCCCGGCTAGGTTTGGTGTATTAAACACATATTCAACTAATGATATTTTCAATTTACAATGGGTTTATTGGGATGTAACCCGATCATAAGTAGACTAAATAGAGGAGGATCTGTACAAAACAATCTCCCTACCCTTCTACTATTTGCCTTTCAAAGCGGGACGTAAATTTTCTTTTCTTTCTTTTTAAGACAGGGTTTCACCATGATGGTCAAGCTGGTCTTGAACTCCCGACCTCAGGTGATCCGCCTGCCTTGGCCTCCAAAGTGCTTGGATTACAGGCGTGAGCCACCACGCCCGGCGGGACCTAAATTTTCAAAGATGTCCCACCTCCTCTCTACCAAGGACAAAAGTTAATCACCAGAGACAACTTTAGACCCTTATTAGCCACAGATGGCACTAGAAGAACCTACGTAACACACTTCACTCACTACCTGTAGCTACCATTAGTTTCTCATATCTCTACCTTCAGTCTGTTGCTTTTGGAAACCTCAAACTGCTTTCCTTTGTCCTGTCATTTCTCCACAAATTTATTGTTCTTTATTGTAAACGCTACGTAATTCCCCATTCTAAACCCCGTCTTTGAGTTACTCTTCCTTGAGTTTTGCCCATGTATGTATGAGATGTGCGTTACTAAAATTTGTTTTTATCTTGCCAATACGCGCTTTGTGATAAGAACTTAAAAAGGCAGAAGGATATTTCCCTCCCTACAGCCCCAAACGGCTTGAGATGCGGGTTCCGTTCTTTTCCTTCAGATTCTCCCTTTGTAGATTGCACTCGGGTCATCCCCCTTCCGTCACCATGCCCTTTTCTCATTGAGTAAATATATCTGATGTGCCTGGGGTTTTCTTAGGTACATTCCAGGCCCAGGGGAAATAGCTTCATGTTTTTTTTTTTTTTTTTTTTTTTTAATCAGACAGCCTCCTGAACCAGAAGAGGTTCAGAGTGACTCCCACAGTTTCACTCTTGAACTTGGAAATTTTACAAATTGCCTTAGCAAAAGGCTGCTACTGTAGTCAGTCTTCGTAGCTTCCTTTCTCCAGGGTATCCCGTCGGCGCGGTGCGGGAGCCTCGCCCCGCTCCCCGACCTTTGCCGGCTTCCAGAGGCGGACCCAGGTGTTAGCAGCCAGGGCGTAGGCCGGGACCGGCGCGTTTAGAGGCATCGTCTCCGAGCCACGGGGCCTGAACGCCATCGCAGAAGGAGCGCGGGGTCCTCCGAGGTTCCCCTTCTTTAAATGTGCACCTTCCTCAGGGAGACCCTGTGCAGCTGAGGGAAAGTCACCACTCAGGGTTCCGGGCCGAGGGCCAGATAAAAGAGCTGCCACCAGCAAAGAAAAATAAATAAATAAAAGGCACGAAGAGGTGGGCAGATTCCCAAGGCGGTTTCGCCCACTAATTTTGCCCAAAGATGACTCTCAGGTCTCTGAACTTATGCTCTGCGGCTGCTGAGCAAGGACTCGGTTGGCGCTCCGATAAGTCCATTACCGGAGCCTCCCCCTCCACGCAGGCACAGGGGGAAAAACGACAACGCGCCGCCCTTGGAACGCGACGTCCGGCCCGGCGCTGCGCAGCCTCCCGCGGCGCTCCATGCCCTTCCTTTTGCCCGTCTCCAAGATGGCGGCCGCCCCGGCCCGCCCCTCC
Source organism: Cebus imitator (assembly GCF_001604975.1). NCBI lineage: Eukaryota > Metazoa > Chordata > Mammalia > Primates > Cebidae > Cebus > Cebus imitator. The sequence continues at coordinate 580,883 of NW_016107721.1, forward strand.
TCCTCACCGCGCAGAGCCGCGCCGCGCGCTCCCGCCGCCCCTCCCCGCACGAGCTCCACCCAGGTCGCAGGCAGCGCGGTCGGCGGCGGCTGTTTCCCGCCATTGTGCGAAGTGGAGGCTGGGGGCCGGTACGCGCCGGCCTGCCCGCCGCCAGCAGCTCCTCGGCGGCCCTGCTGCAGCCGCCCTCCCTGAGGCGCGGAAGGCCCGTGCCCCGCCGCTCGTCGTGCGTGGGAGGGCGCGGGCGAGGAGCGGCCAAGCAGCTGAAGAAGAGCTGGGCGCCGGCCGCCCGGCCGCGCTTGGCCAGCGGATCGCCGCCACCCGGGCCGCGCCGTCCCCGGCCGCCGGCGAGATGCCGTGTGGGGAGGATTGGCTCAGCCACCCGCTGGGAATCGTGCAGGGCTTCTTTGGTGAGTGTCTGCGCCGCGGGGCGGGCCGGGCTGGGCCGGGCGGGCAGCCGAGTTTGCCGAGTCCCGGGATTCGGCCCCGCTGCGCGGCCCCCACGCGAGACCACCTGGAGGGCTCGCGCGGCCCGAGACGGCGCCCCGGGGCCTGCGCCGGCCCCAGCTGGGACAGCGTCTCCCCGCGGCGCGGCGGGCAGGAGCCGGAGCCGCGGCCGCAGGTGCCTCCCACCTGCCCGAGTCGCAGTTCGCGAGCAGCCAAGGTGAAGTCGTGGGGCGCGGGCTGTGATTGACCGCCTCGCTCCCGGCCTGTGGCACGGACAGGGCCCCGGGCACAGCAAACTCGGGGAGGTCCTCGAACCCTGGGGAGGGCCCGCAGAGCCGCGGGGAGGGAAAACCACTTTGCCTGTGGGAAGCCCACAGGATATTTCAAAACTTCCGGTTCGTCGGGGACTGCTCGCTGGCAGAGAAGTTGGTTCTAACTCCCGTGTTACCCTCATTCTCTTTTTCAGAGGCAAGATTTAAGGTCCATAGCTTAGTTTTCCTATTGGGATGACTTTAGAACCCATCTAGTCTGGATCTGCTCCGGTCCCAGAGCCAGCAAGAAATACTGAGCTACTTGAGTTTGTACATAGGGCTGAGAATGCTGCAGGCGAGCTTAGTAAATTTTGGTTGTGATTGCTGTTGCTACTTTTCTGCAAAGGGTACACGAAGAAAAAATTATATTTTTTGTCCTTAACTGGGCATTTTGACAACCGTCCCATTCCCCAGTGTCTTTTACGTAATGAGTGGTGGGGTCAGACCCAAGCAGAAATCACTGTAGATGGCAACACCTGATTTGTTGGAGTTAACTTAGAGTTGTAGAGCGGCCTTAGCTCATTGAAAACACCCTGGGATACTTGGGAGAAAAGCCAGTAGGAAGCTAAATTATCCTCAGCAGCCAAAACCGAGCGCAAACAGTGTATGGTATTTCTTAAGGAAGAGCCTCTAGTGCTCACTCAGGAAGTCCTTATTAATTTATCTGTTATTTTAATTAATTTAGTTATCTGGTTTCCCAGGCTGAAACTAAAGACATTACATTAGAAGAAAGCCTGGATTGGCATCCGGCCTTAGCCAGTGAACACTGACAGCCTGATGAAGAAATTTAAAACTACCTACCTCACGCCTGTAATCCCAGCACTTTGGGAGGCCGAGGCGGGTGGATCACGAGGTCAAGAGATCGAGACCATCCTGGTCAGCATGGTGAAACCCCGTCTCTACTAAAAATACAAAAAGTCAGCTGGGCATGGTGACGCGTGCCTGTAATCCCAGCTACTCAGGAGGCTGAGGCAGGAGAATTGCCTGAAC
>NW_016107721.1:583567-584616 GCF_001604975.1 Cebus imitator
GTTGTGTCTTACAGAGAAGTCATAAAGTGTTTGTAGAAGCTGTTGCTGTATTTTCCTATCACTGTGACTGTATTGCACACCTTTATAATAATAGCATTACAAGTATTCTTGTGTGAGAACTTAAACTTTTTGGTTTAGTAGGAAATTCCCCCCCTCCATAGAAAGGTAATGCCTATGTATTGTACAAAAGGAAAAAAAGCAATTCAGTAACATATAGCAGAGAACAAAGGATTTTTAAAGATCCTTCATCTTCAAGATACCATTTGGTTCGTGGTTGTGTATATTTTCTCTGCATATATTTAGACCGTTTTTTAAAACTGAAAAGTGCAGTTTTGTTGTGTATATTTTGAAATACACATTTCTTAATATACCTTGGACATCTTTCCAACTGTATTGGAATCTTTTTCCAATTCTTTTTTTCTTTTTTTTTTTGGAGATGGAGTCTCACCATGTCTGTCGCCCAGGCTGGAGTACAGTGGCACCATCTCAGCTCACTGCAACCTCTGCCTTCCGGGTTCAAGTGATTCTCCTACCTCAGCCCCCTGACTAGCTGGGATTACAGGCACGCACCACCACACCCCGCTAATTTTTGTATTTTTAGTAGAGACGGGGTTTCACCATGTTGGCCAGGCTGGTCTCGAACTCCTGACCTCAAGTGATCCGCCCCCCGCCCCCAGTCTCCCCAAGTGTTGGGATTACAGGGGTGAGCCCCATTCTTATTGTCCTTGTGGTGTAGTGTTGTATAAACTTACTCTGTCATATATTTTAGGTTAGGTGTCACAATAATCTAGAGCTGTGCAGTCCAGGGCAGTAGCCAAGTGTGGCTATTTAAATGTAAATTAATTAAAATTACACAAAATTAAAAGTTCGATGTTGCTAACCACATTTCAAGTGCTCAGTAGCTACATGTGGATGGGGGATATTCTATTAACACAGATCTGGAATATTCTTAACATCAGGAAGTTCTATTTACAGTACTGATCTGGAGTATGCCACTTTTTAGTATATGATGCTAGTTTTTTTTTCTTTTCTTTTTTTTTTTTTTTTTT
>NW_016107721.1:589557-590500 GCF_001604975.1 Cebus imitator
CGATTCTCCTGCCTCAGCCTCCCAAGTAGCTGGGATTACAGGCGCCTTCCACCATACCCGGCTAATTTTTGTATTTTTAGTAGAGATGGTGTTTCACCATGTTAGCAAGGCTGGTCTCGAACTCCTGCCTGCCTCAACCTCCCAAAGTGCTGGGATTACAGGTGTGAGCCACGGCACCCAGCCCAAACCTTCATCTCCAATGTTACTGTCATAATTAAGGCCATTGTAGTCTCTTTCCTGGATGCTGGAACAGCCCTCTAGTTGTTTTTTGCCTCGAGTCTTGCTTCTCTTCCACCTTCCACGCTGGAACCAAGTCCTTCAGTGACTTCTTTTTTTTTTTTAATATTGCATTTTAGGTTTTGGGGTACATGTGAAGAACATGTAAGATTGTTGCGTAGGTACACACATGACAGTGTGGTTTGCTGCCTTTTAGTGACTTCTTACTGCCCTTCCTATCTGATCCAGGCCTTTTAAAATGATTTATGAGGCCCTTGTTGGCTCCACCCTTGCCTTGCTCTGAGACTTTACCACTGCGTGTCACCTCCTCATGCTCTCCATCCCACCCACACTGAACCTTCTTTCAGTTCTTTGATTTGAACCTTTGTCTAGGCCTTTTGCATATCCTATTTCTTGTGCCTGATTCCCCCTTCCATCCATGTCTACTTTTCTAGCTAAGTCTTACTTTTCCTTTGGGAACCTAAGTTAGGTACCAAGGTAGGGTACCCCCTGCTCCATGTTACTGCAGAATCCTATTATATATGTCTTTGAAAATTAGTATGCAAGGCCGGGCGCGGTGGCTCAAGCCTGTAATCCCAGCACTTTGGGAGGCCGAGGCGGGTGGATCACGGGGTCAAGAGATAGAGACCATCCTGGTCAACATGGTGAAACCCCGTCTCTACTAAAAATACAAAAAATTAGCTGGGCATGGTGGTGCGTGCCTGTA
>NW_016107721.1:590851-604686 GCF_001604975.1 Cebus imitator
AAAAAAAAAAAAAAAGAAAAGAAAATTAGTATACAAAGCGCATTGTTGAAATTCCTTGTTTCCGAAGTTCCTTTGCTGGATCTTGACTGTGCAAATTCAGGGCCTGTATGTGCATTATTCACCATTATATCCTAATTTCCTAGAATGTGCTTTGTACATTGAAAGTGCTCACTGGACACTTGCTGAACAAAAGCAGTGGAAAGACTGATTAATCAGAAATGTTGTTAATTGAAATGGCTACTGAGATCACAAATCTCAAAATTTTTCTCTTTTAGGAGTCAGGGTCTTGCACTGTTGCCCAGGCTGGAGTGCCAGTGGTGTGATCTCGGCTCACTGCAACCCCCACCTCCTGGTTTCAAGCCATTCTTGTGCCTCAGCCTCCTGAGTACTGGGACTGTAGGTGCACGCCACCATGCCTGGCTAAATTTTGTATTTTTAGTAGAGACAGGGTTTTGCCATGTTGGCCAGGATGGTCTCATCTCCTGACCTTGTGATCCATCTGCCTTGGCCTCACAAAGTGCTGGGATTACAGGCATGAACCACCGCACCTGGCCTGCAGTAACCACCTTTAACCGTTTCTGCTTTTAGAGGGTTTTGTTTTTTTTTTTAATTGAGACAGAGTCTCCCTCTGTCGCCTTTGTGGCCCAGGTTGGAGTACAGTGGCATGATCTCGGCATGAACTCCTGGCCTCAAGTGATCTGCCCCTGCCCCCTTGGCCTCCCAAATTGCTGGGATTACAGATGTGAGCTGCTGTACCCAGCCTCCTTTCGCTGTTTTCCCATCAGTCATTGGTTAGACCAAGATCATTATTCTGGTTGTATTTAAGGTTCTTTGATTATATCTAACAGAACTAGGCTAGCTGATGCCAAAAAGAGCAGTGTTGGTGGATTGGGCAGAGCAGACTAATTTATCACTGGCATTTTAGAGAATTTAAAGCAATAATAAAGTTAATTGGTCTGCTTTTTATTATTATCTTGAATCTAAACAGACAATCCATGCCCTTATTGTCCGTACCCAGGTTGGATCTCTCCTACCACTCTGTCCCTGGTAGGCCACTGAAAAAAAGGTAATTTATATTAAGGTTATCAAACCCAATGGCAGGGAGAGTGATTGGGTATTCCAAGAGACTCAGGGGACTCAGGAACTGGAAAGCAGGCAGGAATCCAAGCAACTTAGTATTTCTCTCTTAGGCTACATTCATCTCTGCACACTTAACTTTCTACTCCATGTCTCCCAAATTTACTTGTTCTCAGTTCCAACCCACGCTAGCTAGCATCTTTATTTTCAGGCATAGAAACTCTGATTGGCACAACATGGAGTCAGGAATCCATTCACTTAGAGATCAGTCATCTGTGCCCATGGCACAGTGTTACGTGGGACAGTTGTGACTTGTCCACACATCAACAGTGGGGGTGTTCTCAAAGAAGAATAGCTCTTGCAGCCATGGCAAATGGCATAAAAAGGAGTTTTTGATAACTTACACGTGGTTTCAAAAAACCAACATGATGGTATGATGAGTAAAAAACCAACTGAGTAAAAGTATGTGCTCTCTCCATTGAAATAACCAATTTTTTTTTTTTTTTTTGAGACAGTCTTGGCTTTGTTGCTCAGGCTGGAGTGGAGTGGCGTGATCTCGGCTCACTGCAACCTCCCCCTCCCGGGTTCAAGCGATTCTCCTGCCTCAGACTCCTGAGTAGCTGGGAGGCGTATGCCCCCACGCCTGGCTAAATTTTGTATTTTTAGTAGAGACGAGGTTTCACCATATTGGCCAGAATGGTCTCGATCTCCTGACCTCATGATCCACCTGCCTTGCCACCGTGCCTGGCCTGAAATAACCACTTTTAACTTATTTCTGCATTTAGAAGTTACCTCCGCCCCCCTTTTTTTTCTTTTTTGAGACAGTCTTGCTATGTCCCCTCTGTCACCCACGTTGGAGTACAGTGACATGATCTCGGCTCACTGCAACCTCTGCCTCCCAGGTTCAGGCAATTCTCCTGCCTCAGCCTTCCGAGTAGCTGGGACTACAGGCGCACGCTGACATGCTGGCTAACTTTTTGTATTTTAGTAGAGATGGGGTTTCACCATGTTGTTCGGGTTGGTCCAAATTTTTTTTTCTTTGAAATATAATTCATATAACAAAATTTACCATTTTAAAATGTGCCATTCAGTTTTTTTTGTTTTTTTGTTTTTTTGTTTTACTATATTCATAATGATGTTGTGCAACCATCATCACCACTACCATTTTCTTTTTCTTTTTGAGATGGAGTGAGGCAGATTCTCACTCTTGCCCAGGCTGGAGTGCAATGGGAGATCTTGGCTCGCTGCAACCCCTGCCCACAATTGTACGTCTGCCCACGGATTTACCTATTCTGAACGTTTCATGTAGATGGAATTATACAACATATGGCCTTTGGAGTCTGGCCTCTTTTCGTTTGCCATGATATTTTCATGGTTCATCCATGTCATAGTATGAATGAGTACTGCATACTGCATTCCTTTTTTTTTTTGAGACAGAATCTATCTCTGCTGTCCAGGATGGAATGCTGTGGCAAGATCGTGGCTCACAGCAGCCTTGAACTTCCAGCCTCAAGTGATCCTGCAGCCTCAGCTTCCTGAGTAGCTGGGACTATAGGCATGTATCGCCACACCCAGCTAATTTTTAAAACATTTTTTGTAGATTTGGGGTCTCACTATGTTGCCCAGGCTGGGCTCAAACTCCTGGCCTCAAGTGAACCTCCTGCCTTGGCCTTCCAAAGTGCTGGGATTACAGATGTGAGCCACTGTACCCAGTCTGCATTGTTTTTATGACTGAAAATAATATTCCATTGTATGCCTGTACTGCATTTTGTTAATCCATATATTTGTTTTGTTTTTTTTTTTGAGACGGAGTTTCGCTCTTGTTACCCAGGCTGGAGTGCAATGGCGCGATCTCGGCTCACCGCAACCTCCGCCTCCTGGCTTCAGGCAATTCTCCTGCCTCAGCCTCCTGAGTAGCTGGGATTACAGGCACGCGCCACCATGCCCAGCTAATTTTTTGTATTTTTAGTAGAGACGGGGTTCCACCATGTTGACCAGGATGGTCTCTATCTCTTGACCTCGTGATCCACCCGCCTCGGCCTCCCAAAGTGCTGGGATTACAGGCTTGAGCCACCGCACCCGGCCTTCCATATATTTGTTGATGGACACTTGGGTTATTTCCTGCCTGTTATAAATAGTGCTGGTATAAACATTCATGTAAATGTTTTTGTGTGCATATAAGTTTTTGGTTCTTTCCCAGATATACCTAGGGATGGAATTGCAAGGTCATATTATAATTTTATATTTAACTTTTTGAGGAATTGCCAGACTTTTCCACAATGGCTGCACCATTTTACTTCTCAGGTTCAAGTGATTCTCCTGCCTCCGCCTCCCAAGTAGCTGGGATTACTGGTGCCTGCCACCATGCCCAACTAAGTTTTGTATTTTTAGTAGAGATGGGGTTTCACCATGTTGGCCAGGCTGGTCTCAAACTCCTGACCTCAGGTAATCCGCCTGCCTCAGCCTCCTGAGTAGCTGGGATTACAGGCACGCGCCACCATGCCCAGCTAATTTTTTTTTGTATTTTTAGTAGAGACGGGGTTTCACCATGTTGACCAGGATGGTCTCGATCTCTTGACCCCGTGATCCACCCGCCTCGGCCTCCCAAAGTGCTGGGATTACAGGCTTGAGCCACCACGCCCGGCCTCCTAAAATGTTTTTAAGAAAGGTTGTGTGAGAAGAGGACAAGAGGCACGTTATATAATGTTAAAACAGTCAGTTCACCAAGAAGACATAACTATATATGTACCAAGCAACAGAGCTTCAAAATGTATGAAGAAAAACCAGCATAAGTAAAAGAAAAAATAGGCAAATCTGCAATTGTAGTTAGATATTTTTCTACTCCATTCTCAGTACTTGACATAATAGTGGATAGAAAATCAAGCATACTGAACGACACACAACTACACAACACCATTAACCAAGTACATCTAATTGACATTTGTCTACCTAATTATAGTGGAATACACATTCTTTTAAAGTGTGCATGTAACATTCACCAAGATAAACCATATTCTGGGTCATAAACCAAATATCAGACTTTAAAAAGAACACTTCTAAACAACCAAGTAGATCTAATTGACATTTATCTACCTAATGACAGTGGAATACACATTCTTTTAAAGTGCACATGTAACATTCACCAAGATAAACCAAATTCTGGGTCATAAACCAAATATCAAACTTTAAAAAGAACACTTCTAAACAATCCGTGGACTAAAAATTCTCAAAGGAAAGCTTTAAATATTGTGAACTAAACCAAAATGAAAACTCAGCATATCAAAATTTGTGAGATACAGCCAAAGATGTGCTTAAATGCATTAACTGACTTCATTAGAAGAGAAGAAAGGACTTAAGTGAATAATTTAAGCTTCCACCTATGAAACTAGAAATGGAGAGCAAAGTAAACCCAAATTAAACAAGAAAGGAAATAATAGAGAAATAGGAAACAGGAAAAAAAGAGAAAAATCCACTAAATAGAAAAAAAAAATCAGTGAAACCCAAAGCTCTTTAAAAATAAATTAATAAAATTATAAGCCTCTATCCAGACTGGCAAAGGGGGGGTAAAAAAAGGAAGACAAATTACCAATGTTAGAAAAGGAGAGACCACCACAGACTGTACAGGCATGAAAAGGATAATACAAACAACTCTGCAGATACAAATTCATCTACTTAGATGAAATGGACCAGTTCCTCAGAAACCACTGTGTTAGTTTCCTATTTTTCCTGTAACAAATTACAGATGTAGTGGCTTTAAAACAAAAGGTTTTTATTTACAATCCTGGAGACAGAGTCTGACATGGGTCTTAATGGGGTAAAATCAAATTGTTAACAGGGCTTGTATTCCATTGTGGAGGCTTTTCCTGCATCTAGAGTCTGCCCACATTTTTTGGCTTGTGGCCCGCTTCCATTTTCAAAGACAACAAGTTGAGTTGTTCTCACATCTTACTGTAACTTCCTCTTTTGCTGCCTCCTTCCACATTTAAGGACCCTTGTGATTATATTGAACCCACCCAGATAATTTTGCATTTTTAAGTTCAGCTGATTATTAGCCTTAATTCCATTTGCTACCTTAATTCCCATATAACATATATTTACAAGTTCTGGGGATTAGGACATGAATTTCTTGGTGGGGAGGGGTTGGGCATTATTCTGCTGATCACAACTGCAAACTGTCCAAACTCACCCAAGATGAAATGGCCATCTGTCCCCACAGCCCCAGTTCCCGCTAGTCTCCCCCCAGAACTTCTATTGTAGTTTCTCACTGAATTTACCTACTCTAGTTAACTCATATAAGTAGAATCATACAATATTTGACCTTTTATGTCTGGCTTGTCTCACTTAGCATAATGTTTTCAAGGTTTATTCCTGTTGTCCTCATTGCCTTTTTTTTTTTTTTTTTCCTTTTGGAGACTGAGGTCTCACTGTGTCACCCAGGCTGGAGTGTAGCAGCACAATCTCAGCTCACTGAAACTACCGCCTCTCTGGTTCAAAGGATTCTGCTGTCTCAGCCTCCCAACTAGCTGGGATTACAGGCGCATGCCGCCACGCCTGGCTAATTTTTGTATTTTTAGTAGAAATGAGGTTTTACTATGTTGGACAGGCTGGTCTCGAACTCCTGACCTCAGTTGATCCGCCCGCCTTGGCCTCCCAAAGTGCTGGGATTACAGGCATGAGCCACCACATTGGCCCTCTTGCTTTTTAACGAAGATACAAGGGTGGGCGCCTGAGGTCAGGAGCTCAAAACGCCTGTAATCTTAGCACTTCGGGAAGCAGAGGTGGGTGGATCACCAGTTCAAAACCAGCCTGACCAACATGATGAAACCCTGTCTCTAGGGAAAAAAAAAAAAAAAAAAGGAAAAACCCCAAAGATACAAAAGCTAATTCAAATGGAGAAAGGCTATTATTTTCAACAAAGACATGAACAGTTCAACCTTTATATGGAAAAATACAAATCTCGACCTACACTTCATTTCATATAAAAATTAACTCAAAATGGATTATAGATCTAACTATAAAACCTGAAAGTATAAAACTTTTAGAAGAAAACATATCTTTGTGACCTGGGGTTTGGCAATGAGTTCTTAAAACATGATAACAGAGGCACAATGCATAAAATAAAAATTTGATAAATTGGGCTTCATCAAAATTAAAAACCTTTCCTCTGTAAAAAAAAAAAAGTTACTATTAGCATGAAAAGACAAACTGTACACTGGGAGAATATATTTGAAAATCCAATATCAGAAAAAGAACTTGAATCCAGAATATAAACGAAAACACAGTGGCAATTTAAAAACTCAATTTTAAAAGGGGAAAAAGAGTTAAGTATGCCTAAATAGACATTTCACCAGAAAGGATACAAGGATGGCAAATATCCCCCTGAAAAGATGCAAATTTAAGCCATGATATTACATAGTAGAACAGCTAAAATTTAAAAATACATAGTGTACTAAGCACTGGCAAGGATATGAACAGCTAGATCTCTTAGAAAGCAAAATGGTGTAGTCACTTTGGAACACAGGCAGAATCTTAATCATATATTTACCATGTACCCAGTTGTGTCATATCTAGATATTCATTCTAGAAAAATGAAAGCTCATGTTCACGTGAAAAGCTGCAGACACGTATTCTATAGTTTCGTTCATAGTTGTCAAAACCTGAAGACAATCTGAATGTCCTTCAGCAAGCAAACAGATAAACAAATTGGTTGTTATTCAGAGAAATAATAGCAATGAAAAGAAATGAAGTATTCATACACAAATGTGTGGGTGGTGGTCCCACAACCATCCATATGCCTGAAGATTTACTAGAAGGACTTATATCACTCATTGTATAGTTGTACTTCTCCCAAGATTTATTGCACTAAGATGGTAAGGATACATAGTTGGACCTTAAGGGAGAAAGACATACATGAGGTCTGGAGGAATCCAGTGTCTTGATAATTTTTTCTTTTTTTATCGGGGGTGGAGTCAGAGTTTTGTTCTTAGCACCAAGGCTGGAGTGCAGTGGGGCAGCCTTGGTTCACTATAACCTCTACCTCCTGGGTTCAAGTGATTCTCCTGCATCGGCTTCCCGAGTAGTTAGAATTATAGGCATGCACCACCACGTCTGGCTAATTTTTGTATGTTTAGTAGAAACGGGGTTTTACCATGTTGGCCAGGCTTGTCTCGAACTCCTGACCTCAGGTGATCCACCCGCGTCAGCCTCCCAAAGTGCTGCAATTACAGTTGTGAGCCACTGTGCCTAGCCGGGAGACTTTTTTTCATTTTAAGTCCAGAGGTGGAAGGATCAATTACTTGAGCCCAGGAGTTCAAGACCAACCTGGACAACATAGCAAGACCTCTGTTACTACAAAAAACTTAAAGGTAGCCAGGCATGATGGGACATGCCTGGGTCCCAGCTACTCAGGAGACTGAGACCAGACGATCGATTGAGCTCAGGAAATTAAGGTTGCAGTGAGCCAGGATGACGACACTGCATTGCATCCTGAGTGACAGAGCAACACCCTGTGTCAAAAAAAAAAATTGCATTTATATACATTCAAGTAACTTAGAAATAACTTGCTGCTCCCTAGTCACTGCTTAATATAGCTTTACTACTTGTTACGTGGTAGTCCTACATTTTTTACACAATTGCAGGCAGAATAGTTGGTGTGGCAGTCATGGCTGTGTAATAGTCTTTTCTTTAAACATCCATTTTGACTATAAGCGAAAATACCCACTTATCTTTTACCCAATTCACTGTATCTAGTAGAGCAGCGATTCTTAAACTTCAGTGTGCATTACAGTCAGTAACCTAGAGGGCTTTTTAAAACATGAATTGCTAGGCTCCACCCTTAAGAGTTTCTGATTCTATGGTTTGGGGCTGGGCTGAATAATTTGCATTTCTAACAAGTATTCAGGTGGTGCTAATCATGCTGTTCAGGGAACCAACTTTGAGGACCAGCTTGCTACTGGATTTAACACCTGAGCATCAGAATCACCTGAGGAGTCACCCATCCCTACTTCTTTTTCAGAACTGGCCTTTGTCCAGATAAGTAACCGTATTTGGAAGTCCTGCTCAAACATGGTGTTAGGATTGTATAAGCATTTTCAACAAATTTGTACTCCAAATCTTCATAAGACTTGTGTGATGAATACAGTGGCAGGATTGGCCTGCTGTGTGGTTTGGTGGTTTTAGTATTTAGTATTTAGTATTTAGTATCTGTATTCCATCAATAGCTCACTTTTTGGTCTTGGCCAATTCCCATAAGTGCGTTCTGTAGATGACATGTTAATTGTAAGGAGTAAATAAACTACACAGTAGATAAAGGGACTATCACTTTGACTGGGTGATCAAAATTAACATCACCAATGAAGGGAAGATGAACATCATGTCTTTTCAGATAACTGGAAGGACAAAATATCACTTAAACAGTAGTTTGACAACATCTCTTAAACAGCAGTTTGGTTATACTTGATTGGAATCTAATCATAAGGGAACCAACAAATCCAAATTGAGAAGCATTCAATGTTTTAAAAAGGACCTTATTCTTAAATAGCAATGTCATAAAATATAAAGCTTGAGGAACTATTTCAGATTAAAGGAGAGTGAAGAGACCTGATAGCTAAATGCGAAAGTGATCCTAGGCCAGGTCCTGTACTGAAGGGAAAAAAGTGCAACAGAGGGTAGTATTGGGTCATAAGACAAATTGGAATATGGATGGTTGGTCAATTTTGAATTTCCTGAGGTTGATAACAGTTCTACGGTTATAGAAGATAGTTTCCTTAGGAGATACACTGAAATATTTGGAGGCAAAAATACCTGATAGTGCAGCTTAATCTGATTTTTGTTTGTTTGATTTTTTGAGACGGAGTTTCACTCTTGTTGCCCAGGCTGGAGTGCAATGGTGAGATCTTGGCTCGCCGCAGCCTCCACCTCCTAGGTTCAAGCAGTTCTCCTGCTTCAGGCTCCCGAGTAGCTGGGATTACAGGCATGCGCCATCACGCCTGGCTAATTTTATATTTTTAGTAGAGATGGGGTTTCTCCATGTTGGTCAGGCTGGTGTCAAACTCCCAACCTCAGGTGATACCCCCACCTCAGCCTACCAAAGTGCTGGGATTATGGGGGTGAGCCACCACACCCAGCCTGTGCAACTTAAATGAGTCAGAAAAATAATAAGAGATGGAGCAAATGATAAGCAAGTGAGGCCGGGATATAGGTGTTCTTTCCAACTTTTTTGAATCTGGAATTATTCCCAAATGAAATTGTAAGCAAACTTCAGCTCCTCATTTCAGGATAGTTGTAAAGATTAACAAAAAACTACATAAAAATGTTTTAAAAGAACAAAGTGCTTTACAAGCAGTGGCTCATAGGCTGCTGAATCTAGGTGGCCTTGTATGTCATTCTGTAGGTGTCCCCAGCTTCACTGTGGATGCCAGAGAGCTGACAGGAAGTCAACATCCTCCTGATTTATAACTGTCCCTCTCCCGGCCCAGTACAGTTTCTTGAATGCGTCTTGTGTAGTACTTCAGACACACTGAAGTATAAAATTCATCCTTTTAGCTAAAGTTCATTCTATCATAGTAGCAAATTTTAGTTTGGTTTTTGCTGGCTAAACTATTGTGTGACTCACCTGATCATAGTCTCTGATCATATATTGCCTGTATATTAGCTTTGAAAAGTACATTTCTCTTTCAGCCCAAAATGGAGTTAATCCTGACTGGGAGAAGAAAGTAATTGAGTATTTTAAGGAAAAGCTGAAGGAAAATAATGCTCCTAAGTGGGTAAGCTTATTGCTATTTTCGGGGGAGAGGGTTGGGCAGACGACACAATTTCTCTTGGTAGAGTAGTAACACACATGTAATTTAAAAACATGTAGATTAATGTGTACTTCTGCTTCAGGTATGTTTGGATGAAAAGATTTTCGTCTCTTGCTAATTGTTTAAGCAAATAAATACTAATACATTATGCCTCTAGGTGGCAGTAACTGACTGTATTGCTTCCTAAGACAAATCTTTAGTTGCAAAAGCATCAGTTACCTTTGTTTTATTACCTTCATTTTGAAAGAATTGGTGTGTGCTAGTTTTAAGAGAAGAGCTCAATGAGGTCAATGCCTTTTTGCTCATTGAAAAGTGTTCTAAATGAAAAACATTTTTTAGCATTCTTTTACATTATGGTCAAATGTTATCTAAAACTGGGAAGGAACTGGAAGAGAACTTATCCCAAGAATTATGTTGGCCAGTGAAATCATTCGGCTACCTGATGAGGTATGGGTGGGTGGGTGTTTAACAGTTTGAGTCTGGATATAAAGTTTGTGTATGTATGCTTAATGTTATATAGATGGGATATTTAGTTGACTTACTTGATTATTTTCTTTTAAGGTACCGTCACTGAATGAAGTTCCCCTTCATTATTTGAAACCTAATAGTTTTGTGAAATTTCGTTGCATGATTCAGGATATGTTTGACCCTGAGTTTTACATGGGAGTTTATGAAACGGTTAATCAAAACACAAAAGCACATGTAAGTATTGCTGTTTTCCTGAATTTGTGGTATTAATTTTGTTCTTGCACTGTTTGCGGTAGTTTGGGTTCTGATATATTGATATAATTCTGTTTTCCTATGTTTTGGGTCATAGGTTCTTCATTTTGGAAAATATAGAGATGTAGCAGAGTGTGGGGTATGTATCTTTAATGTATGTAAAACGTTTTTAGTCAGAATTTTTCCTAAACAGAGAATTTATAATTTGGCTAATCTTAAATTTATTTATTTTGTATATAAGTCATAAGAAATCATGTGAAATGCTTTCTTTATTTGGCTTTATTTAAGAGTTTGATGTGACTTTTTTAGTCTTCTAAAGATCTTTTAGAAGGGAAAATACTGTTAATGCCAAAATTAATTTCTGTCTCCTATACCCATATATAATATATGTAAAACAAAGTACCCTAGGTTGCAAAATTAAATCCTTTTTTATTCTTTCAAAGACAAAGCCAGTGGCATTCCCACTGTTTTTCATAGAAAACTGTCAGAATCAGCCTGTAATATAGAAATTTAGTGAAATAATCATTCCTAGGTAGCTCTGAGATGAGATTCAAAAGTCAGATATTACTCCCTAGGAAAGGCATATTCTCTTTCAAATATACTTAGAAAACTCTGAGAGGTAGAAGAGACCCAGGAGACATCAAGTTTGAGCCTAATGCATACAAGCTAGGATTTTTTGTTTGCTTTTCTTTCTAGGCCCAAAGTACCTTTTTCCTAGAATGAGTCTCTTATTTATGATTTTTGAGCAACTTGTGTACTGACTCTCTCTTAGCCTTTAATAGCGTTGCACATGGGCAGCCTCATCTCTTTTATTGGCCCATTTCCAGATATTGAGATTACTGAGTTATATTAATACACAACTTTTTCTAGTATACAATAATTAATATATTAGCCTAATGTGTTAGGGCTCCTTAAACAAGGGATACTATAATCATTAATACAGTTGATCCATTAGGCTTGGCACAGCATTTATTTTGTGGAAAGACTCTAAAAGAGAGAGCCCTGAAGTTCATCATGTGTTAAGATTGCACAGGTCTGTCTTTCAAATTGAGTTCATTACTCTAAATAATTGTCAGAAGTCATATTTTTGTTAAATATAATCTTTGCAGTAACCTTCCAAATTAGGGCTATTTTTCTGTCCAGATCTGCCTACTGAACCAGAATATTTAATTAACAACAACTTCTGTGAATTAACAGACTGATGTTAGGGTTTGATAAATCAATCTCCTGAGGTTTGGGTAAGCCAAGAGTTAGACTCCAAGAATGTAAAAACCCTAGATAATCTGATAGAAGTAAGGTTCTAGATCCACAAAGCAGAGAACTAGACCCAGACCATAAGTCACTCCATAGAGGTCCAATTTTTCTGGATTTGAAGGAGGAAGTGTTTGATGACTGTATTTGAAATGATTTCAGGCTGGGCGTGATGGCTCACGCCTATAATCCCAGCACTTTGGGAGGCCAGGGCGGGTGGATTACCTGAGGTCGGGAGTTTGAGACCAGCCTGACCAACATGGAGAAACCCCTTCTCTACTAAAAACACAAAATTCGCCACGTGTAGTGGCACTTGCCTGTAATCCCAGCTAACTTGGGAGGCTGAGGCAGGAGAATCGCTTGAACCAGGAGGTGGAGGTGCAGTGCCATTACACTCCAGCCTGGGCAACAAGAGTGAAATTCTGTATCAAAAAAAAGAAGAAATGATTTTTTATCAATTTTCTTTTAAAAAGTGATAGTTTGGAATTAGTTACTTGTTAATTAAATTAACTTGTAAAATATTTGCTGTGGTGTTACATGAAAATGTGCTTGCTAATTTTAAAATAAATTTTGTTTTGTTTTGTTTTTTTTTAATAAATTTTTTTAAATACTTTTTATGTGTATCGTAGCCTCAACAAGAACTTGATTTAAACTCTCCACGAAATACCACTTTGGAAAGACAGACTTTCTATTGTGTTCCGGTGCCTGGGGAATCTTCATGGGTAAAAGAAATATCCTTTATCTGAACTTTCTTATTGTGTTGATGGTTTCTAAAAACTTAGTCTTTAATTATTCTTCCTTTGCAAAGCTTGGCTTTATTTTAATAAAATGTGTTTTATTTGTTCTAATTGAGAAAACCCATAAAACATGCTAAGTATTCATCACTGAGGAATGGTGAAATTATAGTACATTCCTATAATATTAGAAATGCTATTAAAAAGATTGCAGTAATTTTTTTTTTCTTTTCTTTTTTTTGAGATAGGGGTGCGCTGTCACCAGGCTGGAGTACAGTGTCACAAACATGGCTAACTGCTGCTTCAACCCCCTGGGTTCAAGCAATCCTCCTGCCTCAACCTTTGTAGTAGTTGGGACCACAAGCATGTGCCACTATCCCTGGCTAATTTTTTGGTTTCTTGTAGAAACAGGGTTCACTTTGTAGCCCAAGCTGGTCTTCAACTCCTGGGCTCAAGTGATCCTCTGACCTCAGCCTCCCAAAATGCGAGGATTATAGGTGTGAGCCACCACAGTCCACCTAAGGCACAGAAAAAATATCATAATGATTAAAGTAAAAACATAGTTTCAAATTACATTCTAATTTTCTTAAGGGAAAACATGTTGGCCGTTTCGAGAGGGGATTGTAGAAACATCTCCTTTTTATTTACGGTAATAGTTTTTTAAGGCATGGATCACCTACACTGAAATGCACAGATGTTAAGCTAATGCACAGTGATTTGAATAAATGCCTCTACCCATATAATTTATACCCCAAAGTAAAGAACTTGTGCCTAAAAATTCCCTGCTGCCTTTTTCCAGTCACTACCTCCTCCCCTGTAAGCACAGTCCTCAATTATTTCACTATTGCTTGGTTTTGCCTATTCTTCAGTGGCATCTAAATGGAATCATATAGTATGTAGTCTTTGGGTCCGACATCTTGTGTTTAACATAATGAAAGTCATTCATGTGCATATCAGTAGTTCTTCATTTCTATTTTTTTTCTAAGTATGATTTGTTTATACAGTCTTCAGTTGAGCATTTAGGTTGTTTGCAGTTTTAAGTTGGGCATTTTCTTTGTGAGAATATTTTGAACTACTAATTCAGTTTAACAGATATGTTGAGGCAGTTATGATAAATTGCATCTTTCAAGGACTTTTTTGAAGTCATTTAAACCTAGTTGTTGAATTTATTGACAAAGCTTGTCAGAGTATTTCCTTGTTTTTTTTTTTTTTTTTTTTTTTTTTTTTTTTTTTTTTTTTTTTTTTTTTTTTT
>NW_016107721.1:605531-624157 GCF_001604975.1 Cebus imitator
TCGCTCTGTCGCCAGGCTAGAGTGCAGTGGCGTGATCTTGGCTCACTGCAGCCTCTGCCTCCCAGGTTCAAGAGATTCTTCTGCCTCAGCCTCCCAAGTAGCTGGGACTACAGGCACATGCCATCACGCCCAGCTAATTTTTTTCTGTTTTTAGTAGAGACATGGTTTCATCATGTTGACCAGGATGGTCTCAATCTCCTGACCTTGTGATCCACCTGCCTCTGCCTCCCAAAGTACTGGGATTACAGGCGTGAGCCACTGCACCTGGCCAGTGATGATATTTTTTTAAAGTACAGATCTTTCGGTGACAAATTCTGTCAGTTTCTGTTCAATTGAAAATGTCTTTTATTTTGCCTTCACTTTTGTTTATTTATTTATTTTGAGAAAAGGTCTCTCCCTTTGTTGCCTAGGCTGGTCTCAAACTCCTGAGCTCAAGCGATCCACCTGTCTTGGCCTCCCAAAGCACTAGGATTCCAGATGTGAACTGCTACACCTGGCCCCCCCTTTTTTTTTTTGAAAAACATTTCATTGGATATAGAATTTTAATTTTTTATTTTAATATTTTACATATAAAAAAAATAGGCCGGGCACAGTGGCTCATGCCTATAATCCCAGCATTTTGGGAGGCAGAGGCAGGAGGTTCACTTGAGGCCGGGAGTTCAAGACCAGCCTGGCTAACATGGCAATTAGCCGGGCATGGTGGTAGATACCTTTGGTTCCAGCTACTCCAGTGGCTTGAGGCAGGAGGATCGCATGAACCCAGAAGACAGGTTGCAGTGGGCTGAGATCACACCACCATACTCTAGCCTAGGTGACAGAGTGAGACTGCCTCAAAAAAAAAAAACAGAGACGGGATCTCACTATTTTGCCTAGGCTACTCTCAACCTCCTGGGCTAAGCAATCCTCCCACCTCAGCCTCTCAAAGTGTTGGGTTTACAGATGTTAGCTACCATACCCACCTGGGATTTGTTGGGGGGGTGTAGCACAGCCCTTACTGTGCAGTAGATTGTCCTTATTCATGAGGTGTGCTATTTCTAGGTCTCACCTAAATGCCTGGGGTGACTAGCAGGGTGCATTCTAGTATTATACTACTTTCAGAGTCTCCATTTAAAATCTCTGCCGGCTAGCAGCTGTTCTCTGCTGGGCCTCAGGGAATCTTGACTTGTATAGCCACAGCTTAGTGTTTTGTCAGAGATCCAAATGGAACCTTTTGGGTCTTTTATCCGTAACTACTTCCTTTCTAGTCCTTCTCTGCAAATTCCAGTTGCTTTCAGTAGCCCTGAACCATGTGCTCTGTCTTCTCCATCCAGTAAGAGCAGAGTCTCTACTGCTCTTTGTTACAGTTTGGAGAATATCTCCAGGAGAGAGCTGGGAGAATTTGAAGTTTACCTGCTGTATTTCTCCTCATTCAAGGATCACAGCCTATGCTCCCTGTTATCCAGTGACTGAAAACAGTTGTTTCACGTATTTTGTCCAGTTACATTGTTGTTTACAGCAAGGATAGGAGCATAAGGTTGTTCCTGTTACTCTCATGACCAAAACTGGAAGTCTGGTCTCCTTTTAAAAATGCACTTTCACTTTAACTGAATTACCAAACTAGTAATTTTTTATAAGTCATATCATTAGCATAACATTTAGGATATTCTTCAGTTTATGGTAGTCTTTTCTTAACTTTTCATTTAACGCCTGTGTTAATGCAAACCAAGCTCGAGTCAGTCCCTCAACATCCTACACTCCTAGTCGCCACAAGAGGAGTTATGAAGATGATGACGATATGGACCTACAGCCCAATAAACAGAAAGACCAACATGCAGGTGCCAGACAAGCAGGTAGTGTGTCAACAGGTTTCTCGTAGACTTTGCTCTCTTACAGTAGATTAATTTTCAGAGTTAATTATTATGTAATATAGCTCTACATTTAGGAGCTGGCGATGATGTGGCAAACTTCAAGTCTGTCAAGAGTTACAGACAGTGTTGAGTTTTTACAGTACTCTTTGGTTAGACTGTGCTTCACAGCTGAGCAATTAGGCATCACTTGGGGACAAGTGGCTGCTCTAATGTACATTAGAGCAGTTTTTGGAGTCTCAACTGACTAAATGGAAAGGTCTTTTCTACATATTTCTTTTTTTCCCCCAATTCTTAAATAATATGGAAGCCTGGTGCTTTACCCTAAAAACGACTTGTTTTTATCTGAAAACATGCTTTCTCATTTTATTATTTATTTATTTTTTGTTTCACTCCTGTCACCCATGCTGGAGTGCAGTGACACAGTCTTGGCTCACTGGAACCTTTACCTCCCACGCTCAGGTGTACCATGCCTCACTAATTTTTGTGGTTTTTTTTGTAGAGACAGGGTTTTGCCATGTTGTCCAGGCTGGTCTCAAACTCCTGAGGTCAAGATATCCGCCCACCTCGGCCTCCCAAAGTATTTAAAAAACATGCTTAAAATGTACCTACTTCTGGTTGAAACAAAGAAACCAAAAGTTTAAACTTTCTACTTAGCAAGAGCATGAGAGAAATTCAGAATTGCTACGTATCATTATTGATTTCAATCACAGTTTTTTGGTTTTCTTTTAGAGATAGGATCTTGCTCTATCACCCAGACTGGAGTATAGTGGCATGATCATGCTTCACTGTAGCCTTGACCTCCTGGGCTCAAGTGATCTCTCATTTGAATCTGCCTGGTAGCTAGGGCTATAGGCGCATGCTACCAAACTCAACTAACTTTTTAAATTTTGTGTAGAGATGAGATCTCATTATGTTCCCCACGCTGGTCTCAAACTCCTGCGCTCAAGTGATCCTTTCGTATCAGCCTCCCAAAGCACTGACATTACATGTGTGAGCCACCATGCCTAACCAGTCATAGCTTTTATAAGCAGTGAATTTCTTTGTTATGGCAGGTATATAAGTTTGTCTTTATTTTTCCTTTTATGTGCTAGTCACTTTAGCACCTTTAATCAAAAGGAAAATTAAAGGACAAGGAGGCAAAACAAATCAGTCTGTTCATTTACTATTTGCAGGATTGGATTGAGAAGGCAGATTTAACAGTAAGTGGTGAACAAGGATTTACTAATGAATTTTATTTACTCCATATAAGAAATAATACAGAGAGGCTGGGCATGGTGCCTCACACCTATAATCCAGCCCTTTGGGAAGCCAAGGCAGGCAGATCATTTGAGGTCCGGAGTTCGAAACCAACCGGGCCACATGGTGAAACCCTGTCTCTATTAAAAACAAATATTAGCTGAGTGTGGTGGTGCACACCTGTAGTCCCAGCTATTTGAGAGGCTGAGGCAGGAAAATTGCTTGAACCCAGGAGGCAAAGGCTGGAGTGAGCCATGATCACGCCACCACACTCTGGTCTCGGTAACAGAGCAAGACTCTGTCTCAAAAAAAGAAAGAAATAGGGCCAGGTGGGGTGGCCCACACCTGTAATCCCAGCACTTTGGGAGGCCAAGGCATGCGGATCACAAGGTCAGGAGTTCAAGACCAGCCTGGCCAACATGGTGAAACACTGTCTCTACTAAAAATACAAAAAATTAGCCGGACACAGTGGAACACGCCTGTAGTTCCAGCTACTTGGGAGGGAGGCTGAGGCAGGAGAATCGCTTGAACCTGGGAGGCAGAAGTTGCAGTGAGCTGAGATTGCACCACTGTACTGCAGTCTGGGTGACAGAACAAGACTCAATGTGAAAAAAAAGAAAAAAGGGCATAATACGGAAAGATCTTGTATACCTTTTGCCTCCTTCCCCATGATAACATCTTACATAATTGTAGTAGAATATCATAACCAGGAAATGGACATTGATACAATCACTTTTTTTTTTTTTTTTCCTGACACGGAGTTTCACTCTTGTCACCCAGGCTGGAGTGCAGTGGTGTGATTTCAGCTCACTACAACCCCCACCTCCTGGGTTCAAGCAATTCTCCTACCTCAGCTTCCAGAATAGCTGGGACTACAAGCGTGTGCCACCATGCCTGGCTAATTTTTTATTTTTATTAGAGATGGCGTTTCACCATGTTGGCCAAGATGTTCTTGTTCTCCTGAGCTTGTGATCCGCTCACTTTGACCTCCCAAAGTGCTGGGATTACAGGCGTGAACCACCTCGCCTGGCCAATATAATCTTATTTTTACATGTACTTATTTTTGACTATTTCATTCTTTGCAGTTTTCTCATGTGTAGATTCATATGACCACCACAGTTAAGATCAGGAGTATTTTATTACCTAGATCTCTCATGTTGCCCTTCTATGCTCATAACTACTACTCTCCTGCCTCTTCCCTCCCCCCAAGTCTCTAGCCTCTGGCAACCACTAGTCTCTTCTCCATCTCTTTTAATTTTGTCATTACAAGAATGTTACATGGCTGGGCGCAGTGGCTCATGCCAGGACTTTGGGAGGCCTACGTGGGTGGATCACGAGGTCAGGAGTTTGAGACCAGCCTGAACAACATGGTGAAACCCGTCTCTACTAAAAATACAAAAATTAGCTGGTGTGGTGGCGGGCACCTGTAATCCCTGCTACTCAGGAGAGTCGCTTGAGGCAGGAGAATCACTTGAACCCGGGAGGCAGAGGTTGCAGTGAACTGAGATCACGCCATTGCTCTCCAAAGTGGATGACAGAGCAAGACTCCATCTAAAAAAACCAAAAAGAATGTTATAGAAATGAAATTGTATATTATGTAAATATTGGGGATTGGCTTTTCTTCAGCACAGTTCCCTTAAGATCTGTCCCAGTTATTGCATGTGTCGGTAGTTTGTCCCTTTTATTGCTGAGTAGTATTTCATGATATGGCATAATACGATTACCTTGTTATCAGCCCTAAAGTGTAACTACTTCAGGAGTTGGAGTTACTCATTTATTTATTTATTTATTTAAGATGGGGTTTCACTATGATGGCCAGGCTGGTCTTGAACTCCTGACCTCAGGTGATCCACCCACATCGGCCTCCCAAAGTGCTAGGATTACAGGTGTGAGACACCACACCTGGCCGGAGTTATTCTTTTAATGACCTGTATATCCCCAACAACTAGTTTGATTCCTGGTATGTACTGGATATTATTAAGCATTTGATAAATTAATTGATTGCTGTATGGTTTTATTCTGCTTAATTAGTAGAAAAAGTACATTCTTCCAAGGAGTTTTGCTGTGGGTAGATCATGTATTTCTTAAATCAAAGATGTAAAGTTACCAGATTGCAAATCAACTTTTGAAAGTGATTATACATGAGATTTGATGGGAGGAATTTGTTGACATCTTAGAGTAAGGGAAAAAAGTAAAATTTTTAGATCTTCACATTTATCTTTGTTCTCTTATTGATCAAACAAAAGACTTTGTTAGTATGTGCTGTTTTCCTTAAAAATTGTAACAACTTGAACTTTGCAAGCTCAGAAGCATCATGTATATCAAACTTGTAAGGCGCTTATGGAATGGTCCTTTTCTCCAGAAGGCCTTAGAAAAGACTAAGTGCAATACTATCCTTTAAATTTAGGGAGTGTTGGTGGTCTTCAATGGTGTGGAGAGCCAAAACGTTTAGAAACCGAAGCTTCTGCTGGGCAACAGATGAACTCTCTGAACTTCTCTTCTCCTTTTGATTTGAATTTTCCATTGCCGGGAGAAAAGGGCCCTGCATGCCTTGTGAAGGTAATAAAACCTTTTGTAGATCTGACATTGACATGTTATATGTCTCAGAAACTAGCTTAGTATCTGAGCATTTTCATTAGCTTTCTTGTCCTGGGCTAGTTACAGCAAATCACTGCAAATTTAATAGCCTAAAGCAGCAAAAATTTATCATCTTACAGGCTGTAGGTCAGAAATCCGACATGGTCTCACTGGGGTAAACTTAAGGTGCCAACAGGGCTATATTCCTTTTTTTGGAGCCACTAAGGGACAATTTCCTTGGCTTGTGGCACCCTCTTCCATATTCATAGCCAGTAACATTGCATTTGTCTGGCCTTTTTTTTCTTGCAGACATCTTATCTGACCACAACGAGGAAACGTTTCCCAATTTTAAGAATCTGTGTGATTACATGGGACCCACCCAGTTAATTGAGGATAATCCCCCCATTTCAAAGTCCTTAATCACACCTGCACATTCCTTTTGCATGTAAGCTAACCTATTCACAAGTTAAAATAATCAAAGAATATTTCTTTTCTTTTTTTTTTTTTTTTTTTTTTTTAAAGACATAGTCTTGCTCTGCCTCCCAGGCTGGAGTGCAATGGCGCGACCTCGGCTCACCGCAACCTCCGCCTCCTGGGTTCAGGCAATTCTCCTGCCTCAGCCTCCTGAGTAGCTGGGACTACAGGCACGCGCCACCATGCCCAGCTAATTTTTTGTATTTTTAGTAGAGACGGGCTTTCACCATGTTGACCAGGATGGTCTTGATCTCTTGACCTTGTGATCCACCCGCCTTGGCCTCCCAAAGTGCTCGGATTACAGGCTTGAGCCACTGCGCCCGGCCTTTATCAAAGAATATTTCAAATGCAGAAGCAGAACAACTTTTAAATTATGTCTGTTCCCTTCTTGTATCATTTCTAACATAGTATTGTCTTCATTTTTGTCTTCTTCCTTCTCTCAGCAAAACCTATTTCTCACTTGTATTTAAAATAAAACAGAAGGAAGAAAACTGTTAATAGTTTTTTCTTCCGTCTTATTGTAGTGTTTTGATCCTGATAAATGAGCAAGTATTAGAAGATTCAAAAATGATAAGAATTTCCATCCTTTGTGCATTTTTTTGTTGTTGTTTTTAGGGGTTTTTTTGTTTTGTTTTGTTTTGTTTTTGAGACAGTCTCTGTTGTCCAGTCTGGTGTGCAGTGGTATGATCTCAGCTGACTGCAACCTCCTCCTCCTGGGTTCAGGCAGTTTTCATGCTTCAGCCTCCTGAGTAGCTGGGGTTACAGGCATGCACCACCGCACCCAGCTAGTTTTTTGTATTTTTCATAGAGATGGGGTTTCAGTATGTTGGCCAGGCTAGTCTTGAACTCCTGACCTCAAATGATCTGCCTGACTCAGCCTCCCAAAGTGCTGGGGCTTCTGGCGTGAGCCACCACACCCGGATTCTCAGTGGTTTTAACTAAAATGGCACTTCAGCCATATGGCACAGAGGCTAGAATTACCACCCTTCCCCCTGCTATGCTTCTACCAGGTCTCATCAGTAAGTGGCCTTGACTACTGCTGAAATCCATCATGATAGTCAATTTGGAAAGTTTTTTTTTTTTTTTTTTAATTGTGAGAAATCTTGTGGTCATTCCAAGTTTTGTGTTAATCCTTCTAATGTTGCATAGTTTATGAATAAACACAAAGTTAGTCATCTTGCTTTTGTTTTTTCCTTTTCTTGGTGTGGTTAATAGGTTTTGAGATAGTGCACATTTCTGGTTTTAACTGTTAGCCTTTGGAAAAACCTTTTTTTTTTAAAAAAATTTTAGGAAAAGCTTTTTTTTGGGAAGTAGGGTGGTATATTGAAAACAGACATTAGTCTGGAAGTTAGGCATCCTGTGCTTTAGTTTTTAACTTAATTTGCTAAGTAGCAGAATGACTCTTGGTCTCAATTTATAAAATAAAGGACTTACTTTAAGGTCCATTTCCTGATCTAAAATTCCAAGATATTAGTACTTCAAGATTAATATCCTAGGCTTTGTGTCTCTTCTAACAGTATGATTCCATGTGGTCTTTTGTTAGGTTTATGAAGATTGGGATTGTTTCAAAGTAAATGACATTCTTGAGCTATATGGCATACTGTCTGTGGATCCTGTGCTGAGTATACTGAATAATGATGAAAGGTGAGTCTCTGTGCTCTTTTTTTGGTCTCCTTTATTTTGATATAATTTTGAGCTTTTAGAAAATTTACAGGATGGTTATAAAGAACTCCCTTTTCCCTTTTTCCCAGATGTAAACACTTATGCCCCCTGTGCTTTGTCATTCATTTGTGCTCTCTATGCACACTTTTTTCTGAAACACTTGAAAGTATGTTGCAGAAATCAAACCCTTTTACCCCTAATTACTTGTTAACATTTCCTAAGAGCACTTTTCTCATATTTAATCAGAGTACAGGTATCAAAACTAGGAAATTTGCCACAAATACACAATATGCTAATCCACAATCCATACTTAATTTCACTAATTGTCTTAAATCATGTTCTTTCTCACACTTCTCCCTTCCACACACCCCCCCCCCCATTCCAGGGTTCAGAAGATGGCTCATTCTCTATTGCTACTGAGTTCATATTGTATTTCTGATTCCAGTTCAACACCACAGGTGTCGTTCTACTTGTTCTCCTTTCTATATTAGTGTAACTCTCTTAAACTTGATTCCCAGTTTTCACAATTTTATCATTTGCACATTTTTACAACATAAGGAAATTTCAGAATCGTTAACTTATACTACTATAAAACATGAACCTAAGTAACTGGAGTTCAATCTGAAACAGTCCTCAGACTTTGTGCATTTTGTTTTTCTTTTCTTTTCTTTTTTTTTTTTTTACTGGCCTTGCTACTTTTTTTCCCCCTTAAACAACAGAAATGTATGTCTTGCAGTAGTCTGGAGGTTGGGAGGTCCAGAATGAAGGTTACCAGCCGATCTGGTGTCTAGTGATGGCCCACTTCCTGGTTTGCCGATGGCTGTCTTCTCACATGGTAGAGAGCAGAGAGCCTTGATGCTTTCAAAGAGTGTAAGCCAGTTACGAGTTACTTGGGTTAGACTCAATGTTATGCATTTTTGGCAGGAATACTGCAGAAGTGATGTATCCTCAGTAGTTACAGCAGGAGGCATTCGATGTTAGTTTGTCCCATTACTCGTGAGGTTAATTTTCATTAGTTGGTTAAGGTGGTGTCTTCAAGATGTCTCTCTTCTGTAAAGTTACATTTGTCTCTAATTGACAAGTAACTTGGAGGAAGATACTTTGGGACATGAATAATCCAGTTTCTCATTAAACTTTCACCAATTTATTTTAGCATCCATTGATCATTCTTGCTTGAATCAATTATTACTTTGTTCGCAATTATCTAACTCATTCCTTCCTTCTACTTTTATTTATTAGCATTCTACTATAAAAGAGATGTCTCTTCCATTTTGTTATTCAAGTTATTTGTTTACTTATATTTAGTATGGACTAATTCTGATTTTATTCAATGTTAATGTCATTATTTTGAGACCCAAATTTTTTAAAATTTGGCTAGCGGTAGCCGCTTTAAGCAGGTGCTGGGTCCTTTTTGTGAGATGATCTTATCATTTTTCTTTGTTTATTTGTTTGTTTCTGAGACGGAGTCTTGCTCTGTCACCCAGGCTGGAGTGCAGTGGCGCAATCTCGGCTCACTGCAACCTCTGCCTCCTGGGTTCAAGAGATTATCCTGCCTCAGCTTCCTTATTAGCTGGGATTGTAGGCAAGCACTGGCCTATTAAGCTGTTGCAGCTTCATCATATACTTTGAAGATCTGAGCTCTAGATGTGCTTATTGGTACTGGGTTAGCTTTGCATCTAGGCCCTTAAAGCAGACATAGCTAGGATACATGCAACATATGTATACATATATATGCATACACATTTAAATGCACACATATGTACTCACACATACATATGTTTTGTATGTTTCTAAAGTCTATGAAAAACTGTATTTCTGATTCCAGTTCAGCACAACAGGTGTCATGTGTTCTAGTTGTTCTCCTGTCTATATTTATGACTTCCTTTTCTAACAGATTTGATTCCCGTTATTCACAATCTGTCATTTGCCCATTTCTAACATATACAGAAGGGAATTTCAGAATTGGTAAGCCATACCACTATAGAACATAAACCTAGTAATTAGTGTTCAATGCACGTTTCCAGTTCAGTTTTATTTTAGAATGCAGCTGTGTAGCCAGAGCTGTCTTCCAGTTACTCAAGTAACTTCTTCCCATTCAGTATAATTTCATTATTTTACTTAGATTCATTTATATCTGATTATGTTTCACTTCAGTTTTTTCTCCATTCTTACTGGTTTTTTGTTTTTAATAAAGGAAACATTAAAATTGTTGCCAAATTCAAACTACAAAGTGATACTCAAGAGATGTCATTCTCAGCTATCCCCATTCCTGCTGTCTGTTCCCACCCAGCCTCCTTAGGGAACCATAGTTTCTGGTTTATCCTTCCTGGATTTCTTTTTTGTAAAAAATAAGTAGATATATATATATTTTATTTTTACCTTTTTCTTCTATAAAAGGTAGCATATATAGTATGTACTCTTTTACGCTTTTTAATTTTTTTATTAACGTATGTTGGAAATCTAGATCTTCCTTGTTTTTCGTTTTGCTTTGAGAATGCCAAAAGCAAGGGCTGATGTCTCTCCACCAGAGTCCTCTTGTTGAAGACTGGACATTCATTGTCTTGGTTTCTGTGGAGGATGAATTTAACATTTTTCACAGTTAAAAAAAAAAAAAAAAAAAGGTACAAAACAAAAATTTTAAACAATTTTAAATAAGCTTAACAATCCCTTAATAGTATATGAAATTGTTCGTCTTGGCAATTTCTGGTTATGATGACTTTCCTGTTTAGTTACTTCCCTATTGATGCAGTTTAGTTTAGAAGTTGTATTAGTCAGGGTTCTCTAAAGGGTCAAAACTAATATGATGGATGAATATATGAAGGGGAGTTTATTAGAAGAATTGACTCACACAGTCACAAGGTAAAATCCTACAATTGGCCATCTGCAAGCTGAGGAGGAAGGAAGCCAGTCCGAGTCCCAAAACCTCAAAAGTAGGGAAGCTGATAGTACAGCCTTCAGTCTGTGGCTAAAGGCCTGAGAGCCCCTGGCAAACCACTGGTGCAAGTCTAAGAGTCCAAAAGCTGAAGAATTTGGAGTCTGATGTTCAAGGACAGGAAGCATCCAGCATGGGAGAAAGATGGAGGCCAGAGACTCAGCCAATCTGCTCTTTGCATATCTGCCTTTATGCTGGCAGCTGGTTTGATGGTACCCACCGAGACTGAGGGTGGGTCTGCCTCTCCCAGTCCACTGACTCAAACGTTAATCTCCTTTGGCAGCACCCTCACAGACACACCCAGGAATAATACTTTGCATCCTTCAATCCAGTCAAGTTGACATTCAGTATTAACCATGGAGGATAAAAGCTCAGACAAGCAGACAGCCTGGGTTGGAGTCCTGACTTGGCCACTTACTAGCTGTGTGACTTTAGGCTTGGTTTTCTTGTTGTAAATATGGTAGATATGAGGTTTTGGTGAATTTGTACATGTAAAGCTTTGAACATTGTCTGTTACATGGTACGTACTATGGAAAAGGTTATTATGCTTGTATTAAAAATATAGGAGTATGAATTCACACGAGTAAATTACTTCAGTGTCTGTAGCGTCTATAGAGTCAAGATCTAAAAATATTTAGTCATTTGTTTCAGTCATCTTACAAATCTGTCGTCTGCAAATTAATTTAACAAATCTGAAAAATTCATACTTTCGTTGTTTGTCTACTCAGTATTCGGGGGATTATGTAAGAATAAAATTTAGGGAAAACAATTAGCAAGATAGGAAATGAATGGATTCTCCACACTGTGAATAATATAGATAGATGACTTTCAAGAAAAAGACCCCAGATTTTGAGATGTGCTGTCAAGTTTTTGATGTCTCAGTAGATAGTTAAGGAGTACCTGTGTTTTGAAATAACCTAATAAGTGATATCCTATATTCTGTTTATTGCAGTGCTTATAAAAAATACTGCTGTTGTTGGCTGGGCATGGTGGCTTACACCTGTAATCCCAACACTTTCAGAGGTTGAGGGAGGTGGTTCACTTGCGGTCAGGAGTTTGAGACCAACCTGGCCAACATAGCGAAACCCTGTCCCTATAAAAATACAAAAATTAGTCAGGTGTGGTGGTGCGCACCTGTTGTCTACTTGTCTAGAACATTAGCTAAAGTCTAAAACATTCGCTGCTTGTCTGAAACAAGTAGCTAATCTTAGCTACTCAGGAGGCTGAGGCACGAGAATCACTTGAACCCAGGAGGCGGAGGTTGCAGTGAGCCGAGATTGTGCCACTGCACTCCAGCCTGGGCAACACAGTGAGACTCCATTCCCCCCTCCAAAAAAAAGTTACTGGGAAATGGAATAAATGCATATGTCATGATACGTCTTAACAAGCCTGAAGTCTGTGTGATGTAATACTTTAGAACGAAAGTCTACTTTCTGTTCTCTTAAGGAGATGTACAGGTAGAAATATTCTTGGCTTTAATTCTGTTTTCCAAGATGCATATTATTTTTGCATCTGTGCAATTGACGTATCTCTAAACTGAAACTTCATTGACTCTCCACAGGGATGCTTCTGCACTGCTGGATCCAATGGAGTGCACAGACACAGCAGAGGAGCAGAGAGTACACAGTCCTCCTGCTTCATTAGTGCCGAGAATTCATGTGATTTTAGCCCAGAAGTTGCAGCACATCAACCCGTTATTGCCTGCCTGCCTTAACAAAGAGGAGAGCAAAACCTGTAAGTCTAAGTGTTACAGTCTAGTGAACTATTAACTGTTAGCCTCAGTGTTATGTCCAGAGCTGCCTGTAACATGCTCATAGAGGAATTAAGAGTCAGGTCCTCATTCATCACAATAAGTGTTTTTAGTAATCTCTCTCTCGTTGCCCCATTTTTCTCTTACATTAATTCTTTTTATTGAAATGAGGACAAAAAAGGAGTATACAAGGCCAGGCACGGTGTCTCACTGCTGTAATCTCAGCACTTTGGGAGGCTGAGGCAGGTGGATCTTTTGAGACCAGCCTGGCCAACATGGTAAAACCTCATATCTACTAAAAATACAGAATTAGCCGGGCGTGGTGCTATGTGGCTGTAATCCCAGCTACTTGGGAGGCCGAGGCAGGAGAATCACTTGAACTCGGGAGGCAGAGGTTACACGGAGCCCATATCACATCATTGCAGTCCAGCCTGGACAAAAAGAGCGAAATTCCGTCTCAAAAAAAAAAAAGGGAGTATACAAACTGTCATATTTTTAAAATTGGCATCACTTATGGATGGATGTGTTCAGTTTTACTAGCTGTCTTTTGAATTGTAGTGCTTTGTTCACGCAGTTATTTTTTTACCTAGGACACTTGAGAGGAACTGGTGTGTGGTCCTGACTCTGGTCTCCCTTTCTCCTCTAGTTGTTTCAAGTTTCATGTCCGAATTGTCTCCAGTCAGAGCAGAACTTCTTGGGTTCCTCACTCATGCTCTTCTGGGGGATAGTTTGGCTGCCGAATACCTTATATTACATCTCATCTCCACAGTGTAAGTGCTGTATCCTGGTGGGAATTAAGGGAGTTTGGTCTGTGTAGAAAGTGGAAGAGCAGGAAGATTGCTGGTGTAATTTATGTGTGTTCAGTATTAGGCTTCATCAAGTAGTTTTTATCTGTTCAGTGTAACAAGTGTTACACCAAATCACAAACAAATTCCTTTTCTCACAGTTTCACATTTAGCATTTTGATTATGTCTCCTTAACTTTTAGAGCCAAAATCAGATAAAGCATTGGTTGCCAACCTTTTTGGTACCCAAGGACCCATTTCATGAAAAGACCATTTTTCCAAAAGGACCAGAGTGGGGATGGGTACAGGATGAAATTGCTCCACCTCAGATCATCAGGTATTAGATTCTCACGAGGAGCACACAAATGCGCAGTTCACAATACGATTCACACTCCTGTGAGAGTCTGATGCCACTGCTGATCTGACAGTAGGTAGAGCTGGGGCAGTAATGCTTGCTCACCACTGTCCACCTCCTGCTTTGTGGACTGGTTTCTAACAGGCCATGACCAGTACCGGTCCATGGCCTGGGGCTTGGGGATGCCTGAGGTAAAGGACCTGGCTGATGAGTAAAATGAGCTACTTTATCCCTTTTTGCATTCTGAACGCTCTGTTTATATGTCCCAAGGCGCCCACATCATGTGCACATTTAACGTGGACAGTGACACTAGCACCACATCCCTTGACTCCACTGTATTTCTTTGTTTTCTGATTCTAAAACTAATGTACGCCTTTGACAAGTTATAAGAACATAAAGAAGGAAATGCACATCATCTGTGATTTCATCACTTAGAATCTCCATTAACATTTTGGTACACGTTCATTGACTTTTGTTTACATATGTATACATCCCTGCATAGATCTTAGTTATATTCTAAGCACAGATCTGTGTCTTGTTTTTAGCAATTGATATATATTAAACATTTTCCCATCATAATGCTTCATGACCTTTGTATTGGCTGCAAACTGTTTCACTATACAGTTGTACCATACTGTAACAGTTTCCCTAAATGTTAGGTTTTCCTAGCTTTTCTCTATTATAAAGTTGCACTAAACATCTTTGTGCTGTAAATCTTATCTTTTCTCAGATCGATCTGTGACAGTAGTACTTAATGGTTGATAGCACAGACTCTGGAACCAAAGTACCTGGATTCATATCCCAGCTCTATCAGCTTCTGGTTAGATGTACATGTTGCTTATAATCATCTCTGTGCCTCAGATTTCTCATCTGTAAAGCAAAGACAACAGTACCTGCTTCCGAATGTTTCAAGGTTAAATGAGGGAGCATTTACATACTCAGAACAGTCTTTGGCACGTGATCAGCAGCACTTGTGTCCAAACATTGGCTAGTACTTTTATTTTATTGATGTTATTCTGATATAATAACTGGTCAAGAGTATTCTGGTTTATATTTAATGACAACATTAAGCTAATTTTTCTGTTCTTTACTTTTCGATAGAAATCAGGAAATCGCTTCAGCATCTTATTGATTGATTTCTTTCTTTTCTAGATATACAAGAAGAGACGTTCTTCCACTAGGAAAATTTACAGTTAACTTGAGTGGTTGCCCACGGAATAGTACCTTCACAGAACACTTATATCGAATTATTCAACATCTTGTTCCAGCAGTAAGATGAATATAAATATGTATTATAAACCTAAGCACACTTAACAAATCCATCTATCTTTCCATTCAACCCGAATATTTAACTTAGAGATTTTAATAGATCTTATTTAAGGGGAAACAAAGCCTGACAAGTTACATAATTTAAAATGTACTTTCCCCTAAACGTTTCACTTTTTTTTCCTTTTTGTCTAAGCACAAATTTCTGTAAGTCTTAACAATTAATACAATTGCAGTAACTCCCTTAAAATTATACTCTGTTGATACCAATTTGTTTGTGCAATTTGGTATCCTTTTTGCGCACTAAAATCTTAAATCTAAATGAACTCT
This sequence comes from Cebus imitator, assembly GCF_001604975.1. Classification (NCBI taxonomy): domain Eukaryota; kingdom Metazoa; phylum Chordata; class Mammalia; order Primates; family Cebidae; genus Cebus; species Cebus imitator. The sequence continues at coordinate 620,745 of NW_016107721.1, forward strand.
AAATTATAGGAGCATAATTCTTTTAGTTGAGGTAATAAAGTTCTTTATCTCCATTGCCCCAATTTTAATTCCTGTTTGGAAAGTTGAGCTCACTTTATTTGCCAGGGTATCTGGATTGCAGTATTTGTGTGGTGCTAGGATCTTGGGAACAGGGGAATTGCTTCTGATTAGTTGTGTGACTGAAAATAGTGATCCCTTCTTTGGACATTGAAGAGGCTGCACTAGATCCTTATTGAACCAAATGTATTGAGTGTCTCAGTGCTAGCACTTGTCCAGGCCCTCAAGAGGCAAAAGTGGACCAGAATACACCAGCATTTCTCAAGTCTCCTTAGACTCACTTTACACTCTGAAAAACATATTACTACTCAAAATGCTGTTTTTCACATTTTTCATGTTATATTTATCATTAATTTACCAAATTGGAAGGTAAAGCAAATACATTTATTAAAAATAAAAAACTACATAGAGACAAATATTTTTATAAAAACAACTTTTCACAAGCCAAAAATGATCAGTGATAAAAGCAACATTGTTTTACATTTTTGCAAGTCTCTTTAATGTCTGGATTAATAGGAGACAACAGATGCTGGCATCTGCTTCTGCCTTCAGTTTGCTGTAATCTGAGGTTTTGGTTGAAGTATGTAAAGGAAAGCTGGCCTCACACAGCTGGAAAGGTAGTTGGTCAAGATGGTTTCAGTAGCCTTTGTAGGTAACTTGGTGGTGGTCTTTGATAGTAGACCGAAACTATCCACATGACATTTTCTTAAAGATAGATAAGTGTGGAATCCGAAATCTTATTCGTAAACTTTCCATACTCTGCTATGATAAAATTCATTAGTCTCGCACATTGAAAGGATCTTTTCTTCATGCATGATTTTGACCTGATTGACCCCATAAAAGTGTTTGAGCAATTCCCTGGGGAGTCTCTGGACCACATTTTGAGAATTATTGAAACACTCAGATCCTTTGCCCTTACAGAGTTTAGGTAAAAGACCAACAAATAAATTAATCCATAGTCGGTCATTTAATCTTCCCTAAGCTCCCCTGTTTTCTTAGACTCACTGAGCTAATGTATAAAACACCTCTAAATTTTGGCAATATATCTTACCTCTTCCTTGACAGCCTTCCCCTACCATACCCTCTTCTCCACCCTTGCCACACATTGTTTAGGCTGGCGGGTAGAAGAATGATTGGTGTATAAAGCAGAACACAGAGTGTTGAGAATGGTGGCTCAGGAGCTGGAGGAGGAGCATTGATGGGTTGCTTACTCATTAGACTGAAGAAGAAGGTGCACACGGCCGGGAGCCATGTCCTGAGAACTGCAGCCTGTCACCATAGCTCAGTGTGCTCTGCTCCTTGATTTTTCTCTGAAAAGTTTGTTCAAAAATGTCTGTGATGAATGAATGTAATTTTAACTCAAAGAATATAGAGGAAAATTAAACTTTTCTCTCCCCATCTTGAAGAATAAAATTAACATTTTCTTTTTGCTAGCTTGTGTTAGGTGAAATAAGTTAGGCTTTGGGATATTTAATATTTGTACATCAGTTATCTACCATTTGTTTTATTGGTTAAATTAAAATTGATAAGATCACTTTTTCCATATGAAGCACAGTGTTTAACTCCCAAGTGCATATTTCCTTAAAACAGGGAAACTTAAATTCTTGTTCACTAAAAAATTTCTCTTTGCAGTCTTTTCGTCTGCAGATGACTATAGAGAACATGAACCATTTGAAATTCATTCCCCACAAAGACTACACAGCCAATCGCTTGGTCAGTGGGCTCCTCCAGCTGCCCAGCAATACTTCCCTTGTAATCGATGAGACTCTCCTAGAACAGGGGCAGCTGGATACCTCAGGTGCGTACGTAGAAATTTCCCTTCCGTTTCTGACTTCGTTCCTGCTAAAGCCAGGTCTAGGAGTAACTTTCTGAAGAGTATGGACAAAGACAAATTCGCATTTAGCAAGTATGTAAGATAAAGGCTTGGCATGTGACTTTGATTAAAGTATATGTTAAAAACTAATCAAATTGTATAAACCAACTATGTTTTGCCATAGTATTCTGAAAATAGTACAGTAGAACAGTTGGGTTTTTGTTTTTTTTTTTTTGGTGGGGGAGTAGAGACAAGGTTTCACTGGGTTGCCCAGCTGATCTTGAATTCCTAGGCTCAAGTGATCCTCCTGCCTTGGCCTCCCACAGTGCTGGGATTACAGGTGTGAGCCCCTGCACCTGCCCCAAATAGCTTTTTAAAAGCTGAAATGGGGCTAGGCACAGTGGCTCACGCCCGTAATCCCAACAGTTTGGGAGGCTGAAGCAGGCAGATCATGAGGTCAGGAGCTTGAGACCAGCCTGGCCAACATGGTGAAATCCTGTTTCTACTAAAACAAAACAAAACAAAAATTAGCCACGCATGTGGCACACGCCTCTAATCCCAGCTACTTGGGAGGCTGAGGTAGGAGAATTGCTTGAACTTGGGAGGCGGAGGTTGCAGTGAGCAGAGATTGTGCCACTGCACTCCAGCCTGGGCAACAGAGCAAGACTCCTTCTCAGAAAAACAAACAAATGAATGAATGCTGAAATGGGAGGAAGTTTTGCTTTTAGTCATCTAATACTTCAAAAGAGAAGTGTAGACAGATCCAATAAAACATTTTTCACCTCCAGTTTTAAAGCTTTTAAACGGTTTTCAGAGAATCTCTAAAAAATGATAGATCAAATGGTTTGAACTAACCTGTTATGGAACATATGATAAAATCACAAGAAAGCAGACTTTTATCTGTGCTTAAATGAAGACAATTAAGAATATGCTGCTGGTGATCAGTTCAAGAGGTAAAGGTAGAATTAAAAAATGAGGTAGACTGGACACCTTTGAGGCAAAGGGGAATATAAAATCAGTAAATTTCACTAGCCTGGTCTACATATGAAGATAGTTTGAGTCCTTCCTTACTTTAGCCCTGTGGCTACACCAACTAGAAATAATCATGCTTACTTGGGAACTATTTTATGTCTAGGTGCATATCAGATGCTAGGTATTAGATTTGTGGCAGGGGGTTATGGCCCCAGAAAGTTCTACTTTGACTAAGACTCTTGTAAGCTTACACACTTACTGACATTTAGCTTAGTAAATTGGACAGTGCCTCATACCCCAGCAGTAGAAACTTGATGGCTCATTATCAGTGTCAGCAAAACGGATTAGATGATTAAAGTCAAATGACTGAAAATGTTTTCTTGCTTTCATAGGTGTTCATAATGTGACTGCCCTGAGCAACCTCATAACGTGGCAGAAGGTGGATTATGACTTCAGCTATCATCAGATGGAATTCCCCTGCAATATTAACGTTTTCATTACTTCGGAGGGGAGGTCACTTCTCCCGGTATGATGAGTCTTTTTTTTTTTTTTTTTTTTTTTTTTTTTTTTT
>NW_016107721.1:624317-626188 GCF_001604975.1 Cebus imitator
AATTTTTGTATTTTTAGTAGAGATGGGGTTTCACCATGTTGACCAGGATGGTCTCGATCTCTTGACCTCATGATCCACCCGCCTCGGCCTCCCAAAGTGCTGGGATTACAAGCATGAGCCACCGCGCCCGGCCTGATGAGTCATTTTTAAATGGAGGGAGGTTGACATTGGAAAAAGATCTACATTTTTGCAGTGTCTTGGTACTGCTTATTCATTAGTTAAATTTGTTGTAAAAAACTGTGACTGCCAATCATCAAGGGAATTGAGTATTTTGCACTGCCAGGGATGAAAACCTTACATCTACCAAGCTCAGATATTAGCAAGTCACAAGACTAGAAAGGCTGTTGGCAGCAGAGACTCCCACATCTGAGTATAGAAAGATTGCCTGATTTTAACATCTAGACCTCTGTCTTGCTGCCTTTGACCCATTGTTTTCTGCTAATCTTATGTGAAAAATATTTAGACTTCCTTTTAAAATGTCCTTGGTCACTCGGTAGCTGTTTTCATGCTTTACAGTGAAATGCTCTGGTATGCCCTCAGAATGGCTTGTAAAGAGAGAGCTTTTAATTCTGAGGATGATGGGAAATGCTCCTGGTTGTCAAATGGTGCACAGTCTGTATAATAGTATTCACCTGTGATTGATGAGAAACAGCCTTTGACTAAGAATGGAACAGCTAAAGGAATGTTTTCTGTGTGCAAGCGTGACAAACCTTTTTAATTAACTGCTTTTTTAGAGATTGGCTACATTTTTGTGTGCTCACTGATACCATTGAGGAAACATAAGTAACCAAGGAAAAGCTAACTTTCATAATTATGGCTGAGGTAGTTATAAAGCATGTAAGCTAATATTAAAAATAGATTTTCACTGGGTGCAGTGGCTTATGCCTGTAATCCCAGCACTTTGGGAGGCCAAGGCAGATGGATCATATGAGCCCACGACTTTGAGGCCAGCCTGGGCAACATGATGAAACTTGTCTCTACAAAAAATACAAAAATTAGCCAGGTATGGTGGTGTGTGCCTATTGTCCCACTAATCAGGAGGGTGAGGTAGAAGGATCACTTGATCCTGGGAGGCAGGTTGCAGTGAGCTGTGATCACACCACTGCACTCCAGCCGGGGCAACAGAGCAAAACCTGTCTCACGCACATATAAAAAAACAATATTATTCCCTCCCCTTAAATAATAAATAGTATTTTCTAATTCCCATAGGGGCTGACAGAGATGATGCATCTTTCTTTAAAAATGTAGATTAGGAACTCAGAAAATACAGTGTACTCTTTCTCTTTTCAGGCAGACTGCCAGATTCACTTACAGCCCCAGCTTATTCCACCAAACATGGAGGAATACATGAACAGCCTTCTTTCAGCGGTGCTGCCTTCCATGCTGAACAAATTCCGCATTTATCTAACCCTTTTGAGATTCCTGGATTATAGCATATCTGATGAAATAACCAAGGTATGTCTGGTTTAAAATAAAGAATTTCCCTGTGTTGAATTGCAGTATGCAACTAATTTACATTTACCATAATGACTGATAAGGTAGTTTTGCTATTTGTTTTCTATCTTCTCTTTTTTTTTTTCCTCTGTTACTCCATTATTGTCTTTTTGTTTGAAATAGGTATTTTCCACTGTCCCATTTTAATCCCTTGAAGTTTCTTACTTTCTTAGTGGTTGCCCTGGGGGGATAAACTTAACATGTTAGCTATAGTCATCTATTAAGGATTAATACCAGTTTGTTATTTTTAATTAAAATTTTTGTATGGGTAACACCAGTTTAATTATAATACAGTATACAAAGACTTTGCCCCCTTTTTTTTTTTTTTTTTTTTTTTTAATAGTTTTTTTTTTTTTTTTTTTTTTTTTTTTTTTTTT
>NW_016107721.1:626299-642301 GCF_001604975.1 Cebus imitator
CTCCGCCTCCTGGGTTCAGGCAATTCTCCTGCCTCAGCCTCCTGAGTAGCTGGGATTACAGGCACGTGCCACCATGCCCAGCTAATTTTTTGTAGTTTTAGTAGAGACGGGGTTTCACCGTGTTGACCAGGATGGTCTCGATCTCTTGACCTCGTGATCCACCCGCCTCGGCCTCCCAAAGTGCTGGGATTACAGGCTTGAGCCACCGCGCCCGGCCCTCCTGAAGTTCTTTATATGTGGTTTCCTTTAGTTATTTGAATGCTTAAAATAGCCAATTTAGAGTCTTTCTGTCTAATGTTTGAGTTTCCTCTGGGACAGTTTCTGTGGACTCCCTTTTCCCCCAGGAGTGTGAGCCATACCTTCTTGTTTCTTGGTACTTTTTTGTTGAAAACCAGACATTTTATTTGATTGATTGATGGGGTCTCATTCTGTCACCCGGCTGGAGTAGTACAGTAGCACAGTCGCAGCAAACTCCTGGGCTCAGGTGATCCTCTTGCCTCAGTAGCTGGGATTGCAGGTGTGCGCCACCATGCCCAACTAAAGTTTTGTTTTGTTTTTTTGTAGAGATGAGGCCTTCTCCTGGCTTCAAGTAGTTCTCCCACCTTGGCTTCCCAATGTGCTAGGATCATAGGCGTGAGCCACCACACTAGCCACAACCAGACAATAATATAATATGGCAACTCTGCTTTGGAAGTCAGACTCTGGAAATTAAACCTACTTAGGATTTGTTGTTGTTGCTATTTGTTACTGTTGGTAGGTTGTTTAGTAACTTTTTTGACTAATTCTATAAAATCTGTATCTTTTGTCACATCTGGGGCATTGAAGTCTTTGCTGTTAGTTTTGCGGTTAATGATTGGAAAGAAATTTCCTTAAATGCCAGGAAATTTTCTTTCTCCCAGTTGGTCTCCCAGTCTAAGGGTGAATAATAATCATAAATAAAAATAAAAGCTGGGGCAAGCCTTCAACACTTAGTCTTTTACAATTTACAAGCCTGCCTTAGTCTTCATTTCTTGTTTGCACAGAGCCTCCAGGTTATCCAGAGGTGGGAGTTTAAGGTCTCTGAGCATGTCTGCAGCCTTCTAAGTTCCTAGGAGTTACATATGTGAGGTTTTCAGAGCCCTCCGCAGACATCTCATTTCCCAACTAGCTTTTCCGTTTAAGGATTTGGGTTAGCCTGTTTGCCACAACTATTATCCAGTGTGTCACGTAGCTAGGGTGATTGACAATTTCTTCTGATTGTTTTTGATAAATGCCCTGGGGAAAGAGGTGGTTCAGTCAGGTTACATGAAGACAACCTTGTAAATGGTTATTCCAGGGAGCCACTAGACAGGTGGTCAGAAGACAGTTCTCTGGGAATGGCACTTTGAAAGAGCTCTAGCCCTTTCCGGTGGCTCCCAGGCTGTTAGGTTTTGAAGCTATTAATATCACCTGGAGGGGAAGGGGGTAGAATATAGGAATAGGACATGTTAAAATGCCGAATAGGACATGTTAAAATGGCAACAAGGCTCAACATTCTTGCCAATAATCACCTGGTTTTCTTGCATAAATGCTCTCTGGATTGCTGCAAGTGTGGTTTTATTTCCAGAGTTTTAAAAAAGTTGATTTTGATCGATGTTCTTAACAGTAGAGACAGTTTTCTGCAGTCCTTTCTCTGCCATTTTCACTAGCATCACTTTTCCCTTTGTTGAAAAGCATTGTTTCTTATGCCAGTTGCCGATTTATGTTTGCTTGACCTTAAATGAATCTGAGTTTCATTATTTTTCATCAGCATTATTTATGTATATGCTTTCGTACTTTCCCTATTGTCTCCTTTGTCTAAGAGGTTGACATCCTCATTTTTACATCAGTCAAGGAACCATGTTAATTTTCTCTTCCTTACAAAAATGCATGTCATTTACATTTACTCTTTTGATAAAGGCGGTTGAAGATGACTTTGTGGAAATGCGGAAGAACGACCCTCAGAGCATCACTGCTGATGATCTTCACCAGCTGCTTGTGGTGGCTCGGTAAGTGGTGCATGTCCATCATTGCTTTTTTCGGTGAGCTTGTGTATATAAATCTTCTCAGTTATTCAGCAGTAACTGAGGCAGACTTCTGAAAACGGAAATGAAATTTTCCTTTTAAAAACGCTGTATGAAAGGACTCATTGAGGGGCAATCAAGTTTGATGGTGATCCCTTCAGTGGAACAGGCATGGTTCTTGTTCTCTAAGCTTCAAAGAGTGAGCCACCCTCCAATTCTGACTCTTCAAAGATTTCTTTGTAGAAGTCTAACTTGGCTGTTGATTTGTGTGTAACTACCAGACGATCTTGTCTCCCATATGTGGTCTGTATTTTACAGAGTATTCCTCAGTCTTAAAAAAATGTAAGACTTACTGTCCCAGTTCTAGACTTAAATTTGTTTGTATTTCAAACCAGGTGTCTATCTCTCAGTGCTGGTCAGACAACGCTGTCAAGAGAACGATGGCTGAGAGCAAAGCAGCTAGAGTCTTTCAGAAGAACAAGGCTTCAGCAGCAAAAATGTGTGAATGGAAATGAACTTTAAAAATCTGATACCTATGAAGAGCAATGGGCAAATTGTAGCCACATAATTGTAAAGTTCAGATACTCATTTATACCACATTGTTTTATAGGTAATTTCTATCACAAACCAATGACGTTTCCTTAAATCAAGCCTCGTAACATCTGATGTTTATATGATATTCAGTAAGGACTTTTACCTTACTGATTTCATGGAGCTTTTGAAGTTTGTTTTATAATTATATAAATTAGTAATAATGTAAAAAAAAAAAAGTATTTGATATTAAAAGTTTAATATTGATAATGTTGCTGATTATACCATTTTCTTAGCTTCAGCTGAGTCATAGGCCAGACTGTTGAAATGCTGAGATGAAGGTTTTTGGAATTTCAAAGTCAGAGGACTTGTGCGCTTCAGGTTTTTATGTTTTCCAGTTAGCATTGGGTTGAGTGCATTCAGTAGTCCAACTTTGAGGGATAGAGGTGTGCTTGCCATTGATTCACATGGCTACGTGAAATTCTGTACTGTCATTTCCCAGACGTTTGGCCACAGAAACTTTTTCGCACTTAACATTTGTTAACAGCCTGCAAAACTAGACTTTTACATGGCAGTGGTTTCCAGACGTTTGTATTTTATGGACCAGTAGTAATATTTCCAAAAATTTGGGGGACTGTAGGGTTGCCAATTTACCTTTCCAAGTAATCTGAATAAATCACTGTATTGTCACCGGTTTTTTTTTTTTTTTTTTTTTTCCCCATAAAAGGATAATCTCAGAATAATAGTTCTTTAAATGGAATGAATGTAGCTTTTGGGGGCAGAATAAACCAAGATACTCCATTTTCCTTATTTTCTTCTATCCCAGTGCATTTTAGAACCATGCATAAGGGAATGCTATGCTACAAAGTTTTGCCCAAATATGAAAACAAAATAGCAAACTTAAAAAACAATACCCCCTTTAGAAAGTTTTTTTCCTAATGTCATTTAGCTGCTTTGATTGTATTTGGATTTTTAGCATTTTATATGAATTTTCCAGTTGGTTCCAAATATGTTAAATCAGCTAACATCTGCTACTCCAGTAACAGCCTCATACAACTGCAGGTAGGTTTTCTCCAGACTAATTCGTTTTAACAGTGCAAACTAACAGACTATACAGTAACATGGTTATGACAACCAGCGTCTCCAGAAAGGTTAGGATATTACTTTTTAAGCTGTCAATGGTGTCAAGACTTGACTTCTTTTAGTAAGTAACTTACTTAGTTGGAGACAGATAAAGGATCCCTTACATTTTTTTCCTGTAAGGCCTAACTTGACATTGTTAACCAAGGAAACAGGGTCAGCCTTGAAAAACCGAGGAATTCATTTTACCTAATAACTGACGTAAAAATCACTAGTAGTTCAACTTTTCCTAAACTCAAATCTATTTTTATAAACTAATGTAAATAATGTTTATATAATTTAACTGGTTTTCTTTTTAAAACTGGTAGACTAGACCTTCCTTAAACTTTTAGAAATAAAATGAAGGCTTAACTGGATTTGTGAGGATAAAACACATTTTCTGTCCTCGAGCAAAGTAGATTAGTCATCATGTGTTTTTTGTGCCAATGTAAATTGTAATTTACCAAAGAAAAGTACATAAATTGCTTGGTATTGCAGAAAAGTTCCCTTGAAAGAAACTTTCCAGTAAATAAAACTTCCCAAATTAACAGTTCTGTGAGCTGTTTTTCATGAATAAGATTCACCATCCCTTGTGATCTGTGTGGGAAGAAACCACGTCCTCCTGGTGGAGACATGAAAGAGCTGAACCGAAGTGGAGGAGATGGTGCGAGAGAGGCCTTCCTGCTCAACACCCCACCAGGCAGCAGAGTGGAGTACAGCACTTGGCTGCAGAAGCCCTTTGTCCTTACCTGTACACATAGATGGACAGTCAAGTTTGTTGCTGTAATTTAAGGTACAGCATTAATCCTGTGTGAATGGCCAGGAAACTGAGAAGGCTCCTGTATAAACATTTGGAATTTTGCCTTCTTAATTTTTCAAAAATCTCTTTCAAACTAATTTCTGTGGAGCTTAAATGTACATTTTATCACATAACATTTGCTTGTATTTTCTCCCATGTTGGGAACCCTTAATATTTTTAGGACCTGGAAGAAAAGTTGGTAGAAGAGAGCATTCAGTTTTGAATGTTTGGATTTTAAAGTATAGTTTCTGATCCATTTCATCATTTTTTAAAATCATGAGTATACTTCTAAGGAGTAAAATACTGGCAACACCTAGACAAGTGTTCAGTTACAGCAAATTCGCTCTATTTACAAATTCTTTCATCTGTTATGCAAGGAATTCTCATACACATTGTCACTTTAAATTACCATGGTTCTTTATTTTAATAATCACAAGATTTAACACGTTAAAAAAAAAGATACCACCAATAAATAACAAAAGTGGAATGCTTATCAAAGTTACAACAGACATAATGTTCAGCTGAGAATCACTTCAACAGAGTAAAGCTCTAAAGATATCAGACAAACCAATACTTGTTGGAACATGCTGTGCAACTTTGTGTGGATTACAGAGGCAGCCCTGGTTCTGTGTGGTCAGAGTTATAGTCAGAAGACCAGTTTTAGCACAGTTGTGCTTCAGACTAATTCTTTTTGAGACAGGGTCTTGCCCTGTCCCCCAGGCTGGAGGGCAGTGGCAAAATCACAGCTCACTGCAGCCTCAACCTCATGGACTCAAGTAATCCTCCTGTGTAGCTAGGACCACAGGTATGCACTACTACGCCTGGCTAATTTTTGTATGTTTTTGGTAGAGACAGATATTTCTGAGGCTGGTCTCAAACTCCTGGCTTCCCAAAAGTGTTGGTATATAGGTGTGAGCAGTGCACTCGGCCCAGCCTAAATTGGAAAGTTGTAAGTTGTCTACATGAGATGTTGAGGATGTCCCTCCTGGAATAAATTAAAATCTGACTTCCTTATAGAATTTCCAGTAGCCAATGTATGTGTGTGTTCCTACATTCCTGAAAACAGCAAAATGAAATTTAATAGGTGCTGGTATTCATATCTGATGTTATCATCAGGTTTACCGTGTGACTGGCAAGTGTTAATGCTCCTAGGTTTACACGGTATAGGCAGCAGAATATTTTTAATGTGTTCAAGTAGAATATGGGAAAAATTAGGATCAAATGAGTATTCATTCCTTGATTTTAGTGTCAACCCTCAATTAACTCCTCAGGGAATAGCTGAGCCATCAAACCAAAATACTCTTAAATTCAAATGCTTCGGTAACATGTTAAAGTCACTAAAAACTAAATGTATAAGTTACTTTGTAGAGGCAACAACACACAGGAATGAACTGACAAATGAAACAAATTATGAAAAACGCTGCATGTCCAGCTCGTGTCTACTTAATGCATTCCACCTACCCCACTCCAAAAAATGGTTCAGGTTATATCCCAAAGTGACCTGTTGCTGAATTACTTTCAAATAAGAAAAGTTTTCTGTAGTGTATAAGCTCCTCAGTTCTACACATTCTAGAATGATGCACTTCTGTAGTCCTGGCTCTAAAATTTTGGAATCTACTCAGGTTCAGACTCCTTTTAAAACCCTTTCCAATAAACAGAATTGGTGATCCCTGGATTCGGACAGTACAATTAAAATACCCCAAGAGGTGAAAATTTATTTTCATATTTTTAAATAAAAGCCATGGAAGTATTCTTCCGGCTAAAAGCTAAATCTGAATTATCCGTGTCTGACATTGTATAAACATATTTTTAAGTTCATTTTGCCGGAGTTCATTAATCACTTCAGATTCTGCCGGACTCTTCTGAACTTTTGCCACAGCGAAGTTTATCCCATGGGTTAATCCAGCTTGGGTAATACTAGCAACCTGGACCATGGAACTTCGAATCTTGGCAAAGGGAGAGACTGCTCTGCTGCTACTGCTGTCTGAAGGAGAAGGAGTTACATGAAGCCCTGTCTCCAGTTCAAGCATGCTGGAAGCGGAGCTGGGGGTCTTTTGAGATGCAACTGAATGTGCTGGCTCAACTGACAAAAACTGTGGGCCTGTTGCAGAAAGAGACACATCTAATTGAGACGGCCGAGAAGGGGTCTGTTCTGTTGATTCTGACTGGGTTTCTTCGTTGGAAACTTGATTGGTCATTTGATTTATTTCCTGACTAGCCTGCTGAGAGACAGATCTGATCTCTGATAGGTGGGTCACTTTGTTTTGTGCATCATGCACAAATCTGTGGCAGTAAATATCCATAGGCTTGGCAAAGCCAGTCAATATGTGTATGTTGCCAGCAGAGGGACTTTTCTTCAAAGACGACTCCTGGCCTTTTCCAAGCCCACTCCCATGAGCAACAGTCACCTCTGAAGGAGCATGAGTGCTACTATCAGTGCTGCTAACAGACTGGGACCGACTGCCTAATCGAGGTGCTGAAGCAATAATACCACAACTAGGAAGAACATAATCTATTGGCCCTACACTCTCTAATGAATTAGCGAGCTGCCTGTCTTCATCAGACTTAGAATTTGTAAGGAATTCATCAGAGTGGTATGAGTCATTATCTGAAGACATGTCCCCATCAGACTCTCCCTGAACCTTATCCATCACTCCTGTGTTTTCCATAGTCTCAAGACTACTATCTGATTTCCAAAGATTTACTTTTAAGTTTGGTTTTAAAAAGTTAACTTTCATTTCAGGTTTGGTAAAGTTTCCTAGCTTTCGGAGGTTGCCAATATTTACATTGGATTTGGTCTGCTTCACTTTTTGATTTAGAGATGAAAATTTGCTCATTAAAAAATTCTTTCCCTGGGCCAAAGAACCTTGGTTTTGAGATCTGATACCAATGATGTCTTCATGTGGTTTACTGCTCTTCCTACAAATGAGAAGAGGAAAAAAAGTTAATTCCCCATGGAATACAATATACCAGTTCCAATTAATATAGGTGAAAGCATTTTAAATTGGTCCCAACTTCTTGAAAACAGTACATTGCTGATAGATAATCCCTCAGTGTTGACATTAAAACAGTGCTGTCCAATAGAAATATGTGAAATATATATGTAATTACAATTTTTCTAGCAACCACATTAAAAAGCAGCAATGAATTTTAATAGTAATTTAACCCAATAATACAAAAATCATTTCAACATAAAATTTTCAAAAGATGATTAATATTCCTTTTTGAACTAATTCAATATAAGCAATACGCAGTGTTCTATGATTACAGCACACCTGACAATTCAGCCTAGTTGTATTCTAAAAGGCTTCACAACCACATGTGGTGTCTAGCACAGCCACCATCTATACCATCAGCAAAGAAATCTGACTGTAAATGGGAATCTGCAGCACCTTAAGGTTACCTATACACATCCCAGTGTGGCTCAATTCAGGTAGTGGGAGCAGAAAGGAGCAAGATGTTCCTTATATGTCCTGTGGGTTATCTGAATTTATTTTACAAGATTTGGAACATTTAACACAATTACTCTGAGTGTCTTCTCTTTTGGTATCCCTTTTGACAGCTATAAATGAGAAAAGTCGGTGCTAAATGTCTCAGTATGTGCATTTGCACTGCTGGTCATGCAAGATCACTGATCGTGGGCATATTGCAGGAAAAAGGAGGTTAAAATAGTTCTTTAACAAAAGCCCGAGTAATTTTCTTCTGGCCAAATGGCTCTCTTCACTAGTAGAATATGGACCACAAAGCCCGACAGATGCTCATTAGAAAGAAAAGCCATACTTTTAAAATGTGAAATAATCTGTTCATAGGCATTCTTTTCCCAAATTCAAAAGCCAAGTGTTTAGAACACACTATTTTCTCTACAAAGCACTTAGAAAAAATTTTCAATGTTGCCTCTCATTAGTTTACTTAGCAGTTTTAAATGTATCACTTGTGGCCACAAAAATTGTCAAGGATGGCAAAATCCTTGCAGGGGCTTGCTCTCAGACTGGTTCTCTTGGCAAAATACCACCTACCTAAGTACTTGAGGAGACAGTCAGTGTTACTCTGTAACAAAACGTTTAAACACACCTAGAGGGATATCCTAAGCATATTTTAAATGCCATGTCACTCAAGAAAATTAAACTGTGGGTCTTCAAAGTTTTTCTTGAAACCGAGGATAAGCAACCTTTAAGGAGGTGGGTGCAGGGTTAAAGGACTCTGGAGATCACGTCTTTCAATCCAGATTCACAACCTGGGGATGCTATTCTAAAGAAATTATCCTAAACATGAAAAAGCAATACATGACAAAGATATCTGTCATGACTTTTTTATAAAAGGAAAAAATGCTAGCAACCAAAATTCTTGGCAATGGCGTTTAATAGCTGTGTGCCAGGTTAAGTGCATTGTCATTCAGTTCATGCAATGCACTAACATGGATTTTCTCTTACAGATAACAAAATTGAAGTAAAGGAATATTAAGTATGTTTTCCAAGATTAAAGAGTAATTGATAGAACCAGGAGTTAAAAAAAAAAAAAAAACCTGGCCAATCAGAGTCCACATTCTGAACCCACCCAATACGTCTGCAAACAGATCACAGTAGGCAGCTATTTAAATGATAGTTATGAATTCTAGAGTAATGTGGAAAATGCATAAAATACAATCTTTAGCAATAAAAGGTTATTAACCTACATAGGTTAAAAACGTGTACAAGAGGCTGGGTGCAGTGGCTTTACCAGAAGAATTCCAATTAAGTGTAGAAGGAATGAGAATTAGAAAAATCACCATAGATCATGACAGGAATAATTATTATAGATAAGATCCAACAATGGTTATGAAAATGAATAGAATTAAGTTTACACAAAAACTATTTACACAGTCTCAAAGGATTTCCCCCAAATATTTAGCAATTATAAAGAGGAAGACACAAAGTTTGCAGTGCAGAACCCTGGCAGACACTACTCTAGCCGAGTAATCAAGGTGAACATCAACAATACCGCATAGGGACATCATGTCCTCCCCTCCCCAAGGCATGATACACTGAGAAGTGCCCATCACTTCTGTGTGTCCTTCCTGACAATGTGTAACCTCAGCTTAATCAGGAAAAAACACTGGACAAACCTAGATTCAGGGATGTTCTACAAAACAGCTGACCAGTAACTTAAAAAATGTCAAAGTTATGAAAGAAAAAACAAAATTGAGGAAATAACATTAAACTATAGAGACAGCTAAATGCAATGTGGAATCCCAGATTAGATCCTGGAACAGAAAAAGGATGTCAGTGAACACCTAGTAAAATCCTTGTAAGTTCTGTACTTTGGTTATTTCATCTTACTGTGCCACAGTCAGTTTCTTAGTTTTGATAAATGGTCTATGGTTATGTAAGCTGTAAAGGAAGACGAATTAAGGGTATATGGAAACCCTCTGAATTACCTGTGCAACTCTTCTGTAAGTCTAAAACTTATCTGAAAATTGTATACATGGAGAATTTAAAAATTTTGATCTGCAGAAATGTGATCCTTACCTCTCTAAATACCAACACCTTACCATTTTCCCCCTTACTTCTTTCCCCCTGCAAATACTTTTAAAGAAATAAGACTTTGGATAATAATGCCTTTATTCTTGAGAGAAGCAGTATACTCACCTCTCAAGTTTCTTCTCAATTATGGGTACCTCTGATCCCATGGCTTGCTTGGTGATCTGCAGCATCTCTGCAATGCACTGAAGAGTATCTGCAACCCAAATATAACTGCTTGCCATTTCTCCATAAACATACTAAAAAAAAACAGCAATTCTAACTCATAGCACTGACTGAAATTTGTGGTCATATGATTAAATACAAATCTATTTGTTTTGATTTAGTGAACTGCTATCTGTTCACTACTCTCCCCACTAATTCACAATGTTTTAACATTTTAAGAGAAAAGAACAAAAGCAAAAGAATGAAACTGAGGAACTAAAAGTCTGTTCTAACTCATGTTCTAGCACCATGCCAGATGCTGAGAACAGCTATGAACCAGACAGGCATGGTCCCTGCCTGCCACAAATGAAAGGGACATGATGTGTGAAAAGCCTTGGCACCCATGTGATCAGTAATGGGGCCAAACTCACTGAGAATCCCCACTGTAGAGTTCCTTGTCCCAAACTAAATAATACAGTCAAATAATGGAAACAGAGTTGCTATTTCAAGGCCTCATATTCCAAAGCTATTCCCTAGATCTGCTCTCATTCAGTTGGTTACGATATGAAATGTTCTCAATTCCATTTGGGCTTTTAAGAGTAAATACAGAGTTTTCACTGAATACTTTCATCTCTTCCTCTTTTTACCTTTTCCATCCTCTTCAGGATTGCGCACTACAGCTCGCAGGGTGTGGAAATAGCCACTTGCTTCTTTGTATCTGTAGTGGAGTCGCATGCAGGAAAACTTGGGCTTACCAAAAAGAGTTGGCTCAGGACCTAAAAACCCAAATGAATATGTATAAAATTAAATCTTTCACAAAACATGCATTTTCTTCTATTATCTTCAAAAGACCAATACATTTATCTTCGTAATATAAATGACAGCACACAAAATACAAACTTCTGGTGACCATTGGTTTGATAAGGCTAGAAGAACTCTTTCAATCTCAATCATTTAACTTTGATCCCTGGGGTAATCTTCATAAGGTAAATAATAAAAGGAATAGTTATTATAATTAGACTATATCCATCAATAACCTATAAAGACTAGAAAGGACGTTCTAAGAGGTAGACAGCTTGGAATATCCCTTTTCTGGTTTCTAACAGACGTTATTCTGGTCTCCAAATTCCACTGTAAGGAGAGCTGACACTTCTGTCTTAGAATTTCATACCTATTCCCTAGACCTTATCAAAATGCTATTAATAACAAATGGAAAATAATAGTGAAAAAAAAGCATTTGTAGGTGAAACTTAAACCATGTACTTGCTTAAATAATTTGACCCCCCTCTTGAAAACAACAGCATTTGCTTTTTATGACTTGATTAGTATGTTAAAACTTACCTATTTCGATTTTTTCCAGGTCTTCTAGACTTAGTCGTTGATACTGGTTTACTTTATCAACTTCATCATCATAACTAGATAAAGGGAAATGAAGTAAAAACAGGATTAAAATGAAAAGCATATTTGGCTTGTCAAGGAAGGCATAATAGCTGCAAACTATTACATACAGTTAAGACAAAATCTTCTGCAGCACATACATTCTGGGGTAAAACATTAAAATGTAAGAACTATTTTAAAAATTAAAGTAGAATAACATATATAGTTCAACCACAGAGGGAAAATAACAGATCTAACAGTTAAAAAAAACAACTACAAGGTTAAAATAATTTCAGTTTTAGAAAAACTCATAAAATGAAAACAAACAGAGAGAGGGGGGAGGGAGAAAGAGGAGAGAAACAGACTATGTATTTGGGAACAATACAGCCAATACAGCTGTTACATCTGATATCCAAAATCCAGAATGAAAGATTCATATGATATATGCCAATGGGCATCTGAGCAAACGACTAAAAAATAACAGTTTACACAAAACCAAAAGTAAGGTGAATATTTACTTAGTAAAAATAAAACAATTCCAGTAACATAAGAGGAAACAAGTACTTGTGTTTTGCTACTAGCACTGTTAATTGATAGTCTTTCTGGAGATCAGTCTGACAACAAACCACAAAAGTCTTAATTCATCATACCCTTGTAACCAAAGAAGTGCGCATGCACGCACAGACATGTTACTGCATAAAGACAACTGCGTCATTCATATTAACAAAAAAATTGGAAGTAATTTAATACCTAACAATGGGGAAAAACTTTACTACACTAATAGAAACGATGATATGTGGGCAATAGTGCTAAAAATTTATGGAGCATATCAAAATCTGGGAGATATATATGAAATAATATCAAATGCCAAAAGTATACAATATAACATTTACATATTAATCTAACTGTAAAATCATGTTTTCAAACTGATAGAGATTAAAGGAAGTTAGAATAACGTAAGTTATATAAGGTAAAGGGGTTCAATGACGTTTCATAAAATATGTAACAAAACCATATTCTCACATTTTTAAATGAATTCTAAAAAAAATTTACTCAAGTTAAAACAAAATCAAATGCTTTAAATCAATAAGCAACTTACTAGGCCACGTAGTAGGCAGAGTTAGAAAGCAGTAACAGCACATCCACATCTCTATGAGTAGCATCAATGAGGCTAAATATGACACAGAAGATTAAACATTTTCATTTGCATTTTTTGCCAAGCATATTTCTTCAGCAGAGCTACTTAGGACAAAAGATTGGCTGGGGGTGGGGGGGATGACAAGATAATCAATGAGTTCTATTGAAGTTAGATGTAATACAATCTATCCATTTGGATAGTCTTTAAAAAACAAGGAAAAGCAGATGTGGGAAGTGAGGGATGGAGGGAGAAGGGCTGGAGCTGAGGGGAGGTCCCTGCGTAGAGAAAGGCAGCTGAAGGAGGAAGAGGTCCCTCGGGAAATGGGACAATTTTAGGTGAGGAAGTGGGGGGACTGGAGGATGATAGAGAAGAGTTAAGGGAAGAAGAAAGAAAAATGTGAGAGTTGAAGGGAGAAATCATCTAAATCATCTCACATTAGCTAATCTTCAAAATAACACACTGTAGGCACTCAGGATATTTCTACATTCATGTGAAATGCATCTTTTGAAAGACTTTTACATGAATACAGTATGTGCAAAAATGGAATAAATCCAAGCTACTTTTGCATTTTTGTCATTATAGATTAATTTATTTGGCTTTCAAGAAACAAACACTTCCTTATTCTAAGTCTATTTTGTAATATTTATACCCACTCTAAAATCAATGATGAAAATAAGATTTAGAATCCAGGTATTAAGTGTTGATGAACCATGAAACCAAAACTACAGTAAAATGTACATCCTTATAAAATTACCAACAAGAAAATTCTTAAAGTATAAAATCTACAAATAACAAAGGCAGAATCTGAATTAAAATGAAACTTTTAGTCTAATATTAACCTAACAATAATAGCCTTTCCAGCAAAAGGTAGAGATGTTTCTGCATTCTTACACTCTGTGTCTCCAAATTCCACTCTAAGAAAGCCAACATTTCTGCTTTGGGAGTTCATACCTATTCCCTAGACCTTATCAAAATGCTACTAAAAACAAATGGAAAATAACAGTGGAAAAAAAGCGTGTTGGTGAAACTTAAACCACATACTGAATCTGCGCAAGAATGAGGTCACTGTTTAACAGGTACTGCAGAGAAGGATTTACCAAAATCTTAAATCGCAGTTTTTTACCTCAGCGCCACCTTGTTGTAGCTTAAGTCTAACAGTCTTAATCTAAAACAAAAAATTCACCTCGATTTGCACGTACAATAATATACCAAAAATACAACAAATGACGCAATGAGATGCCAGAACAGGGAACACACAAAGCGATTCTAGGAGCCAAAATCTGAGCATTAACCAATTAATCAATGGGAAAAGGAGACCGATTCAGGCAGCTTCATGGAGAATAATACCAAATAATACTGTAAAACGTAGTTAAGTTTCATGCATTGAACTTACGTGCACTCTGAAAACTGTTGCTTGAGCCAAGCCATAAAAATTACGTCACGACACATTTTAATGTGAAATAAATTCTACTAACTAGTTTATTTTGGCATTAATATTTACATCAGCCAAACATGATTCTCAGTCAAAAATATGTCCTTAATGAAAAAACACTTGGCACGTAACAGGCGGTCGGAAAATGTCAACCCTACCCCCACCCCATTTTACTGAAGTCTTAGCTGCAGTAAATATTTAATTCCCTCCCCACCCACCCTTCCCTTTTAAACAACAACAACAACAACAACAACAACAACAAAAAGCACGTTCAATACAAACAAGAAAGAAAACGAAAAACCCTTTGGGTATACCCCCCACCCCGTTTGCAGCTCTTTAGAAGAAGCTGCTCTATTCGTCTTTCTCTTCCCGCCACTGGGGCAAGCCCTCCTTCCACACTATGAAGACAAAAATTGCCAGCACCACATGCAGCCCGACCACTGAGACAATGGTCGCGTAAAAGCCGCTGTCATCAGGGGACATCATCAACAGAGTCTGGAAAAGAAGTAATTTACAGGTAAAATATAACCCCACAGGAACTTTAACAGTAAGTCCTGCAAAAAGGAGAAAAATCTTGAAAGTCATAGCCAGAGGGCCCTCAGACGGGGGCTCTGTGGCGGTGGCAGTGGCAGCGGTGGTGGTGGTGGCAGCTGCGGCAGCGCGCCGCGCGGTAGAGTGAGACCTGTGGGAGCGCGGCATCGTCAGTCCGTCCGTCCGTCCGTCTGTCCGTCGATGCCTCGAGGCTCAGTGAGACAGCCGCCTGCACCCAACCTCGCGCCTGCAGCAAATGCGGCAAATGCGGCAACTGCGACACGGCTGCGCCAAGCCACGCCCAAGGGACGCTTCTAGCTTCCTGACGCTCACTTCCGGCCTCGGCTGCCTGCCAGTGCGCATGCGCGCCCCGTCCTGCGCATACTGCGCCCCGTCCTGCGCATACTGCGCCCCGTCCTGCGCATACTGCGCCCCGTCCTGCGCATACTGCGCCCCGTCCTGCGCATACTGCGCCCCCTACAAAGGGCACAGATCCTGGCCTGGCAGGGGAGGGGTGCCGAACTCCCAGCAAGAGTTCGCTGGCGCTTCAGCTTCGTCAGGGACAGTGCTTGCGGCTAGAGGGGATGGTGGCGGGCCGAGCGTCTGTACTGCGCCGAGCGTCTGGCCCCCTAGGCCATGGCATGCCTAAGGGACAGTGGCTGCCGTGTGCCTGGTCACTCCACTACCACGCCTGGACCAGGCAGTCGGCTGGACCGCGAGGAAGCGAGTTAAAGCGAGTTGGGAACACCACTTGGCTTCGCGGAGAGGCAGCGCGCGCCCTGCAGGTCCCCGGTTTCCTCTCCAGTCTCAGAGCCTCATTCCCAATGTTGATTGAGTCGGGGGTTTCCTGTGATAACGGGCGGTAAAGGACAAGAAACCCGGCCACACCAGAGGCTGTCTAGGGTGGCCGGGACAGAGCTGGGCTCAGCCTCGTAAGGGAAAAGGGCTGCGACAGGCACGCGTGCGCTGGACAGTTCCTGGTTCCCAGTTCTCGATATCTAGCGCCCAAAGCCCCAGGCTGGCACCCCGCAGCCAGGCCTGCTGTCCTGCTGGGACTGCGCATTTCCAAACTGCTTGCCTGTTTTTCCACCAGATGTTTAAACATCTGACTGGGACTGCAGTGAGGCGAGTGTACTGGTCTCTGGTACAAATTTTAAAGGGTGCCATTAATTTTGTCAATAAGACAATTAGTGCAATATTTTTAAAAATCAAAATTAATGCAAAAATATAAATGTGATGGACAAAACATCAAACATTTAAGTAAAGATAGAATACACCCCTGTAGTTGCATAATTGTACCTCGCTCAGCTGACCCTAATCCCAGCTCCATTCCCAACAAAACCTTAAAAAATCAACAACCCAACTAAAAAATGGGCAAAGAGTTTGAATATGTT
>NW_016107721.1:642362-648156 GCF_001604975.1 Cebus imitator
AAAAAAAAAAAAAAAAAAAAAAAAAACAACCTTAATATCATTTGTCATTAGGGAAATGCAAATCAAAACCACAATGAGATACCACTTAACACCAAGTAGGATGACTACAATTTGATAAAAAGGAAAATTAGTGTTGGCAAAGACTGGAGATATTGGAACCCTCCAAAACTGGAATGTACTGAAATACACTGCTGGTGGAAATGTAAAACAGCATGGCCACTGTAGAAAATAGTCTGGCATTTTCTCAAAAGTTAAATGGGACTACTGGATAATCTGGCAACTTCCACCCAAAAGAACTATTTAATAGAGAGAGGTGTTCAAATGAAAACTTGTGGACAAATGTTCACAGCAGCACTATTTACAATGGTCAAAATGTGGAAATAACCCAAATGCCCATCAACAGAAGAACAGATGAGCATTAACCATTATTATGTGGTCTAACCACATAACGAAATACTATTCAGCTACAAAAAGCAATGAAGTTCTGACACAAGCCACAACATGGATTAACCTGGAAAACATTATCCTAAGCGAAAGCAGCCAGTCACAAAAGGCCACATATTATTCCACTTGGATGAAATGTCTAGAATGGGCATATCCAGAGACAGAAGTACTACATTCATGGTTGCTTAGGGATGGGAGTGTAAGGGGCAGGGAAGTGACAGGTAAAGGGTACAGGACTTCTCTTTGTGGTGATAAAAATGTCCTAAAATTGACTATGGTGATGGCTGCACAAGTCTGAATATACTAAAAACCACTGAATTATATACTTTAAATAGGTGAATTATGTTATATGAATTATATGTCTCAATAAAACTGTTTAAACACACACACATATTCCAGGAGTGGATGGTTGAGGCACCCAAGCAGGCAATGAGAGCAAGTACCCAAGTCTAAGGGCTGAGCCCTCCACTGGCTGGCTCTCCAGAGACCTGCACACCCACTGCCACTTCCAGGGCCACCTTTTGTCCTCTACCAGGAGCCTCTGTTCTGAGTCAACATCTCCAGCCAAGCTGATGGACTGTACAGAGGTTCTATAGCAAACTCGGCCCAAGATCAGGTTTCCAAATCTCTAATCAAGAGAAAGGGAAATAGAGCACCACTGGGAAAATCTTTAAGCCCTGCAAGTGGAAGAAAAATATTGGTGGCAAATTTAAAGAAATCTCAGCAGTATTAGAAAGAATGACACCCACAAGACAAAGTAAAGAGGTACCTGTAAGAAGGGGAGTTCCTAAAGAATTATCTATTCAAGATAGAAACACAATATTACTTTGAAAACTCAAACAGCACATGACACCCGCTGTCCATTCAGAGTAATCCGTAATCCACAGGAGAGGAAAATGTAGGAAGAAGGTAACAGTTCTCTATCTGAAAAAGCACCACTTCTGGAATAAAAGAGAACATGTGAAAACCATTCTGAGACCCAGCTCCTGCTCCATCTCCTCCAGCTCCTCCTAAGCCCCAGCCTAAACCCCTAAACCACCTGGCTCTCCAAAAGAGGCTCACACTGAAGCCAGCTACAGGAAGTGCCTTCCATTAAAAAAAAAAAAATGCCAAGACTCCTGGTAGGCAGGCCTCATCCAGCTATGCAAGCCAACAAGGAAAGCATGACCTGATAAGCTGCTGGCTCCAAAGCATTGGCTTCACTGGCTCCTACATCCACCTCCTCCTGTCCCCAAGCTTCAAAGAAACACATTTCTAGCAAAACATTAACCACAGGGACCACCAAGGGCAAGGAAAACCTAGCAAGCAGCCAACACCTCAACTACTGTTAGACGCAAACAGTACGGCACGATGAGCCTTAGAGGAGATCTTTCTAGAACAGAGTGGAGAGTCTCAAAACTTAGCAGCCATGCCTGTAGCCAAAGAGCAGATTGCACACAGATTCCACAAGTCTGTGACCCCTGTGTCCCCTGTTCTACCTCCTCCTCTTGACAATCAATACATCATTCCCTCAGACACTCCTGCTGTCCTGGTTAGCGATGGCACTCCCCTGCCCATCTCTGCCTTAGACCCAAGTCAGCTTCTCTGGACTGAAGAGCCAACAGACAAAACCACTCTACACCAGACACTGGTTTACATATTATCAGAGAAGACACAACATTTTCACAGCCAGCAACACATCAGGAAAGACAGCACCTCAGCTAAGGATTCCTGCATTGATGGGAAAATCTTCAGAATCTTTCAGGGTCCCAAAGGATGAAGATCAAAGGGAATCACTGGACTAATGATTCTGATGGGTCTATTTTGGACACCAATGACCACAGGGAAGATGAGGATGGCAGCAAAGGCTGTGGTATATAACACAGGTGAAGGATACTCTCACAATCATTCTTGGCAACTGACCATCTAAGAAAGAATTAGAGGACAAAAACCACTGTGTAGCAACATCTGAGAAAAAGAGGGAATCCAATAACAAATTGGAAAGTAACCAGGAGACTCAGAGGCCCAGAACAGAAGCTATCCTTAAACAAAAGAATAAAGAAGTAGAACAAGAATAAAAAACACAACTAAAAGCCAAACTCGGCAGAAAGCTCAGCCCAAGACCTACAGTGGGGCAGCTGCAAGCTCTGAACCAGGTTAGCACCTACAGACAAGGCAGCAATACAGACTGAACAAAATGAACTTAGTTTCATTGTCCATCATGACGTGTGAGACTATTTGGATCATCTTCAGGGGTAGCACCATGTGCTGAAAACCTGATAACGCCCTGAATGCATGTGTTTCAGCTTCCCTTGTGGTGAAGGAAGAGTGGGCAGCTGCTTTTTTTTTTGGGGGGGGGGGGTAAGAACTCCTCACCTGTACAGCCCAAATGCAGCAATGAGCAACAGGAAGAATGTATTGACCCTTGCTATCTAACAAATGTGACCGATAGTAATGTATTCTTCATCAGGAACTTTATTTTACCTTAACTTTATTTTATTGAGATGGAGTCTCACTCTGTTGCCCAGGCTGGAGTGCAGTGGCGCAATCTTGGCTCACTACAACCTCTGCCTGCCGGGTTCAAGTCAATTCTCCAGTCTCAGCCTCCCAAGTAGCCGAGATTACAGGCGCATGCCACCAAGCCCAGCCAATTTTTTGTATTTTTAGTAGAAACAGGGTTTCACCATGTTGGCCAGGCTGGTCTCAAACTCCTGACCTCGTGAATCGTCCGCCTTGGCCTCCCAGAGTGCTGGGATTACAAGCGTGGGCCACTGTGCCTGGCCCTAGTAATTTTAATTAAAGAAGATAAACAGAAGATACTCACTGGTTCCGTTATCAGAAAGCCAAATTCTATAGTGCTGGATTAAAGAGAAATAGGGAATGCAATTACTGGGCACTGGAAAGAGGAGGGAGTCAAAAATCAGGAAAAAAAGAGAAGCATTTCATCATGTTAATGAAGAAAAGAAAACTGAAGCACAATGGTATTTCTGAGGCAGATATATGGTAGCTGAGAACTTAAAAGATTTGAGACTCTAATCATCCAACGGTGACTTTAAGAGACAGGGTCTCGCTACATTGTCCGGGCTGGTCTTGAAACTGCTGGCCTCAACTGACCCCCAACCTCAGCCTGCCAAAGCACTGGGATTACAGGTATGAACTACTGTGCCTAGCCAGTGATTTAAAGACCTAACCCTAGAGGACTATTCTTGTTTCACCTTTTTTTTTTTTTGAGACAGGGTCTTACTCTGTCACCCAGGCTGGAGTTCAATGGTGCAATCATAGCTCAATGCAGACTCAAACTCCTGGGCTCAAGAGTTCCTCCCACATCAGCCTTCTGAGTAGTTGGGACTATAGGCCTGCACCACAACACCAGGCTATTTAAAAAATTTTTTTTCTGTAGTCCCAGCTACTCGGGAGGCTGAGGCAGGAGAATTGCCTGAACCCAGGAGGTGGAGGTTGCGGTGAGCCAAGATCGCGCCATTGCACTCCAGCCTGGGTAACAAGAGCGAAACTCCGTCTCAAAAAAAAAAAAAATTTTTTTTTTTGTAGAGACGAGTTCTCAATTTCCTGGACTCAAATGATCCTCTTGCCCTGGCCTCTCAAAGTGCTAGGGTTATAGGCGTGAGCCACCACACCATTATTCACCATTATTTTGATTAATCCAATTGCCAGAAATAAGTATGACTGTTTTTATGAATCTTTGCAAGAGGCTTCTTTTTCTCAGACAGAGTTTCGCTCTTGTTGCCCAGGCTGGAGTGCAATGGTGCAATCTCAGCTCACCGCAACCTCCGCCTCCCAGGTTAAGTGATTCTCCTGCCTCAGCCTCCTGAGTAGCTGGGATTACAGGTATGTGCCACCATGCCCAGCTAATTTTTCTATTTTTAGTAGAGACGGGGTTTCGCCATGTTGGCCAGGCAGGTCTCAAACTCCTGACCTCAGGTGATCTGCCCGCCTCGGCCTCCCAAATTGCTGGGATTACAGGTGTGAACCACTGCGCCCAGCCTACATTTTTTAATACTCTTCACCCCAGGGTACCAATTTTCCATAAAAATTACAGAATTGGAAATCAAATCAAGTGCAATGTGACCCTACAAAATGGCAGCCAGCACTAGAAATAAACCTTTTGGTTATTCCCAATTTCGATTATCCCAAAGTAGACACAAAAATACTTGATTGGAAAAAGATGGTATTGAAAATCATGACACCCTCTTAAAAATATAAGTGCAGTTAAAACTCAAAGAAAATGCAGGTGTGCTACCAGCAGTTATTTCTGAGTGGGTATTAAAACTACTCTGGTTTTGTTTTGTTTTTTTTTTTTGGTGCTACATTAAGTTGGACTGCTGTTACTAAAAAAGCAAATAAAGAATATGAATCAAAATAGCTTTACCAAATGGCTTAAACAAACACAAAAACGTACTGCTAGGTTGTGTGTGAGGAAAACTTCATCTCTTATTTTAAAAGTCCACAAATTACATCCATACATACAGTATTTACTATCAAAGTGAAAAAAATCCATGGGATTATCATGGGATGTTTCCCTATGAATCTACAGTCAATGTTGTTTTTTATTCATTTTAATATATAAATACTATCTTTCATTTTATTGTATTTTCAAGCACATTTTATGCCCCCTCTTACTAGAAACACACAAAATATATAATAAGATAAAATCAAACTAGAGTGCTTTATTCTTAAAGCTTGGGCTACAGTTTTCCAAAATGTTTCTGATTTATAATATTGAGGATTATCATTTTAGATTTCAGCCTAAAGGCAAACATTCAATCTAGTGGATAAATTTAGATCCCGTTATTCGTTGATATTTTGAAGAACCACTTGAAATTGGATGGTTTTGTTAAAAAAAAAAAAAAAAAAAAAGAATATTAGTTGGCCTATTTATTTTATGAAAGGCCAGGACCACTTTATAACCAGTAAAAATACCCAGCCTCGCTGTACCTCTTGTTGCATTCATTTACATGCATTAATACAATAAATGTAGATTCTAGGGCTGCGGGGAGCAGGGGACCCACAGGCAGCTGCAGGCTATAGTTCACCAATTTGAATTTTTTTTTAAATCAAATATTGCACCAAAATATTTCTCTTCATTACCAAGTTTTTAGAACCCCCTTAATTTTGTACCCAATGCACCTGCAGTCAGCTTCCCTTACTACCAGCCCATAGAGGAAACAGCCTCGCACCATGCATGCATGCCCATAGCTTTATGGACATCTGCCAGTGTTAATCATAACAACTTCCCGCCGGGCGCGGTGGCTCAAGCCTGTAATCCCAGCACTTTGGGAGGCCGAGGCGGGTGGATCACGAGGTCAAGAGATCGAGACCATCCTGGTCAACACGGTGAAACCCCGTCTCTACT
>NW_016107721.1:648335-672974 GCF_001604975.1 Cebus imitator
AAAAAAAAAAAAAAAAAAAAAAAAAAAAAAACAACTTCCCAACATCGGATAAGCAAGCTGGTCACCTGGACACCACTCCAACTCACCTGGGGTCACAGTCAATGAGGGCCCAGCCCCCATGGAACTTCTCATCATCAGGCAGTAATAACTTCATGTAACTTTGTAAGAGCTGGCTAATTAGTTCCTGGTGGCTTCTCTGATTTTCCTTATGCAAAGCTTCATGTTCTTTCTCCTTGGTAAATATGGAATAAAGATCTTCTGTCACTGGAATGCCTTGCATCAAATCTAGGGTGGAATTGTTAATATCTATCATCATTTTAGTTTACTAATGTATTTTTAAAAAACAAAAGAGAGTATACGGCATAAAACTGTAAAGTTCTTGGAAGAAAACATTAGCATAAATCTTTGCGACCTTGGATTAGACCTGATTTTTAAGATGTGACACTAAAATCATAAGCAACACAAGAAAAAAAAAACCATACTGGACATCATAAAAGTTAAAAACTGTGTTTCAAAGAGCAGCAGCACAAAAGTGAAAAGGTAACACCTAGAACAAGAGAATATATTTACAACTCATCTATCTGGTAAGGGACTTGTATCTAGAATAAAGAACTCCTACAGATCAATAACAAAAAGATAAGCCAATTTTAAAATCAGCAAAAAACCTAGATAGACAAGCTAACTTCTTCTTGGTGGGGGATACAGCACAGCCTTAATAAATCATTATAATCCCATTCCCTGTGGAGTTATTCCATCCTATCTCATTGTCTCATGGGACAATGAGACTGGAGGAGGCTTCTGGGAAAGAAGATCTGCCAACCACTGGCCCTACACAGTAAAGAGACAAGCACAGACTGCTACTGCCCTCTATCTCTTCACCCTGAAGATCTCTTAGCCAGCTTCAGGATCAGGATGGAGCTGACACAATGAATGGCTGAACTGAGAGGAGGACAGAACTGGGGTCCTTAATGATATAACTGGGTAGCTAGATCAACCAATGGAAGCAAGATAACTTATTTTTTTTCCTTGAATATCAATTGCTAAAATCCAATTCTGTAGTCATAGCACGCAGCCTCCATGTCTGGCAAATGAATCAGACTTCTTTACATCAGACTTCTCAAATTCCTAAGCAGCCTGTGTCTAGGGACTTCTTGACTGATGTGTGCACTAAATAATCAGGTGAAGAAATAGGATTTCAAAAAGACTCTCAGGGACCACAGGTCAGCTATGTTACATCTGGTTCTAATCCAGAACACTCAGCATTTACTTTAATCCTATACAGTAACATCTTCATGAAAATTAAATTTTTAAAATGTCAATGCAAAAATTCTACTGGGCAATCTGCCCTCCCATTTCCTCTTCCAAAAAATGATGAGGTGGTTAGGATAATCTCTAAATTTCGTACCCTAATATTCTGTTAAACCATGCTTATGGGAAAGGCTGGTATATTTGTCCACAGCAAGAACATACAATAAATAACATACAGGAAAAATAATCAGGTTACATTGCTCAGCCTTGAGTAATGGAAAAAAACGGAATATAAAGTTTTTAACTGTTGAGGTTTTAGGGCACCTTATTTCACACTCTAGGAGCTTCAAACCCTGCTTTCTATTACATGAGTAACAAACTGACAAATATGCATGAATAGATGGCTTCTTTTATTACTCCAGCCAACAATATTTGTCAAATTCTAATCTTGTAAAAATTTGAATTTGATGTATTGGGTAAGATGCTCAATACAGAAACACAAGTATATTAAAAAACATGAATTATGTTAATGAAGCTGGTTTCTGTAAAATATTAGTCACGGAAGGCACAAATTTTAAGGAAAGCAAAGCTTTTCTGCTTCTTACCTATAACAGCTTGCCTATAAGCATCCTTAAATCGGTTGAGGTAATATCTGTTTGCTGAATTCACTCCATCTTTCATAACTCCTGCTAACTTCCTTTCTCCTGTCCTTGTAAAGTCACCCTGTCAAACAAAAACTCATTTTGACGTCTTATTTAAACACAAGAATATCCCCAAAATAAACTGTGAGTTTTCATTTCAAGAGTGGAATTCTACAGGCTTTTTATAATTTCCAAGGTATGACTTTTATAATTTTCAAATAGTGTAGTTAAAATATCTACTGGTATTCTACCTTGATCTAAGCTTGTCAAATAATTACACATGCTACTTGTGGCATCAAGTCTTCACAGTTAGATGGTGCTTTACGGTAAAGCCATTCCTGGCAATGTGTAGAATTTCTAGAATTTACAAGTCAAAACACCAAAACAATAAAAGCTATTTACTTCTCAAACTGGTGTAATATTCAAAAACCAAGGTTCTGATGTGGGAAAATGTGGATCGTTCCCTGGAGTTTATCACAATGGGCTTTTAGCCTGGGTGTGTGGATGGCAGCTCTACACAAGTAGAACAAACAGAGGTTTCCATGCCTTGCTGCATAGCACCAGCACCTGCAGAACAACTCAGTCACAACTTAAACTGTTTTGTTTCCTTTGCTTTTCACAACAAAGATGTCAGAACAAGTCCCTACAGAAGTGGTGACTTAAACCTAAGGCAAGGAAGGTGCAGTCTCTTTTTCCCCATCCCAACCCCTCTATTTATCTCCAAGGCAATCTCAGAAATCTCAGGCCTAAAACCGACAATTTAGGAAGAACATGCTGCCAATTAGGCCAGTCACAGGAAATATTAGTAGAGCAACAAGTCTCTATTATAGAAGAAAGGCATGAATGCTTGCTCATATCAAAGAAGTTTAAAATCAAGGGGGGAAAAAGAGAAGTATTTCTCTTTAAGCGCTAACTTATACCAGGACTTTTTTTTTTTTGAGATAAGAGTCTTGCTCTGTTGCCCAGGCTGGAGTGCAATGGTGCGATCAAGGCTCACTGTAACCTCCACCTCTGAGGTTTAAGCAATTCTCACACCTCAGCCTCTCAAGTAGTTGGGATTACAGGTGCACGCTACCATGCCCAGCTAATTTTTGTATTTTTACAGAGACCAGGTTCCACTTTGTTGGCCAGGCTGGTCTTGAACTCCTAACCTCAGATGATCCATCCACCTCAGCCTCCTAAAGTACTGGGATTACAGGGGTGAGCCCCTGCACCTGGCCTGTCTGTATCAGGAGACTTCTAAAGTTTACTTTCCATAATCAATAAAAAGCTTTTGATATTTATCACTCAACCCAAAAGAAGGATTAATGTCTGTTAGAGGTCCTTGACGGTACAATCTGTGACAAGAAATATCTTTAAGAATGATCAACATAAACCTAATTTAAACAAATTCAAACACTTCCTATTGCCACAGAGGACAACGCTCTCAGATGGAGTAATTTATTTACTAGGGACTATATTTTATACTTAATATTCTGTGAAGACTAGCTCTATAGGATCTTCAAAAGACTTTACTAATTATAATAACTAAAACATTTCTTCTGCATTTACGTGTGTCCGAGAATATTCTAAGCCCTTACATGCATTGACTCATATGATCCCATAACAGTCTTTTGAAATAGGTCTAGTATAATTCCTGTATGACAAGTGAGAGTGGTTAAGTGACTTGCCCAAGGTCACAGCTAGTAAGAGGCAGGGTTGAGATTCAAACTCAAAGACAAAGCATGATACTGGTGGCCAAAACCTGCCAGTAGACATGCTCTGTTTTGTCAGTTTTGAAAAACAACCACTTCGTATACAATTCAGATTTCCAGACTCCCTTGAAAAACTGAAGGGTCTGGCAACACAGGCCCCTCCAGAGAGAACCATACACTCCTCCTCAGGTCCACAAAGCCCCTCCCCCTCTGATATAATGTGTGGCCTGCTTGAGTCACATTACCTGGCCCTGCCTTAGCCAAATATTTCAGAAGAGTCAACTATACCCACCCCCAACCTGGAGCCCACATACCTTTCTGTGGTTTTAAACCACAGTCTAACCTGTGTCCTACATAATGACCTACAGATGCTTACTGCAAGCATTTACCTTCAGAGCTGCCGTCCCAGCATACTGTCTGCTGATGGAGTCACCATTATTGGCCCACATTATCTGGTAGATTCGATTACATTTCACAGGTAATGGCTGTTCTGGGGGCATCACGCCTAATTTTTTCAGCTAAAATGAACACATTGGTGGATTAACTGTATATGGGCCAGGAAACCATAGTATAAAATCTGTACTGCAGAAAAAGGAAACATATTCATATACAATTTAGGACCCTTAAATAAAAGAAATGGTCTTTTAAGACTTGTTTTTAATAAAGCAGTGCTTGGAAGAAGGCTTTACAAATTGCCATAAGCTGAATAAATATAATCAAATATGTATACTGTTTTGGTACAGCATGAATTTTTAATGCGCAGTATCATACTATTATATTTTGTCTGTTTTAGATTTACCTATGAAGTGAAGCTGAATATCATAAAAGCACATAAAAACAATACTAAAAGTAGCAGAATAGTTAAGTGCCTAGTAAGTGTTAACTCTGTGCCAAGGCTAGGGTTCTAAGAGCTTTTTTACACAGTTTTTACAGTTTTTTTCACATTCACTAGTCCTAACAACACATGTAATCAATGCTGTTATCACCTACATTTTAAAAACAATGAGCCTGAGGTTTGGAGAGGTTAAGTTTTCTTTGTACAGAGTCAAAACCTCGTATGTGGTAGAGCCAGGGCTTGAACTCAAAACTGGCTGCTAAAACACTACATAAGAGAAACAGATTCATGTCCTCAAAGTACAGTCACAAGCTTATTTATTATTTTTATTTTATTTTTGGAAGATAAGAGTCTTACTCTGTCTCCCAAGCTGGAGTGCAGTGGCACGATCTGGGCTCACTGCAACCTCTGCCTCCTAGGTTCAAGTGGATTCTCATGCCTCAGCCTCCCAA
The DNA here is from genome assembly GCF_001604975.1 of Cebus imitator. Lineage (NCBI taxonomy): Eukaryota > Metazoa > Chordata > Mammalia > Primates > Cebidae > Cebus > Cebus imitator. Next base: position 653,206 of record NW_016107721.1, read on the forward strand.
GTAGTTGGGATTACTGATACTTGCCACCACATCCGGGTAATTTTTTTTTTTTTTTTTTTTTAGTAATTATAGCTCCTTTTTATTGATTAGAAGACTTGCCTAAAATCACATAGATAATAAGTGGCAGAACTTCTGAAAGATATTTTTCTAGGTAAGAAAAGCTCTCTGTAAAGTAGTTAATGGGTAACGTAAATTGTTCCTTTTTTTTTTTTCTTTCCATTTATTTATTTTATTGCATTTTAGTATTTTTAGTAGAGATGGAGTTTCGCCATGTTGGCCAGGCTGGTCTTGAACTCATGACCTCAGGCAATCTACCCACCTCGGCCTCCCAAAGTGCTAGGATTATAGGCGTCAGTCACCACACCCAGCCTACACACCACATTTCTGCTTGGCCAGCTGGCTCTGCCAATAGGAGGCACTCAAGGAAGCCCATGAGGCAGGAGGAGGAAAAAGGTACAGCCTCCTTCACCTGTGTTCCTCCCATCAGCAGCTCCCTCCCCAACAGCCGGGGCAAAGAAAAAGAACTGCACTATCTAGAATCCCGGCCCCAAATAAGGAAGAGATAAATGACCATACAATGTCACTCAATGGACTTAAAAATGTTGGCCATCACATTTTTGAAATGAATAATTAAGAAAATCTCTTTATTTAACTTATTTCCAGTGTAGTTTGTGCTTTTCAGGTTTTAATGCGACAAGGGTGTTTGTATGCTGTAAATGTTCTATACAACATTTGACATTTGAAAAGTATTTAGCTATTTGATTGCTCATGGGAAAAAAGCATTTCAAAATGAGTATTTGCAATCCGACAGACTCCAAATTACCTGCTGTTCCATGACCACTCTCGCGATGGCAGCTTGGACCACATTGGTGCGATCCAGGCAGTCCATGCAATTAACACGAAAAATCCCTTCCTGCTTACATATTACCCCAGCTTCATCAACCCTTTTTAAAAACAATACAGAATTATTTTACAATATAAAAGAGTAGGGTTTTCGAAACACATAATTCTTTAAAGTATAACAATAAAACAGTAGCATTGGTTATAATTTGCTTGGAATATCTTTATATGCTATGCATTATTGAGTCATTTATAGGCATTATTGTTAATTTACACGATAACATGGCAGGGAACATATTATCCTCATCCTAGGGGAAAAAAACTGGGAAGCAAAGTGACTTGCCCCAAGTCCTACAACTGCTAGGCAGAGCTGACACATTCCCAAGTTACGCTTTCCGACAGGTAAAAAACCAGAAGGCACTTTAAAACACCGTTGTTCCTTTTGACTCAAAGTAGAAATGCATCTAAACTCTCTGAATCAGACTAAGTTATTTTACCACCCAGTGAGGAGTCATGCAGCATGGCTTGCTCATCTAATTTCTCTGGCCACCCGTGTAGTCTTAACCTCTAATCAAATGTTCTCTTCTGTCCTTTAAGCCAATTTAAACTTCCTGTACTCAGAACCATTTTCCATCTCTGATAATTTTGAAATGCATGAAAACTGAGACAAAGTGCCTGTAAGCCTTCCCTCCTGTGTTAGGAACAGTGAGAAAGAGGGGAAAGAAAAAATGTGAACCATGGGGCATGAGCAGGAATAAATTCACGTCCTTAAAGAACAGTCAGAGCGTTTCACTTCATTTTGCCTGACCATTTGACACCTCCTCCTTGTTCAAAGCTAACACTGCCTAATGATCAACATTCTCTTGAAATGAACAGGAACTGGGAAGCAAAACGAACACAAAAATGCCGTCTCCGCATGCTGCTATTAGTTTAATGCTTAGTGGTACCGTGATTTCACAGATCCCAGAGTCTGTAAAAAGGAGTTCTTGTGAAATACCTACCAACACCACTTCATATCAAGAATAATGTCATAAATGGCATCTGTTAGTGTCTGAACATTCTCAAACTTCATTCCTCGGCTAAAATCCATGCCAAAAGAAAGAAAAAAATCTTTAATATAATCATAGATTTTTAAAAACTTATTTAAGATATGCTATTTAATGTAGCTTGGAAAAATTAAAAAGAATTGTTGCTCTACGTATATGAGGTTAATACCACTATATATTATGTAGGCAATTAGGTAAATGTTTACAGCTAATCTGTATTGTGAAATAAAGCATAAAAATTCATTAAAACATACTACAGACATCAGAAGCTTCTATCCCCACCAAATTTCCAATACTTAGGTAAATTAAGTTAGAGCCAGGATTATGGCAAAAGAACCTTGCTGTCAGAATACACACAAGTTAAAGGCACCATCAAAATGACTCACTGGGCCAGGAACAGTGCCTCTTCCCTGTAATCCCAGCACTCTGAAGGTAGGCGGATCACTTGAGGTCAGGAGTTCCAGACCAGCCTGGCCAACATGGTAAAACCCTGTCTCTATCAAAAAATACAAAAATTAGCTGGGTGTGGTGCTGTGTGCCTGCAGTCCCAGCTACTCGGGAGGCTGAAGTGGGAGAATCCCTTGAACTCAAAAGTGGAGGTTGCAGTGAGCCCAGATCACACCACCGCACTCCACTTCAGCCTGAGCAACAGAGTGAGACCTGTCTTTAAAAAACAAAAAATGCACAGCTTGTTGTTGTTTTCCTCTAGTGAAGTTTACCCATAGGGAGAGAAGCATCACTACCAGATATGAAGAGAAGCCTCTATTACTACCAGTAATAGAGTTACCCATAGTGAAGTTTACTCTTAGGGAAAGAAGTATCACTACCAGATATGAAGAAAGAAACTCTACTACTATTGCTAGGCTTAGATCCAAGCAGAAAGGCAATGCCGTAAGTTCTTTAGCTGGTGTGATCAAATCAAAAAGGGAACTCTGTGTCTCCAAGTCCTTTTGGAACAGAAAGACCGTAAATGTTTTGGAAACAATTAACTCAAAATTTTAGCCAAAAGAATGCCCACATGAAAATTAAAACTAAGTAAACAAATGATATCCTTTTTCTTTCCAATAATAAGGAGAAGAAATTTTTCTTCCCAGCAAAGAAGAGAAACTAAGGTCCCTCTGGCAGCATGTACCAAAAACACTGCAATTGATCAACACTATACTCAGAAAGCCATCTTACCAGTGCTCATGGAAGTCAAACGAAACGTAAGTGAGGTGTGAATTGTTAAAGAGCAACACTTGCTTCAGGTATGCATCGCCAATAATCTTCTCTCTTCCTGCCTGGTCTACCAAGTTAATAATAACCTAGAAGAGCAAAGAAAAAGAAAAAATTAAGTTTAATTAGATGTTAGAATCATAATGTGGTTTTTAATAATTTGGAATTATGTTTTAGAAATACTTTATAGCCATGCTTAGAAATTAACACACTCAAACATAAATTTTTTCTATATAATTTTCATTTGTTACATACATTTATGAGAATTGACATCAACGACATTAATAGCTTTTCTATACATTTGCAATAACCAATTAGAATGAAATAATGAAAACAAGGTCTTTTATAATAGCAAATATTTTAGATATCTAGATTTTAAAAGAAATATAAAAACCTAAAGACTGAACACTACAAAATGTTGCTGAGGTACATAAAGTATATAAAAGAAAACCTGAATAAACAGAAACATATACCATGTTGCTAGGCAGCAAGATTCAATACTGTAAAGATTCCAAGTCTCCCCCAATTAATTTTTTTAAATTGCATTTTAGGTTTTGGGGTACATGTGAAGGACATGCAAGACTGTTGCATAGGTACACACATGGCAGTGTGATTTGCTGCCTTCCGCCCCATCACCTATATCTGGCATTTCTCCCCATGCTATCTCTCCCCAACTCCCCACCCCCTGCTATCCCTCCCCTATTTCCCCCCACGACAGACCCCAGTGTGTGATGCTCCCCTCCCTGTGTCCATGTGTTCTCATTGTTCAACACTCACCTATGAGTGAGAACATGCACTGTTTGATTTTCTGTTCTTGTGTCAGTTTGCTGAGAATGATGGTTTCCAGGTTCATCCATGTCCCTACAAAGGACACGAACTCATCGTTTTTGATGACTGTATAGTATTCCATGGTGTATATGTGGTATATGTGCCACATATTCCCTGTCCAGTCTATCATTGATGGGCATTTGGGTTGGTTCCAGGTCTTTGCCTATTGTAAACTGTGCTGCAATGAACATTCGCGTGCATATGTCCTTATAGCAGAACGATTTACAATCCTTTGGATATATACCCAGTAATGAGATTGCTGGGTCAAATGGAATTTCTATCTCTAGGTCCTTGAGGAATTGCCACACTGTCTTCCACAATGGTTGAACTAATTTACACTCCCACCAACAGTGTAAAAGTGTTCCTATTTCTCCACATCCTCTCTAGCATCTGTTGTCTCCAGATTTTTTAATGATTGCCATTCTAACTGGCATGAGGTGGTATCTCAATGTAGTTTTGATTTGCATTTATCTAATGACCAGTGATGATGAGCATTTTTTCATACGTTTGTTGGCCTCATGTATGTCTTCTTTTGTAAAGTGCCTGTTCATGTCCTTTGCCCACTTTTGAATGGGCATCCCCCAATTAATCTATACACTCAACCATCCCAATCAAAATTCGATCTGGATCTGTTAATGAACTTGATAACTCAAAGTTCATCAGGAAGAGTAAATATGCAGAAAAAATTTGGAAACTAATAATAAAAAGGGACTTGCCCTATTAAAGAGCAAAATAAACACTATATCTATAGCAATTAAAACTGTCATACTAGTGTAGAAATAGATAAGTGACTCAATAGAATAAGAATGGTGGCCCAGAGGCCGACTTATGTACATAGTGAGGAATCTAAGGTATGCTAACGATACCACTGTGGGGCAAATGTGGACTAGTCTATAAATGATACTGAGATGTCTATGTGGGGCATAAGGAGAAGCTTAATCATTAATTATACACAAATAAATTCTAGATGCATTAATGATCTAAATAGTTTTTCAGGTTATAAAAGAGCAAGAAAAAAATTCAGAATAATGTTTCTATAAATGAAGGGTGGGGCATGACTTTCTAAGCATAACATTAAAAAATGTTAAGCCTGTGTACCAAATGACAGTATAAGCAAAGGTAAGAAAGCAAAGTACTACTTAGGAGAATGTACCTGCAACATAAAAACCAATAATGCATAAAGAGTCCTAAATCCAATAAGGAAAAAAATGGGTAAAGGAAATCCACATGAGAAAATATACAAATAGCTAATAAACAGGAGACTACAACTTCTGAACCTATATTAAATGAAGAGATGACAGCTTTAACCCTCAAAGAAATGCAATTTAAAACAGAAAATGAGTTTTAACCTATACCTAGGCAAATGTGAATACTAAACATAGACAGCACTGGTCAGTATGTGAGGAAATGGGCACTAGCTCCTACTGTTGCTGTAAAACAAATAAAAAAAACAAATGGTGTGATCTTTTCAGAAGCAACAGAGTGGTGAGTATCAAGTTTAAATGTACATACTGTCTGATCCAGCAATTTCATTTCCATAAATTTATTCTATAAAACACACAAGTGTCCCAAAATATATAAAATGCTTTCTGTTCCTAGTCCATGAACTATCTTTATATATACCTTTTTTAAAAAAAGAAAGATGTTTTCTGGAGAATTTTAATAACATTAAAGCAAAATAACTAGTACATCTGAAAGGTCCACTAATAGAGAAATGGTTAAACAGTAGCCATGAGATCTTAAGCGAAAACAGCTGCACAATAGTATATATGGCATAGTTTTGTTTTGACTCGAGTTTTTCATTGTGTATATGCATGTGTCAAGATGGTTTTCTGGCTGCCTATGATAAATGTGAGTCAACTGACTCATATCTCAGAACAAGTCTGGAGGTAGGATGGTTCCAAAATGGCTTAAGAGGGGGTTCCCAATACCATTAAGGACACAGGTTCTTTCCCTCCCTTTACTCTGCCATTCTTCCCATCTTTTTTATTCTGCCAGCATATTGGCTGATCCTGAGGCTGGTTCCTTCACAGTCTTAAGAGAGCTAGTTCCACATCAAACCCAGACACAGCAACCAGAGGGGGACTATTGGTTCCTGTATCTCTTATTAGAGCAAGAAACCTGTCCCTAGAAGCCTCCAGGGGACTTCCCCCACATCACATATCTCATTGGCTAAATCCTCAATGAACACACACAGGTCCACACCTAAACCAATCACTGGTGAGAGCAATGGTGCCACCACAGCTGAGTCAGACCGACCATGGGCCCATAGCTCCAGAAAGTAATTACTCAGGAAAAGGCGAATAAATGAACACTGTTGGAGTACTGTTAGAAATCAGAAAGTGTCTGCTCAATACACACACCTAAAAAATTGATGTGAAAGTCAACAGGGAGCAGGGATAAGTGTGGGAATCGTTATTTCCTCTGCTTACACAACTTAGTATTGTTTTCTAATTGCATGTTACATTTAAAATGTAATTTTTAAATTTTATTTATTTACTTATTTATTTATTTCGGAGACAGAGTCTGACTCCATCACCCAGGCTGAAGTGCAGTAGCTCAATCATGGCTCACTGCAGCCTTCACCTCCTGGGCTGAAGTGATCCTCCCACTTCAGCCTTTTGCATAGCTGGGACTAGAGCCATGTGCCATCATGCCTGGCTATATTTGTAAATTTTTTTTGTAGAGACAGGCTCTATTCTTTATAGCTACTTATAATTACGCATATTGCTAATACATGATTTACACTGAAAGAAATTCAAATGTAGAATAAGGTCAAATCCTTCCTAACCATAACCCATGGCCCTCCCTGGAGGTAACTCCTGTTATCAGTTGGGTGTCCCCATTCAGCCCACATAAATGCATTTCTGTATAAATGCACATGTCGTATGTGTGTGGATAAAATAGATGGATGAGAATCACCTATATGTAAATGACATAATTTTGTTTTGTGGGACTTTTTAAATGGCTATATGCCATTATAGTTTTCTAATTCCACAAGGTGACTTTAAGATTTTCCCATGTTAGTACACATGGATCTACTTCACTCTTTTCAGTTATATTCAATACTTTAGACGTGCAATACTTGATTTTTCCCATTGTCCTCCTGATGAACAATTAGATTGTTTCCATGCTGCAACTAATGTTCTTTTACATGCCTCCTTGACTGAATATGCTTCTCTCAGATTTAAAACTGTTTTCTATTATAATTCTAGTTGCTCCATGTTCCTTGTCAAAACGTATTCCATCCCCAACCTTTCTTTTTTTTTTTGAGATAGAGTCTCACTCTGTTGCCCAGGCTGGAGTGTCTGGTGTGATCTTGGCTCACTGCAACCTCCACCTCTCGGGCTCAAGTGATTCTCCCACTTCAGCCTCCTGAGTAGCTGGGACTACAGGTGCATGCCACCATGCCCAGCTAATTTTCATATTTTTGGTAGAGAAAGGGTTTTGCAATGTAACCTAGGCTTCCCAAATTTTTTATGTTAGCCATAAAAAAATTCTGGTGTATGAGTAGTGGCTTTAATTTGCATTTCCCTGACATCCTTTTGCATATGGCTGTTGACTTTTGGATATTCTGTTTTATGAAGAGTCTGACCAATTCTCTTGTCCAGTTCTCTTTTGAGTTGTACATCCTTTTGAATAAATTTGTAGGCATTTTAAAATAATCTCTAGATATGAGACCTCTGTCATACATACACTAAAAAATCTTAAATATCTTCTACCACTTTGTGAACTGCCTTTCCATTCTCTTGTGTCTTAACAAATAGAAGTTCTTTATTTTAATAAAGCCAAATCCATCAGCTTTTTTCACTATGGTGTTTTTAAAGTCCTATTAAATTTTAATAGAATTTTAATAATATTTACAATAGTATTTTAATATTTGTAATTTAGTAAAGTTGTGATCAAAACAAATTTAAAGTCAAATTTATCAATTTTTTGTGTCTTTTTTAATATTTTCCTAGATGGGCATTACCTCTTACAAAACAACAAAATATTAAACAACCGAGAAAATACATAATAATACACTGAAAACATGGGAAGACAATAGTTACTGCTTTTTAAAGTCCTATTTAGGACACCAGGTCAAAAAGATATTCTATTTTTTCTTCTAAAAGTTTTATTGCTTAATCTTTCACATTTAGGTTCATAATCCATCTCAACTGATTTCTGTATAGGGTATATTAGGATAGATATCAAAAATTAAAATTACTGGGTTAAGCAGAATGTTAATTTAATTAATAATATCTTCAAAATGGCTATACTGACTTAGGCTCCTTCAACCAATGTTTGAGAGTTCTTTCAAAACATAAATACTTGCCCCTTTTAACTTTTATCATCAAGCCTCATAATTGTTTCAATCTGAGGGTTTGCTATATCCCTGCGAGACTTTGCTTGGGACTGCCCAAAATTTATATATTAATTTAGGAAGAACTGAAATCTATTTAATGTTGAGACTTCCCTTCCAGGAACATGGTATTTTCTCTCCACTTAAGACAGGTTTTCTGTTGTGTTCTTCAGCAGTTTTTTTTTTTCTTTCCATATACATGCTGTCTTTTTGTATGTTATTTTAGGTTGTTTCTTCCTATTTCATTTTTGTTGCTTAAAAAAAATGCAGGCCGGGCGCGGTGGCTCACACCTGTAATCCCAGCACTTTGGGAGGCCAAGGCGGGTGGATCATGAGGTCAAGAGATCGAGACCATCCTGGTCAGCATAGTGAAACCCCATCTCTACTAAAAATACAAAAAATTAGCTGGGCATGGTGGTGTGTGCCTGTAATCCCAGCTACTCAGGAGGCTGAGGCAGGAGAATTGCCTGAACCTAGGAGGCGGAGGTTGTGGTGAGCCGAGATCGCGCCATTGCACTCCAGCCTGGGTAACAAGAGCGAAACTCCATCTCAAAAAAAAAAAAAAAAATGCATTACCTATTCATTACACACTACATGGCATTACACATTTGCACTAGTCACTGCTAATGGATAACAGCATTACTATCATATATTCATCTTCTATCAAAATCATTGAACTTGTACCTTACCTAACAGTTTTCAGTTGATTTTGGTTTATACACTTGCATTCTTTTATGTGACTGTATATGAAGGTGAGCAGAGAAAAAAAAGATACTGAAACATACACAACAAGTTATCTCCAAGAGGTGGAACTGTAGGTAGGACTGAGACAAGACTTTCATTCCTTGGTCTAGATACTTCTTAGATTGTTATAATTAATTGACAGCAGTCTACAGCAGTCTAATCTCTTTATGCTATCCAAAGAGAGTCTAAGGTATTGGACTCAGCAAGGCACAGTGGCCTATAGTCCTAGCTACTCGGGTAGCCAAGGAGAGAAGATTGCTTAAGCCCAGGAGTTTGAGTACAGACTGGGTAACATAGCAAGACAGTGTCTCTTAAAAAAAAAAAAAAAAAAAATAGCTGACTCAATGATTATTCTTAAAGAATATTAAGAAAACTCTTAGCTTAAATGTGTTTAACTTCATGACAAATGCTGCTTTAATTTTGAATAGTACAATTCTTATGAGATTTAAAGAAAAAGATAAAGTTATTTCTAAATATGAAGGAACATTTTACTACTGTAGATCAAAGCCCACCTGTTTTTTGTAAATTTTCAGTTGTTCTTCGAAATGGGCACAGAAATAGGCAACAGTTTCCTTTTCACCTACAAAGAAGTGATACAAAATCTTTTTTTTCTTCCCATGTTTAAGACATATTAGTGTCTACTCCATCTTTATTCTTACTTTTAAATAATTTATTGACAGCCAAAATGAAACTAAACCATCATTTAAAATTAAAATGCTAAGCCAAAGATTTTTTTTTCCAATTACACTACACTAAAACATATCTGAAAGTGCAAACTGTGACATTATGAGATTATTTATATACACAGTCTACTTCTCAGAAAAGCTTTCATGTAGTTTATAAGCGAATAAAAACCCCTCTAAAACAATATTTTAAAAATCAAAGCTATATTGAATTCTCACGAAGAATACCAACTAAGTTGATAGAGAAATATACTTTAACAATTTTTCAAAAATCAACCTCATTCAGTAATCCAATTAGATTCAGCTGACTTAGCTATTCCAAGACTAAAGTTAAAATACTGGAAGAAATGAAATACTCAAGATTTAAAAGAAAAAAAAACACTTTCACAGAAAAATATTTGAGTAAAGCCATCTCACTGAATTTTGCTAGATTCCATCTTATTTCCTGCTTCTAAAAATATTGGCTAGATTTGCTCCTTTCCAAAGTTAAACTTTCAATAAAGTACTCTTCAAAAGCAACAGCAATTTAAAATCTCCAAAGTAAGCTGTTTTGCTCTACTGTTATAATTTTTATTGTTAAATGACTTAGTCAACTGTTACTAATCCTGTGATTATTGCATCACCTTCTATTATATTTCATAAATATAAGTTATTGTTTTGAATAAAGTATATCTGGCAAAGCAAATCCAAACGGATCAGGTATCTAATTTCTTAAAAACTATTCTCTCTGAAATCACCATTTGCAAACAAAATAACTGACATGCTTACTTTTGTCCAGCCTCGGTCTTGGATTATACCGATACCCAACCTGGCTCCAAAAGACAGGCACAGAGCCTCGTGTCTGAACAAATGACAGGGTATGATTATGAACGTGAATTAACTGCTCAGTCTCCACATAATTTGCAACATTTCCATTTTTATCCACTCCTCTTCGTTTATACCGCATTCCTGAAAGAAAATTAAAACAGAAGACAGCAACATTTTAAAAAATTTATTTAGTCTGACTAGACTATGCTTCCTAATCCAATGTATGTCTTCCAGGATAGCTTTGGAGATCCGGTGTGCAACTGCCAAGCAGAGCAGTATCAACTTACCCAAAATCGTAACTGTATGCATCACTGTTTTTAACAAGTTGAAGCTAAGACAGTTCCTCTGAACTGAAAGATTTTCCCAAAGGCACTAGCACACAAGAAGGATTTATCATGGTGATACAGGCTGTCAGTGGAGTGCCAGTATTCTGAAGCACATCTCAAGTGACTTTCTCTCTTCTCTCTATATATGTTCCTCCTTTTCCTTCTCATTTTGCTAACTTCAAAAATTAGTCTCCAATTATATCACAGTATTTAGAGTCCCCAAGCACTTTGAAGCCAACTGTGTTTCCAAATCCATTATTGTCATTAGCATTTCAACACATCTGCACCTTTTCCATTCTCGCCTGGATTTGATCTGCATGCTATCACAGCCCTCCACTCACCAGCTCTGTGCCTACTTCGGCGTGAAATGAGAGCCACTAGAAATCGTGGGTGAATATCATCTACACAGGTGGACTCCTGAGGCGGGGTCTCCGGGCTGCTTTTCTCATCATCAGATGATTCGGTGTAATTAACCACAAGTTCTTCAATCTGCACAAAACCTTGGATCATGGGGATAACCCAAGAGTCCACATCTGGGGTCTGAAAACAAAATGAACATCATGTTGTTTCTATTCTGTACAGCACTGCTACTTTCTTAAACCCAAACAGTTGTCGGCAGCTATTTCTCAGTTTATTAGAAGCAGAAACCCTCCATTATGCAACCATATTTTCTGCTTATTGAAGAACATCATGGAAGGAAGGGACAGAGGAGGTCCTTCCTTTTCCTTAAAGTGAACATAGCCTAAGAGCCAGGCTGCCTGGGTACAAATCCAAGATCACCATTTATTAACTCACTGAGGGAAGCCACCCTTGCTGTGACTGTCCTTCTCTGTGAAACAGTAACAACTACTTGATAAGGTTGTGAAAATTAAATGGATAATACATGTAAAGTGTTTAGCACAATGCCTGCCATATAGTAAGTATTTAACGAATGTGACTATTATGGTTATGATTCAACTCCCAATTGTATTAAGGCTTTAATAAAACACAACTAGGCTGGGCACGGTGGCTCAAGCCTGTAATCCCAGCACTTTGGGAGGCCGAGGCGGGTGGATCATGAGGTCAAGAGATCGAGACCATCCTGGTCAACATGGTGAAACCCCGTCTCTACTAAAACTACAAAAAATTAGCTGGGCATGGTGGCACATGCCTGTAATCCCAGCTACTCAGGAGGCTGAGGCAGGAGAATTGCCTGAACCCAGGAGGCCGAGGTTGCGGTGAGCCGAGATCGCGCCATTGCACTCCAGCCTGGGTAACAAGAGCTAAACTCCGTCTCAAAAAAATAAAATAAAATAAAATACAACTAACTCTGATCACTTTATTAGGAAACATATAGCTCTATTTTCTGGCTTAGAAAAAAAATTCTTCCTTCCTCAAGCTGAAATCTAAGTCATAAATGAAACAAAAAAATCCATTTCATAAATGTCTTATTTTAAAATGTAATTCAACATAATTAGGAGAGTACTGATTAAAGATTTCTTCTTCTGGCCGGTCACAGTGGATCCACACCTGTAATTCCAGCACTTTAGAACGCCGAAGAAGGCAAATCAGTTGAGGCCCAGGAGTTCGAGACCAGCCTGGCCAACATGGTGAAACCCCGTCTCTACTAAAAATACAAAAAATTAGCCGAGCATGGTGATGCAAACTGTAATCCCAGCTACTCAGGAGGCTAAGCCAGGAGAAATGCTTGCACCCAGGAGGTGGAGGTGGCAGTGAGCTAAGATCACACCACTGCACTCCAGCCTGGGCAACAGAATGAAACTCTCTCAAAAAATAAATAAAATAAAGATTTCTTCTTCTGTTTCTTTCAGACTAAGAAGACAGATTTCTCAACTTATTGTCTGCAGAGACAGCAAAGGGTAAAAAATGCTCCAGAGGGTTGTTCTTTGCCCTACTTTCTCTGTTATCTCCATAAGTGTACCCAGCTTTAATCTCAGCATCTACTTCAAATCCACCTCTTCTTCTATCACCAAACACTCCAGGTCCTATCTCACAGTTTTGTTTTATGGAGCCTGCAGATAGGATCTTAGGAAGGTGGTTAAAATGGAAAATAGTGAGGTAAAGAATCTACCTGCATTCTTATCACCATTCCCATTATTTGTATTTCTATTCTAGCAGTAAGTGCAAAACTCTTGACAGGCATAGAGAAATTTATGCTGCCAAATGTCACCTTTTAATATGACAACTTCAGGTTTACATGGTAATGTAAAAGCATTCTGACAAAAATTCTGCAAAACATGTTAGAGCTCGGTATTGTCAGCACACAGGACAAATACTCATTACAGATGCCCCTGTTTTTCTCCTTGATCACTGGGTTTTGGTGGTCACAGTTTGATCAGCATTGCAGAGGTAAGAATAATCTCAGGCCTCATATGCCTCATTCTCCATAGAGGCATATGATGGGTATCTAGCGAAGACACCACTAGATTATGTGAAAATCATTGATACTAACCACCACTAAGGGAGAGAAACCAAAAGGAAAAGGTTGAAATTGCTGAAAGGTTAAAAGACAATATTATAAACCTATTCAGATATTTGCCTGCTTTGTTTAGTGTCTAAAACATAAGTGGCACATGACAGGCCTTCCATAAATATTTGTTGATTGAATGAACTGTCTTTAGACAGTAAATTTTCCAACATACATGATCAAGAAAAGGAAGAAAGTAATCATTAAACCAGAGGAACTTCATAAAAGAATCTCATCATATTCTGTGTCTTCCCTCAATCAAATATCGGTAGTACAAGAATGGCCTTAGAGATCTGTCTATTCCAAATCCCAGAGGAGAAAACAGAGGTCCAGTGAAGGTAAAAAAAAAATAAAATAAATAAATAAAATAAAATAAAAAACTGGTATAATTACTGGAAAACCCATATTCAACATTTCCAATGGGTGAAAACAAATACCTCTTTTACAGGAACTCTACGAACATTAGTTCCACAGCCTGAACTTACCACTATCCTATGGGAATCTGCTAAAAAGACAGGCCTGTGAGGAGGCGGTGGAATTGTAAACTGCCTCAACACAAAGCCTTGGTTTTCCTGGCTAAATGATTCCCATTCCATAGGGAAAAAAACAGTGATCTTTTAAAATGTATCTTAATACAATTTAAAAACATTTGCTTAATAATGATACCCAGATGTTTTAGAAACAAATACACCAATCTCAGTAGGGTTATTTTAGAAACGACTACTCACACCAATCTCAGTAAGATCTTGTATCATATATTTATTCCAAAAAAATCGGTCATCAACCTAGAAAAGATGCAGAAACAACAGTTCAGAAACACATTATTTCGGTTTTCCTATAAAAGCCAAAACAAGCCATCGCTTGTTCCCAAGGGCAAACCCTGCTCTTTGAGCAGTGAGTGGTACCTTCTGCCAGAGGGGCCGGCCATCCCTCTCCCCAGTGCTCTGCCTCTGCACTGAATTGGTCAGGTCATAGGTCAAGCTATAATAAAAGGATTCCGAGTCCATGAACATCTTCAGCAACTCTTCTAGTAATCTTCTCTCCAACTTCTCCTTCTCTTTACTTTCCTTAACCTATAAGAAATTAATCTACTATGACTACAGAAACTAAATGTAAAGGAGTCTGAGGATGACATATAAATTCCTAAGACAGAAGTGAAAATAATCCCAAGGACATAAGGAGATGGTGCTTCAATACAACAAATGGTTTGAAAGTAAATTTCCTGAGGGGAAAATTATCTCTCCATTTAAAACTAATCAAAGATGAATTCAAAGCCCATATCAATTGAACTCTTACTTTCTTTTTATTAGGAGCAGACACATTGGATTTAATATGCGTCAAGGTCTTCAGCAGAAACTTGGAGTCATCAGGAGATGGTATAATCTTCTCTGGTTTGTTAATACCAAAATGATGCTTCTTACAGAGCTAAATGGGAAGAGAAAGATGATTTGTTGTTATCAGTATCTGCTTGTCAAATGTTCAAGTGCAGAAGTGAATGCTACTGCTCAAGCATTTTGATTAACAGTAAACCTCGAGTTAGAAAAATGATCAAGTAGACAACTGATGGCAAACACAGCTGTGAGTCCAATGATGAGAAAGCGACAGCAGAAGATAAGACACAAAGAATACAGGGCAGGATATACTTAGGATTTAGAGGTGGAAAATTCAGAGTGGGCTCATGATAAGTTCTCTTCTAACATAACTGAAGAATGAAGCGTTCTGGCTGAGGTTATTAATGCTTTGGAAATTGGTGTCTAAGAATTTAAAAATCGCAAAATGCACATTGCTATGCTTCAGGGTTATGACTTTTCAGGTATCCGTGCTAAATATTGATGCTAATTGTTTTGGATGAGAAGATGGCTTAAGAGCCTGTTCTAGTGGAAGCCCTAAAAGCTGGACATTTCAACCACTCCCTCTCCTCTTATGCTCACATGCACTAATGAAATCAGCTTCATTACTGAAGATTAGTTAAACTTGAAGAAACAGTAATTAGGAGCTGCAGGAAAAGTGCTGCACAACTGTCAAGGGTAAGAAAGGGCATGGGAGTGTGAATCAGCTGTGCTAAGATAAGAGAAGGCACAGAAGGTTCTAAAGAAGGCAACCTGGTTAAAGTCGAGGGTTTTACATATAATTTCACATAGCTCAGCACACAAAGCAAATATTCTGAAATGTACACATAAATTCTATCAACAATATGCAGACCAATTCCATTTTTTCAACAAACTAGTTTCATTGCTACACTGAGGAGATTCTTAGTAAGAACTAATAGTTACTAAATGCTTATTACCATAAGTGTGTTACAAAATAACTACTAACATGATAAAAGAGAAGAAAAGCAACTTTAAGCTTTGATTATTTAAGAAAAGAGAGAGAGAAAGATCCCTGCTTTATGAAATTTGGAAGTAGAAACTAATAACTAGACCAAATTTTCATGTGCAATGGAATATCCAGATGATTTTATGCCTTTTCAAAATTATGGGCTATCAAAAACTGTCCACATCATGATTATAGCTTTAAGCTGCTCCTGCCCTACCATTAAATACAAGGGAACTAAAGGTGTGGCAGAAAAGCTTCATATTCCTACTGCCAGAACAGCTCACTTTATTCCCTTTCAAATAAGCAAAAACCAAGAAATCCAGGTGACAGGAAGGAGAGAAGAACCAAGTATACAGACACAGCTCCAGCAATTCTCTCCTCACCCCTCTCTGTGATTGTTTCCAACAGCACACAGGCCCATCCTCTGCTCCTCTCCTCTGCACACCCCCGCTGACTCCTCTTCCTTAGCCACTGCTGTCCTCTTGCTTATTTCTGCGCTCCTTACCGCCTCCAGCTCCACTCCTTCCATTCGCTCCCTAACTTGCCCCCTCACCCCCCAATTTGGCTTTTACCCCTACCACTCTCCCAAGCTGCTGTCTCCAGCATGATCAATGACTTCCACTTTTGCTAAATCTAATGCTCTTGGTTCTTAACCTCTCAGTAGCATCTGAGTCACTCCCTCATCCTCCAATACACAGCTTCAACCCAGCTCCCACTGGCCACTCCTCCTCTGCCACTGACTGGTTCCTTTCCAGCCTCCTGCTTGACGTCCAGGTGCCCCAAGCTTTGGTCCCTCATCCCCTTCTCATCTGCATTCACTCCCTCAGTTATTTCATCCAGACTTGTGGATTCCCATACCATCCACATGCCACCCCCACCATCCCAAATGTTTATTTCCAGCCCAGCTCTCTCCTAAAACTCCAGCCTCACATATCCCAGCACTTCCACTGGGATGTCTACCAGGGATCTTAAACTTAACACGTCCAAAACCAGATCCTCCCCTCCCCTCCACCACCTTCACTTCCTACTCCTCTCTGCCTCCTGCTCACTCCACTCCACTCACATTGGCTTCCTTGCTATTCCTCAACACAGCTGTCCTCTCTGCCCAGACACCCCCTCCCCAGATAGCTTACCTCCATCTCCACTCCTGGGCACTCCCTCCACCACACTTACTGTGCTCAACTCTCATATCCATGAGTGTTTATTACTTTCCAACATACTACACAGTTATTGTGCAGATGTTTATCATCTGTCTCCTCCTTCCATAATGTAAGCTCCATAAAGGCAGGAAGCTTTCTCTTGTTGACTCCTATCTCTGGTGCCTTAGCAGTGGCTGGCATCGGAGGTCTCACCGCCCTCACTCCCCTTCTCCCATAAACACACCATGCACACCCCACCCTCCATGATACAGCATACCTGGGGCAGCAGAGCAGCAGTTTTAAAAAGATGCTCTCCCTCTGGTGTCCTGCTACTGCTCTGCTTGTGGCACTGGGCAACTATTGGCTAGCAATGTTTATGTAAAATGTTGGTGATTATTTACTTGTATGAATAACTCTTTTAAAAACCTGAAAACATGCTTACTTGCTCAAGACTGAGCTACAGACTATTACAATTTTAGTATTCAAAATGGGATAAACAGACAAAGTCATTCTTTTTTTTTTTTTTTTTNATGGCATTTTTCTTGAAAGTAAAATAAATCATGTTTGGTTGCTCATGCTGGAGCTATCTAAAATAGGTTTAGAATTATGAATAAATGTATGTTAATTTTCCAAATCCGGAAAACACAGATATGCTTTCCCCACTAAAGAAGTTGACTGCTGGGAATAGCTTGGTGCATATCTTCCAGGTGGTTCTTTTTTTTGAGATGGAGTTTCACTTGGGTTTCCCAGGCTGGAGTGCATGATCGTGATTTAATGCAACCTCCGCCTCCCAGGTTCAAGCGATTCTTCTGCCTCAGCCTCACGAGTAGCTGGGATTACAGGCGCACACCACCACACCCAGCTAATTTTTGTATTTTTAGCAGAGATGAGGTTTCTCCATGTTGGTTAGGCTGGTGTTGAACTCCTGACTTCAGGTGATCTGCCTGTCTCAGCCTCCCAAAGTGCTGGGATTACAGACATGGGCCACCGCTCCGGCCAACATAATCATTCTTTAAGAGCACTCAAGCCAGCAAAAACTTCCCCCCAGGAATATATCAAAGGTCCATATTCCAAGTAAATGTGTAGCAGCACACCTAGTCTATACCCACGTTTTCCTCACTCAGAAAGACACAGTCCATTTTTCTCTTAGAGGATAGTTTCTGGGATTAGGACCTGGGCTCATCATTCACCCTTTTCCTTTGTCCCAACCTCTAATAGCCCCTTTACTAGCACCTCATGACATGTTTACATATGTGAGAATCTTCTTTTAAATTCATTCCTTAAACCTGGAATCCACTCCAAGAGCCAGCAGGGTACAGAGTATGTCCCAGCCACAGGAACTGTAAGGAATATTATCTGATTGGGGCAGGTCAAGGAGTAAAGGCCCCAGTGACACACTTAGTCCTCCTAACTCTGTCTCTCAGAATGTGGTGCTAATGAACACTCCCTGCTGTTTCCTCCTCTGGTCCCCAAGACGCCAATCTCTCAGGGTCCTCCCCACCTCTAGCTGTTCCTTCTTAGTCTCCTTTGTGGCGTATCTTTCTTCTCTAAAGCTGATGGTATTCCCAGCATTCTACTCTTAGCTCTCTTCTCAGTCTTCATGCTCCATCTAGAAAATGTCACCCTCTTTCCTCATTTTCACTACTACATTTGCTAACTCCACTCTCCCGCCCTAATCTCAAGACTGATACATGTGACGTCTCCCCCTCACTGAGACACACTAGACCCTCAAACTCAGCATCTCCAGAACCGAGCAACATCTGCTCCCCAAATATTGTTCCCTCTCTGGTATGCCCTATTTTTCAGGTAATGACTGCACCCCTACACTGGATTATTTAAGCAAGAAACCTTGGAATCATTTTCCATCATTCTTCTCCAAGTCTCTCCTACCAGCCCCAGCCACTTCATGCCCACTGCTACTGTGTTGATTCAGAACCCTATCTTTCGCCCAGACCAGTGTTTCTTCATGGAAGTGCTACCGGCATGGAACACAAGAGATTTCTATGCAGGATTATCCAACTCAGTACAGACGCTCTAACGGCTCCCCTCCTGATGTAGGGAGTTTCACCTGAGCCCCAGGCCTCAAGTACTAAGCATGGCCCCAGGCTCCTACCTCCCATGAAGCTCTGTTAGTTCTCTTTACCGTATAGGGGCCAAATTCCCACCTGCTACTGTCCACTTCTGGATGCAGACCCAGAAAGGCCTGCAGGTAGTCTTTCAAAAATGCTTCCTCTCTAAGTTTGGCCCTCCCCTCCCTCCCTCTTTTTTTCTTTCTTTGAGGCAGAGTCTTGCTCTGTCACCCAGGCTAGAGTGCAATGGCGAGATCTCAGCTTGCTGCAACCTCCACCTCCTGGGTTCAAGTGGTTCTCCCGCCTCAGCCTCCAGAGTAGCTAGAACTACAGGCACGTGCCACCATGCCTAGCTAATTTTTGTATTTTCAGTAGAGACAGGGTTTCATCAAGTTGGCCAGGTTGGTCTTAAACTCCTGACCTCCAGTGATCTGCTTGCCTCAGCCTCCCAAAGTGTTGGGATTACAAGCATGAACCATCACGCCCGGCCTTTTCTATTTTTGTTTCTTTTATCTATCCTCATCCTGGACTTGAAACAGAGTTAATATAAGCCCATCATCCCTTAACTTCCTTATGTACAATTCCAAAATCCAAAAAAATCTAAAACCTGAAAGTTTATTTTTTAAGTTAAAACTCATTTAATAGAGAGCATGCCCTGACCTGATATGAGGCTACTGATAATCATTGCTTACCTCCCTTAGTATGAATATTCATACGATTCTTTAAGAAATATTAATATGTTTTACTGTGGGGTAATGCTCCAGTATCACTTTAGAGTATAGAAAATACATGGAATAACCTTTGAAAACTCCAAAAAACTTGAATTCTAAAACAAATACGGCCCCAAAAAGTTCAGATAAGGATTGTGGATCTGTGTAACACAGTTCAAACTCGGAAACACCTTTACTGGAAGGCTTTCTCTTTGTTTTTTTTTTTTTTTTTTT
>NW_016107721.1:674004-685913 GCF_001604975.1 Cebus imitator
AAATGCAAATATTTTCAATGAATATGTTAGAATCTTCTACACAGTAACCTTTAGAACATAAAGTATAGAGCACTACCTTTCTGAAAAGGTTAAATTCGGTCCTGACAAAAAAACAGGGATAAGAGAAAATTACTGCTTGGGATTCCTTCCCAGTTCTAAGGTATTTTGTTTACACAGAGTCGCAGGATTATAATGCACTGCATTGGCAACAGGATCACCTTCCCCTTTTCAGAGGCCAGGCCACTTCTGTGTGGTATGTGGTTAGGTCCTTATCACAATAGCTCTGAAACACTCGATGTCAAAAAGAAAATAACACAGCCACAGGCTCCATAGCACTTCCCTAGTTTTTAAATTACGCTTGCAACTTACACCTCGTGACCAAGATTAAGGGTTGATGTTGCTGCTGTCATTTAAGAAGAGAGAAATAAATAATTTTATGTGAAAAGCTGGTATCTACATCCATCTGAAGCTAAAATTTTAAACAGACGTCTGATGGAAACTAAATATGGAAAATGATGCGGTTATCTATTAAGGCAATGAGATACAGCAGATAAGATATGCAGGCATGGAACATAAGCCTATACAACTTTAAAGGGTATTTTTTTCTAAAGAAGGAGCATCTATGTCCTCATTGTTTAAACCTTACAGATTCTTCATATCTTATATAAATATATATAAATTTTTACTTTTTAGAGACAGGGTCTCACTCCACCATCCAGGCCGGAGTGCTGTGGTACAGTCATAGCTCACTGCAGCCTCAAACTCCAAGGCTCAAGCAATCCTCCTGCCTCAGCCTCCTGAGTACCTGTGACTACAGATACACACCACTATACCCACTTAAGTGTTAAATTTTTTTTATAGAGACAGGGTCTTACTATGTTGCCCAGACTGGTCTGAAACTCCTTGCCTTAAGCACTCCTCCAACCTCGGCCTCCCAAAGTGCTGAGATTATAGGCATGAGCCACTACACCTGACCCCTAAATCTCTCTCTCTCTGTCTCTTTCTCTCTCTCTCTCTTTCTGGAGACAATGTCTCACTCCATTGCCTAGGCAAGAGTGCAGTGGGGCATGATCACGGCTCACTGCAGCCTCAACCAGCCGGGCTCAGGCGATTCTCCTGGGTAGCTGGGACTACAGGGATGTGCCGCCTGGCTGTTTTTTGTAGAGGCAGAATCTCGCCATGTTGCCCAGGTGGGTCTCAAATGATCCTCCTGCCTTGGCCTCCCAAATTGCTGGCATTACAGGTGTAAGCCACTGTGCCCAGCCTTTCTACATCATTTTTGTAAAATAGCACACTGTTTTGAAAATCAGTCTGGCAGTTCCACAAAAGGTTAGACCTATAATCCCAGCACTTTGGGAGGCTGTGGCAGGTGGATCTCTTGAGCTTAGATATTCAACACCAGCACGGGTAACATAGTGAGTTACCATTAAGACCGAGCAATTCCATTCCTAGGTACATACCACCAAGAGAGATAAAAACAAATATACCACCACCAAGAACTTGTATGCAAAATAGTTTATAATAGCATTATTCATAATAGCTAAAAGGTGGAAACAACTCAACTGTCCACCAACTGATGAACAGATAAAATGTGGCGCTTAAAAGCTATGCTAGGTGAAAGAAGTCCGTCACAAAAGGCCACACGATGTATGATTCCATTTATACGAGATGTCCACAAAAGACATATATAGAGACAGAAAGGAGATTAGTGGTTACACAGTGCTGGGGAGCTGGAACTTGGAAGGAAATGAGGAGTGACTGCTAACAAAGACAGAGTTTTTTGGGGGGATGATGAAAGGTTCTAAAATTGATTGTGGTGATAACGATGTGACTCTGAATACACTAAAAACCACTGACATATACTTTAAATGGGTGCACTGTATGGTATTTGAATTATGGTATGTGAATTATTTTTAAAACTGGCAAACAAATAAGGCACATATTTGACATAAAAAGACAACAGAGGCAGAAAACTAGAAATTCTATTAATTTTCTAGTCTCTGAAATAAGATGGCATCTGCTCCAATTACAGAAACAGACTAGGCTTTAGCAAGTCTGAGAACAGTGACCATATAAAAGATGCTGCTGAAATAAATGCGGATTATTGAAACTAATACACAGACATCCAAATCAGAAAGTCATATTAAGGAGAAATAAGTAGTTTTAATAAAGTCTTCCTATGTTCTTAAAAAAATAAGACTAACGGAAAATATGTAAAAATGCAAAACAGAAAAACTATTCTGAAACATTTGAAAGTAACACTGGTCCTCCAAAGAGCCTAGTTACAAATGGAAACACCCATCAAAACTCAGTAGAATACTGATAACAATTATTTCCAAGTGGGGGGATATTTTTTCTTCTTTTTTACAATGCACTGCATAATCAAAAAACACAATTTAAAAATGATTAAGCTTCTTAAAGCTCTTTTAAATTGAGTTATATGGAAATTGAAATAAAGGTACCAAGGTTTAAATTAACATATTACAAGACAATAAAGTTGTGATTTTCCACACAGTGGTTCTTTGCCCTTCCTGCTGTTCACTGCTACAAAGCTCCTTTGCCATAAAACAGAATTAAAAGGAAAGAAAAAATGGCACAAGCACAAATTTCTAAAATTATAATCGCTTCAGAGAAAGGTGTACCAAACTATTCACTGAGATAGGATCTGGAAATACTTTCTCTGAAATTACTTCAACTCCTAATTAGCAAGAGTCATTACATATATTCAACTCAACATGAATCATGATTTTGCTGCCCCTAACAAGTGCAGCAGTGCAGCCCAACAGCTGTAAAAATAATTACATCAATAGAGGAAATCTCACTTTCCTTTTTATTTGAATATAATCTCTTTCCCTTAGACTATCAAGAGAGAGGAAAGGGAAAGTCTGAAGCATAAAGAAGTTCTTAAAGCTTTTATAATACTCACACTTTTGTGCTTAAAAACTCCATGTAAATGTTAGTTCCTAAAGCCATCTTGGCTTTTTCCCCATTTATTTAATAGTCAGCTACTAGTCTCAAAAAATGTTACAGATTGGTGGCCATGAAGGACATCAGAAAACCTCCCTGAAAGGTCTAACAAAGGCCCCAACCTGTTCTGGATGAGGTGTGACATTTAATTTCCCCAGAACTGGGAGTGCCAAATATGCAAATTGTGACTGGCAGATGGACAAAGTGCTGGACAAGCTGGTTCCCGGCTCTAAATCAAACCGCCAGAGACTCCACGCTTAGTGCTCAAACCTGAATGCCAGGCCAAGGGGTGCCCACCCTCAAGGGAAGGGTCTGTGATAACAAGCCATCCTGAATCTTTCAGTGTGTCAGCAAAACCATCCAAAAGACATTGGCAGCAAATTTACTGGCTTAGGAAACTAATACAATTTTTGCTAGCCTGGCTGCTCTTCATCAAAAAAAAAAAAAAAATGCAAACAAAAACTGCAAACGTCTGCTTTTAATAAGCCTAATTGCAACCTAGATTTTTCTGTCTCTCGATCAGCAATAGTGAATAGTGTTCTGGCATAAGTATCAATAAAAGGAGAATAATAAGAATTCCAAACTTTCTTTGATTCCTGTAACAAATAGTTAATATCAGAGTCCGCTTAAATTCACTTTAATGTTTCTTAAAATTCAACTGTCAAACTTCCAGTGACATTTGAAGCATAAAAATAACTTTATTTTTACTTATTCTTAAAGCACTTTAACCCTGTCCTCAAACTTCCTCCCCAAGAACTCTGCATGGAAAAACATGTGTTGAGTTGTGGGGCAGTGTGTGCTTTGCTATCTGTTACCTGCTGTTCAGGTAACAGGGTGGCAGCTCAGCAGAGTGATACAGGACCAGGCTACCTGAGTCTAGATCCAGACCCCACATGTGCCAGCTGCATGGCTTAACCCTTGCCAGGTCTCCTTTATTTGTTTTTATTTTCTGAAATCTATTCACTGATTTTTTTTTTTTAACAAGATGAGGTATGGCTGTGTTGTCCAAGCTGGTCTCATACCCCTGAGCTCAAGCAATCTTCCGGCCTTAGCCTGTCAAAAAAGGAGCCACCCTGGTTTCCCTTCTTTATTTGTAGTAATGCCCACCTCCTGGGTTCTCCAGGGACTAAATATTATCATCTATGTAATACACAGGCCTGGCACATCACATAGTGAACAAAACAGGCTATGGCTATATTAGAGTGATGACAATTCCTAAGCATCAAATCCCCATACTGAGAGCAAATAGAACAAAAATGCTTTCATGGGTTACTTCTACTAGGAGGCAGCACCTTGTGGTAAAACATGAGCCCTAGGCAATCTCATTGTTTTGTCCGTAAATTACTCGACTTATAGACTTGAGCTCTTCTCTAGAAAATAAAGAGATGACATTAGATGAGTGACTGTCTTCCTTTTAAAAACTTTCTTTTAAAGTTGTAAGATGAATATATGCTTAGAAAGTTTTCAAGAAATGTAGATAAAAGAGGATATAATCAAAGTTCTCCTTTTCTTGACTCACTCCTTTTCCCTAAGAAGTTTTCAAACTGTACTGTTCAGAGCCCTAGAGCTCCCTGGAAACAGAAGGTGGCTTCCCAGGAGAGATCAAGTGGTCAGAGTCCCAGGGATTTCTCAGCACTACTTCAACCACAGCAGCCCTGCTTTTGTGTGTCTTCTATACTCGATTTCATGGATTTTGAGACAAGGGTTCCACTACTAAAATAAAGTTGGAAAATCATAGGATTAAATTATTTTTAAAAACATTACCCAGCTCTAAAAAATGCATGTTTCTGGTCTACTAAATGAAATCCTCATATTTGCTATTACATTTATATCAGGTTTCCAGAGAATTTCCCTTTATTTCACCTTACCTCTAGCTCAAGATCCTGAGGTTCCATTTCAGAAAGTGATAGCACAGCAATTTTGGTAACTTTACAGACCTCATGGTCTCCTGGGAGTTTGCCCACCAATGCCTTCTGCCGAATAAGAATAAGCCACCACGGAAGATCTGAAAGAGGAGAGTCATAATAAAGTCTAGCGTTCACAGAGTGCTACTGTTCCAACAAGTTGAAGGTGAATAACCTAACAATGATAACGAAGTGTGCATCCAAAATAAACTTTCAAAGGAAAACATGTCACAAAGACATAAAAATGACCTTTAAACATGCGAAAAGATGCTCAATCTCATTCATAATTAGAGAAATGTAAATTAAAACAATGTTGTGACACCATGCTCACCCATTAGATTGGGGACAGTTAACAAGAATGACAATACACATGTTGGTGAGGCTGTGAGAAAACTCAAACGACAGTGCAGGTGAGAATACTGATGACAAATGCAACTTTTCTGGAAGGAAATTTAGCAATACCTAACAATACAACAAATGCACTCACCTTTTAATCCATCCAGTGATCCCACCCTTGAGAACTGACCCTGAGGGTATACCACAACAACGAAAAGTGAAGCCTATTCACTGCAGCAGTTTATAATTATAAAATACTGCAAACAGCCTAATGTCCAGATACAGTACAGTGGTTTAATAAGCTATGGCACATCTATGCAATGGAGTACTATGCAGTTGTAAAAAAAAAGTATTCTATAAATTAATGAGGTGGATGCATTAAGTAGATAAACTGAATATATTAACACCCAGAGCCATCCCTCGGTATCTGCGGGGGACTGGCTCCAGGACCCCCGTGGATACCAAATTCAAGGATGCTCAAGGCCCTTATGTAAAATGGTGTAGTATTCCTATATAAACTATGCACATCCTCTCATATACTTGAAATCATCTCTAGATTGCTTACAATGCCTGTATCATGTAAATGCTATGGTAAACAGTTTGTAAACTGTATTGTTTAAGGAATAATGACAAGAAAAAAAAGTCTATACACATCCAGTACCGATGCAACCATCCTTTTTTTTTTCCAAAAATTTTCCATCCACGGTTGGTTAGATCCACAGATACAGAGCTCAGTGGATACAAAGGGCCGACTGTACATAATAAGGCTATGTTATAACACACATATATATATATTTGAGACTGGGTCTCACTCTGTCACCCAGGCTAGAGTGCAGTGGCGCAATCTCAGCTCATGGAAGCCTCTGTCTCCAGCGCTCAAGCAATCCACCCACCTCTAAAGTAGCTGGGACCACAGGCATGCACCACCACATCCAGCTAATTTTTGTACTTTTTTTTTTTAAGAGATAAGGTTTTGTCATGTTGCCCAGGCTGGTCTCAAACTGCTGGGCTCAAGCAATCTGCCAGCCTTGGCTTCCCAATATGCTGGGATTATAGGCGTGAGCCACTGTGCCCAGTCAATAAAATATATTATTAAAGCATAAAAGAATACCTAGAGTGTACTACCCTCCATGTAAGAAAACAAATATATGGTGATATATATCTATACATACAGTCATGTACCACATAATGATGTTTCCATCAATGATGAGCTACATATGCAGTGGTGGTCCCTTAAAATTATAATGGAGCTGAAAAATTCATATCAGTGACATCATAATGTAGCATGACATATTACACACATATTTGTGTGATTCTGGTATAAATCTACTGCACTGCTAGTGATATAAAAGTATACAACATACAATTATGTATGTACATAAGACTTGATCATAATAAATGACTGTCACCAGTTTATGTATCTGCTATAGTGTTCTTTTTATCATTATTTTAGGTGTACACCTACTTATAAAAAAACTTAAGGGTAAAAAGAAAATGTTTTTGCACAGCTGTACGATGTGTTTGTGTTTTAACCTAAGTGTTATTACAGAAAAGTCAAAAAGTTTTAAAAAATTTAAAAGTTTATAAAGTAAAAAAGTTACAGTAAGTTAAGGTTAATTTATTATTGAAAAAGAAAAAAAATTTGGGAGGACATGGAGGATCATTCATGCCTGTAATTCCAGCACTTTGGGAAGCTGAAGTGGGAGGATTGCTTGACTTCAGGACTTCAAGACCAGTCTGGGTAACATAAGGGGACCCTGTTCTACCAAAAATTTAAAAATTAGCCCCGAGTGGAGAAACGCATCTGTAGTCCCAGCTACTCGGGAGGCTGGGATAGGAGGGTCACTTAAGCCTGGGAGGTTGAGGCTACAGTGAGCCATGGTCATGCTACTGCACTCCAGCTTGGGTAACAGGGCAACATCCCGTCTTATAAGAACTTTATTTAAAAACCCAGCCTGGCCAACCTGGTAAAACCCCATCTCTACTAAAAATACAAACATTAGCTGGGTGTGATGGCAGGTGCCTGTAATCCCAGCTACTCAGGAAGCTGAGGCAGGAGAATCACTTGAACCCAGGAGGTAGAGGTTGCAGTGAACTGAGATCATGCCGTTGCACTCCAGCCTAGGCGACAGAGTGCACCTCAAATAAATAAATAAATAAAAGCAAAAGCAACAAACAAAAAAAGAAAAAACCCCAAAAAATAAAGAAAAAAATTTTAAAAATAAAGTCAGTGTCACCTACAGGTATGGTGGTTATAAAGTCTATAGTAGTGTACGATAATGTTCTTCACATGTGCTCACCACTCACTCACTGACTCAACCAGAGCAACTTCTGGTCCCGCAAGTTCCATTCATGGTAAGTCCCCAATACAAGTGTACCATTTTAATCTTTTATACAGTATTTTTACTGTACCATTTCTATGTTCAGGTGAAACTGCCCAACAATGCATTTCTCGTTAAGTGACGCACAACTACATGTATCCACCCATTTGTACAAAAACAAGAAGAGGAGAGAGAAACAAGAAGTCAGCGAGATTAGCTATATCCACAGAGTAAGTGGTAACGGGGTAGAAGGAAGAGGGGAATGGGAACAGGATGAAAGAGATGAGAAGGAAATGACAGTTCTTTGAGTTACACCCTGGCAAATGACTGGTCTCTGAGTAGAATTCTGACACTTAGAACAATGGTAATGTTTCACATATCTCTTAAAATAAATAGTTCAAATCAACCAGAATGTGGGAGAACTTCAAACTGCAAACCCAACTCTATTAAAAATTAAGAATAGAACTAAACTGCTGAAGATAGAGAAGAAAAAACCAAATAACTTCAGAAAACTATTTGGTAGAGATAAAGACAAAAAGAACTATATGCACCATTGTACCCTGGTTACTAAATTTACTTTTCAGAAGAGTATGGGCTGGCGATTCTCCAACCACTTTATGTGTACACTAGGATTGAATAGAGAACTAAATATATTGAGGAGAATAGAGGGGAAAATGGTAAAACAACCTAAAGAAACCTTTAATAAATACAAGACAGAAAGGAGGAAACACCCAATCTTTCCAATCCAAATTTCTACTTCTCACAAGAGATTTTTAATTAAATGAAAAAGAGTCTATGAAAGACAGCATGCAAAAGCAATGTTTTAGATTATGACTACACCCTTAAAAAGAAATACTCCCCAATTATACCCCAAACCAAAAATGATTAAAATTGTGTTTCAGAAATTTATTATAGAAAAATAACATCATATATTTCCCAATTATAGAAAAATAACACCACATATTTCCCATATAAAACAAAATTTTTAATGCATATACAGACTGGGCACAGTGGCTCAGGCCTATAATCCTAGCACCTTGGGAGGCCAAGGTGGGCAGGTCACATAAGGCCAGGAGTTCAAGACCAGCCTGGCCAACATGGCAAAACTCCATCTCTACTAAAAATGCAAAAATTAGTCAGGCATGGTGGTGCACATCTGTAATCCCAGCTATTCAGGAGGCTGAGGCATGAGAATTGCTTAACCTGGGAGGCAGAGGTTGCAGTGAGCCGAGACGGTGCCACTGAACTCCAGCCTAGGTGAGACAGTGAGACCCTATCTCAAAAAAACATTTTTTAAAATAAATAAATAAATAAATATAAAAAATAAAAATTATATATAATATTTTCATTTCCCCATTTATTCTCCAAGTATTGATCAACTCTCATATTAGAAATGGTGCTTTGGAGACATGCTTTAAGCATTTCATAAATTCAAAGTTTGGAAACATTTTATAATTCCATATAAAGTAGGGTGGAAATTTACTCTAAAGTTTTAAGGCTTTTAAAGGCCATTTCCCTACTATCATTAAACATTAACCGAAGACCTGCTATGTGCTAGGAAATTAATCAGGCATGAACAGACATTGCCAAGCACCTTTTAGGGGATATGTGAAACATTATCCTTTAGGTGCCTGGTAACAAACCTAACATGCCATTCTTCTGAAAAAGCACATAACAGATAATGAACTGTTGAATGTCAATGAATTTTGTTGAATAAAAAGACAACCTGCTCACACCTGTAATCCCAGCACTTTGGGAGGCCAAGGTGGGCAGATCATGAGGTCAGGAGTTCGAGACCAGTCTGACCAACATGGTGAAACCCCATCTCTATTAAAAATACAAAAATTAGCCAGGCATGGTGGTGCATGCCTATAATCTCAGCTACTCAGGAGGCTCAGGCAGGAAAATTGCCTGAACCCAGGAGGCAGAGGTTGCAGTGAGCCGAGATCATGCCATTGCACTCCAGCCTGGGTGACAGAGTAAGACTCTGTCTCAAAAAAAAAAAAAAAAAAAAAAAAAAAATTCCTTACAATAGTTCTCTTAACTTCACAGGAATAATTTCTGTCTTATAGTGAACAATTTAGATTTGGGTCAGGCATGGTAGGTCATCCCTGTAATCCCAGCATTTTGGAAGGCTGAGGAGGGAGTATCACTCAAGGCCAGGAATTCAAAAACAGCCAGGCCAACATAGTGAGATCCCAGACCTAAAAATTGTTTTTAAAAATTGGCCAAGGCCAGGTGTGGTGGCTCATGCCTGTAATCCCATCACTCTGGGAGGCTGAGGTGGGCAGATCACTTGAGCCCAGGTTTGAAACCAGCCTGGGCAACATGGTAAAACCCAGTCTCTGCGAAAATACAAAAATTATCTGGGCATGGTGATGCATGCCTGTAGGTTCAGCTACTCAGGAGGCTGAAGTGGAAGGATCATTTGAGCTCAGGAGTTCAAGGCTGCAGTGAGCTATGAGTGTGTCACTGTACTCCAGCCTGGATGACGGAGCAATACCATGTCTCTTAAAAAAATAAATATATAAGGAATCTTTATTTTATGACTCAAGGATCCCCCCTTCCCCTACCCCCCCAACACACAGGAGTGCCCTTCCTAATTTATATCTTCTTGCCCTGATTTGCTCTGGATTCATTTCATATCAACATTATAATTTATGATTTTAATAAATTCAACAATAACAAAAACACAACGTACATTATCAAATATACCATCTAATGGTATAGTAACAAAAATATAAAATTTTAAACTTAACACAGAACTTTTATCTCATATACAAATTCACTTGGAAAACTAAGAGGCATCTTGTCTTCCACAAAAACACTGGTATTGCCAATAAACTCAACTTAAATATTCAAATATATTTAAAAATAAAATATACATTTTTTGAGTTAACTACTCATATACAAAAATGTGAAAAATCTATGTGCTTCTTTTAAAAGATTACAGACTGACATTCAATCTGCCTTGCAGTTATGATGATTAAATCTGAGAAAATGTAAATAATCTCAAATGACAGAAACAAAGCTTTGTAAATAGCAGTCTTCCCTTTTCAGGCAGGCTTCAAGTATCCTAGACTCTGAGGCCGGAAGTCAGACTCAGATTTTAGCTCCATCACTTACTTTTTGTATACTTCAAAGCATAATACTTAGCTGCTCCAGTTCTCAGTTTTCTCTTATGAAAACTGGAATAAAGCTGCCTACTTCAGACAGTGGCTGTGAGGATTAAATGACAATTTGTATAATTCATGATATTATTCCTAAGAATTAATGTTTATTGAACATCTACTGTAAGTATCACAAGGCAATTTATGTCATAGTTTTAATACCACTATACCCTGCTAGTAGATTCCATTTCTAACCTATAGCTGAAAAACTGAAAAACATTCAAATAAGATGCCCCAACCAGGCTTGCAACTGGCTGATAGAATTCTTTTTAAAACTTCCTTTTTAGACATCTTCAAACATACATAAAAGTAGAGGGAGCAATATAATCAAATCAAATCCACCCACCATCTAGGCCCAGCAGTCATCAATGCATGATTCAGACTTCTATGACGTTCAACTTTTTTTTCAATGACTCTGTACCTGTCTTTTAATTTTTAAAAAATTGCAAATCTAGAAAGTAAAGAAGAAATCCCATGGGCCTTCGGTTAAAAATCTGAGTTAGAATTGTATTTGAGGCTAGGCACAGTGGCCCACACTTATAATCCCAGCGCTTTGGGAGGCCAGGGCAGGCGGATCACTTTAGCCCAGGAGTTCAAGACCAGCCTGAGCAACATGGGGAAACCCTGCCTCTTCAAAAAAACCAAAATTAGTCAGACATGGTGGTGTGCACCTGTGGTCCCAGCTACTCAGAAGGCCAAGGTGGATCACTTGAGCCCAGGGGCAGAGGCTGTGTGGGCTGAGATCTTGTCACTGCATTCCAGCCTGGGCGACAGAGTGAGACCCTGTCTCAAAAAAAAAAAAAAAATCTAAAAAGATTTTAGATTCTAGCATAATCAAATATATGTAATTTTTTTTATTGCTTTTTCCCGTTAAGGAAACCTAAAGGGAAGTTGTGTGAAGAAAAATTCCAACCACCTATCATCATACCATTTCCTAAGCAGAGAGAAATTAAGGTAGATTACTTAGATTACAACGTGTAGATATCTATTTCCTTACAAATTTTACTTAGTTTTTTAAATTTTTGATCAATGTGTAAGACTGAAACAGTGAGGAAGAAAACTAGCATCATGCCTTTACTATGTGCTGTATATTTTTCATTTGCTAAACCTCAGCCTCATGGAAAAAGCATGGACTCTAGATGTAATATAAAAGGTCAAAAACTAACTAGAGATGGCCGGGCGCGGTGGCTCAAGCCTGTAATCCCAGCACT
>NW_016107721.1:686378-722990 GCF_001604975.1 Cebus imitator
AAAAAAAAAAAACTAGAGATATTGTAAAGAAAGGAAATATTATATATTTTCCAAAGTTTTTAAAACCTTGAGAAATCAATAATATATTAATAGATGGAGTCCACCTATGTGGCCACATATAAATATTAAACATAAAAAAAGCATTAATATAGGACACTTCCATATGTAATAGATAAAAGGATGTCATAACATTAGCAACAGGGGCAATAAAGCTTTTGGGACTAATTCCAACTAAGAAATGTCTAGGTTGGGAGTGGTGGTTCATGTCTGTACTCCCAGCACTTTGGGAGGCCAAGGCAGAGAGATTGCTCGAGCCCAGGGGTTCAAGACCAGCCTGAGCAAAATAGCCAGACCCAGTCAAGAAAGACAGAAAGAAAGACACAAAGAAAGAAAGAAAAGAAAAGAAAAGAAAAGAAAAGAAAAGAAAAGAAAAGAAAGACAAAGAAAGAAAGAAAGAAAGAAAGAGAGAGAGGGAGAGAGAAAGAGAGAAAGAGAAAGAGAAAGAAAAGAAAAGAAAAGAAAAGAAAAGAAAAGAAAAGAAAAGAGAAAGAAAGAAAGAAAGAAAGAAAGAAAGAAAGAAAGAAAGAAAGAAAAAGAAAGAAAGAGAGAGAGAGAAAGAGAGACAAAGAAAAGAATCAAAAAAGAGAAAAAAGAAAGGAAAGAAGGAAGGAAGAATATCTACATGAAAAGCACCACAGAACTTTCATTTAGAGCATACAGAAAATAAATATGTGAAAGCACCATGTGCCTGGATGCACAGGTTCAATACTTCAAATTTGTTGGCCTCTCTCAAATTAATATAGAAATTTAATACAATTTCAATCAAAATTCTAATGGGGCTTCTAGGAAAATTTAAATATATTTTAAATTTGACTTGAAAGATTAAATGTGTAAAAATATCCAGTAAAGTCCAGGCATTGGTAGCTCACTTCTGTAATCTCAACACTTTGGGAGGCCAAGGTGGGCAGAACCCAAGGTCAGGAAATTGACAGACCATAACATGGTGAAACCCAATCTCTACTAAAAATACAAAAATCAGCTAGGTGTGGTGGCGCACACCTGTAGTCCTAGTTACGAAGGAGGCTGAAGCAGGAGAATCATTTGAATGCAGGAGGCAGAGGCTACAGTGAGCCGAGATCGAGCACTGCACTCCAGCCTGAGCAACAGAGCAAGACTCTGTCTCAAAAATATCTCTATTTCTCTATCTATCTATCGGCATGGGGAAGTGGCTCACACCTGTAATCCGAGCACTTTGGGAGGCTGAGGCAGGCAGATCACAAGATCAGGAGTTCAAGACCAGCCTGGTTAATATGGTGAAACCCAGTCTCTACTAAAAATACAAAAATTAGCCGGGGATGGTGGCAGACACCTGTATTCCCAGCTACTCAGGAGGCTGAGGCAGAAGAATCGCTTGAACCCAGGAGGTGGAGGTTGCAGTGCGCCAAGATCATGACACTGCAGTCCAGCCTGGGCGACAGAGTGAGACCCTGTCTCAAAATAAAATACACACACACACACACACACACACACACGCGTAAATATATATATAAATTATAAATTTTGAAAAGAAATTGAGACTATTCATCTTCCTAGACAGCAAAATGTACTGTAAAACTATGGTAATGCCAGGCATGGTGACTTGCACCTGTCATTCCAGCTACTTCAGAGGCTGAGGCAAGAGGATTACTTGAGCCCAGGAGTTCAAGAAGTTGGCAGTGAGCTATGATTGCATCACTGCACTCCAGCATGGGGGACAGTGAAACCCAACATGGGAGACAAAGCAAGTGGGAGGAAAGAAAGCATGGCAATTAAAACTTGATACTAGTAAAGGAATAGATAAATGTATCACTAGACTAGACTAGACTAGAGAAGCCAGACACAAACCCATGTACAAATGAGCATCTCATAAATGATGACAAAGAAGGGAAAAGGATGGTATCTCAATGAATGGAAATAATAGACACTGGAGATTCCAAAACAGGGGATGGTGGGAAGGAAGCAAGGGATAGAAAAGCATCTACTGGGTACTATGTTCACTATTAGAGTGTTGGGATCAACAGAAGCCCAAACCTCAGCATCATGTAATATACCCATATAACAAACCTGCACATGTACCCCCTGAAACTAAAATTTAAAGTTTTTATTTAATTTAAAAATTAAAAAGAATAGGCTAGAAGTGGTGGCTTATGCCCGTAACTCCAGCACTTTGGGAGGCCAGGGTGGGTAGACTGCTTGAGTCCAGGAGTTAAGCAGTAGTCTCTACAAAAAATACAAAAATTAGCTGGGCGTGGTGGTGCACATCTGTAGTCCCAGTTACTCAGGAGGCTGAGGTGGCAGGGTCGACTGACCCCAGGAGGCAAAGGTTGCAGTCAGTCGAGTTCGAGCCACTGCATTCCATCCTGGGAAACAGAACAAGACCCTCTCTCGAAAAAAATAATAATTTTTAAAAATTAAAAACAATGTTGAAATAATTAGTTCTCCATATGAAAAACAGTTAAACTCTTACTGCAAGCCATACCACAAAATTAATTGTAGATCAGCTAATTGCTAAAAATATAAACAAAACAAAATACAGCAGACTCTTTATCATCTCAGAGCAGAAAGACCTTTGGAAGCCTGATACATAATCCAGAAGTCATAAAATGGACACATTTGATTACATAAAAATAAAACATGTCTGGGTGGTAAATCACACTATAAACAAAATGAAAATCAAATGACAAACAGGAAATCACTTGCAACACATGGTATGCTAAAGGTTAGTATCTGTGAAATATAAAGAGTTGTATCAATCAATAAAAAAGTAATAGGTTTCCTCTTGGTAATTTTCCATCCACAGATTCCTACCACACTCCTTTGCTGTAAATCCCCACTTGTCCTTACTATATTTGGAATTGACCACAGTCCTAGACCGAGGTTTCTTTTCCCCTTGTGCAATAGTTCCTCAATAAAATATGTAAAAAAAGAAAAAGGTAATGTCCCCAAAGTAAAAAAAAAAACATGAATCTGCACTTTATGGAGGGAGTATAGATGATAAACATTAAAAATATAATTAAGCTCAGCAATAATCAAATAAATATACATTAAAATAGGAAGATCACTTTTTCTCTATCAGATTGTCAAAAAGAAATCTCTTTCTTAAAGGTAACATTTAGTGTTGGAGATGCAACAAAATTCAAACTATGTGTATGCTTTATCCAATCTGTTCCTCTCCTAGAAATATATTCTATATATTTGGGAAGGTTGGGAAAATGAAGACTGTAAGCATAATAATTATGTTTGTTTGTAAATGCACAAAGAAATTCTGGAAGGATTCACAAGAAACTAATAATGATGGGTGCTAGGTTGGATGAAGTAGTGGAAATTGGGCAGATAGGGACAGGGGAGTGAGGGAGGCTTCACTGAATACCTTTTACTACCATTTACATTGTTACACCATGCACTTGTACTGCCTAAAAATTTAAATTTAAACAAAGTTCCTTTTGAAGAAACAACCCAAACATCCATCAAGGAATGAAAGAACAGCAAAACGTAACTTATCCATACAAGGGAATATTATTCAGCTATAACGGAATGAAGTGCTGGTACATGCTTCAACATAGATAATCCTTAAAAACATTGTGCTAAGTGAAAAAACTCATCACAAAGGTCACGTACTGTACAATTTCGTTTATGTGAAATACTAAGAACAGGAAAATCCCTACAGACAGAAGGTAGACTAGGAGCTGAGGTTAGTGGTTGTCAGGAGCTGGGTGAAGGGATAATGAGAAATAACTGGCCATCTAAGAGGTTTCATTCCTGGATGCTGAAAATGTTTTGGAATTAGAGAGCGGTAAATGTTGCATAACCTTGCAAATCTACTAAAAACCACTTAACTGTACACTTTAAAAGGGTTAATTTTATGGTATGTACATTAAATCTCAGGTTTTATTTATTTATTTATTTATTTATTTTAAAAAGCTTCTTCTGAAGAACAAAAGAACTTGTTAGGAGTCTTAACTAAAGAAGAAGATAAAAAACTAAAAAGTATACTTTCTGCCAAAAATGGAGGGTAGGACAGTACAGTCCATGAATTCTTAAAATGTATCAACACTAGTGAAAAGATGTAGCTGTATGGAATAGTGTTCAAGGGAATAATTGAAATTAACACAATGAAAAGAAAAATCATGAACTGAACACTGAGCTATTTCCAAGCAAAAACAACACTCACTCTAGAAAATAAAACAAACAATAAAACCTCATGGAAAATAACAGCAATCTCTATTCCTGTAATTAGTTTGCCTTTGGTGAAATAAAACACAACACCTGTCACATAAAAGCCTGGGAAGTCCAGCAGGAATGTGTACATTGAGCTACAGGGTATAATGACCTCTATTTTTTATACTTAGAATTAAAACGAGACAAACGTAAAAATACAGCATCACTACTGTTTGGCAATCCGTATCCATCAGGCATAATTTTACAATACAATTTTAAAAAGCACCAAAGCAGTTATGTATTTATTTCTTACCCAAGAGGAAAAGAAACTTGGTTCAATTAAAGCTGCCATTTTGAGATCAAGATATAGAGTATAACAAGGAATAAAAAAATAATAGAATCTAGCAAAGTCTGACGGCATAAAGATTTTTTTCAAACTTTTAAAACATATTACAATAGGGGGAACCTTGCCTCTTCCAGGAAAAGAGATATAAGGAAACCTGACTTCCCCAGCAAGATTTAAAAAAAAAAAACTGATTAGGAAGTGATTACCTTGAAAAGCATTACCAGTACTGCAAACAATAGTCCTGGAAAAAGTTCAATTGCTTGACTTAGAAAGTGACTCACTCAAAAGGAGATGAGCAACTGTAGGATAAAGATTTTCATTCAGCTTTAGAAAAAAAAGTTTTCTCCTGCATTATGGTTCTCTGGAGCAACAGAACCAAGAGGATATATAAGTAAGAAAGATTTATTATTGGAATTGCCCATGTGACTATAGAAGCCAAGAAGTCCCACAATGTGCCATCTACAAGCTGAGAACCAGAATAGCCTGTGGTGTAATTCAGTTCAAGTCCAGAGGAATCCATGGTAAAAGTCCCAGTCCAAGTCCCAAGGCCCGAGAACTGGGAGGCTGATGGTTTAAGTCCCAATATGAGTCAGGAGGCTTGAGAACCAGGAGCTCTGACATCCATGAGCAGGAGAAGATGGATGCCCAGGCTCAAACAGAGTCAATTTACCCTTCCTTTTTGGTTCTGTTCCAGCCCTCAATAGATGGGATGATGCTCACCTACACTGGTGAGGATGGATCTTCTTTCCTCAGTCAATCAACTTAAACACAAGTCTCTTCTGAGAACACCCTCACACACATGACCAGAAATCATTTTGTACCAGCTTTCTGGGCATCCCTTCCCAGTCAAGTTGACATATAAAATTAAACATCACTGCCAGGTCCAGTGGCGTGTGCCTGTAGTCCCAGCTATTCAGGAGGCTGAGGTAGGAGCATCACTGGAGCCCAGGAGTTTGAGACCAGCCTGGGCAATATAGTGAGACACTGTCTCAAAAAGTAAATCAATAAATATAAAGAAAATTTTTAAAATTAGCCTACTCCTTACTTATGACCTTACCTCTAAGGGTATTTATATATTTCTAGACATGGCTAACTATACTATTGACATACAGAAAATATATACATTCAATCCACCAATGCATGTCCAGCAATCATTTTTATTTTTGTTAACATTATATAGGGAATATATAAATACATCTCAATAAAACTAAAGTTCTCTTTAACCATTATTCCCTACTCCATGGAAATTCTTTAAACCTAATCCAAACCCTGCTTTCTTAGTTCTCTCACATAAGAAAAACAAGAAAGTAACTGGTTACCATTCTTGGCACTAGTCCTTTTAATTTTACTTGAGAACTTAAAATGATTTATGTTCACAGCATACAACCATATTTATTTTGTAGGTTCTATTTTCACTGCTCTTTTGGACACTTTCCAATTTATCTCTATAAACATTTGTGTGAGGAACAAAGGTAAAAAGGAAGGGAAGGTGCATTTACTAATGAGTCTCGGGTGTTTACTTCCTTTATTATGCCCTAATACTTACATTATATTCCTGAGGCCAAGAGTTACCTTTCCTGGGTCCACTAGAATAGTCACAGAGAGGCTAAGAAATGGTGAAACATAATGCACCCATCTGCCTGAACACTCAGACGGTTGTGCAGTTATGACTTAAGGAGCCAGCACAGGTGAATTTGTAATTTTCTTTTCTTTTCTTTCTCTCCCTTTTAAGAGACAGGATCTCATATTCTCCAGGCTGGAGCGCAGTGGCTATTCACAGGCGCCACCCCACTGCTAATCAGCATGGGAGTTCTGACCTCCTCTGTTTCTGATCTGGGCCGGTTCACTCCTCCTTAGGCAACCTGGTGCTCCCCCCACTCCCAAGAGGCTGCCATATTTGATGCCACACTTAGTGTAGGCACCCACATCAGCATAGCTCACTCCAGCCCAGAACTCCTGGGTCAAGTGATCCTCCCACCTCAGCCCTCTAGTAGCTGGGACTACAGGTGTGCACCACCATACTTGACAAGAATTTATCATTATATTGACATGCCAACAAATACTAACCCAAAGACAGAGGTGCATACCATATACTCAAAAGTCTTTTGTAACATAATATTCAAATACAAATATTTATTGGAGGGCTGTGCTTCTGCAGGTTATGCTCAAAGCATCACAGAAGGGTCTCTATTTGCATCGGATACATCAGAGGATGGAGACATGTTGGTAAAGAAGGAAAAAGATAATCTGAAAAGGGGAAAAGTCTGCCCGCCTTTCCTTTCTTTTCTGTCACATTGCCAATAGGAACATTCACATTCCTCTGTCATTTCAAATTGAGAGTCTCAACTAAAAAATGTAAGCCAAATGACTTGCTGTTTTTTAATATATATTTATAGTTGGTTTTGAGGTTATACTTAGGTGCATACAAATTTCAAATTGTTCTGTCTTTCTGGTGACTTGAACATTTTGTTATTTTTGAAATGATTCTACCTCTTGCCTTAAAGTCTACTTTGCTGTCAGCACAGTGACACCAGTTTTCATTAGGTTAATGTTTGCAGTTTCTACACTTTTACTTTTTGTATTCACATATCTAAGGCATTTGTCTTGAAAGCAGCATGTAGATGGATTTTTTTGTCTTTTTTTGTGTGTGTTTTGCACTCAGAAAATGATTCCGTTCCAATGCAGTAGATGGATTTTATTGTTTTTCCAGTAAAAACACCTCTGGTTTTTAATTGAAGCATTAAGTCTACTCATTTGTTATGTAGTGACTGACAAATTTAGGAATCAAACTATCATCTTACTATTTATCCCACTTGTTCCATACATACCTTTCCTTGCCTTCTTTTGGATTAAATTTTTAAATCATTATTCTTCTGCTTTTCCTTTATTAGCTTTTCACAATATTTTATTATTCTGTTAGTGGTTACACTGTAGGGGATAACATAAACACTAATTTACAAAAGCCTAATATAAATTCGTACTTTTTCCAGATGCTGGACAGTGAAAGGACTTAGAATACCAACTCCTTTTCACTCCTCATTGTTACTATTATTGTTGTGTTTTTTAATTCCACATTTAAATTTAAGCCCCATATGACAAACTCAAATTTACTAATTTATTTCCCCTTTCCATTGATCTTCATTTCTTCCTATCCCTCCACATTCCCATCTGAAATCATTTTCCTTTTGCCTGAAAATGGGAGCTCTCTAGTTTTCGTTTTCTTTTTTTTTTTTTAGGGAGACCGAGTTCCACTCTGTTGCCCAGCCTGGAGTATAATGATGTGATCTTGTTCACGGCGACCTCCACCTCCTAGGTTCAAGTGATTCTCCTGCCTCAGCCTCCCAAGTAGCTGGGATTGCAGATGCCCTCCACCATGCCTGGCTAATTTTCATATTTTTAGAAGAGACGGGGTTTCACCATATTGCACCAGGCTGTTCTCAAATTCCTGATCTCAGGTGATGCTCCCACCTTGGCCTCCAAAATGCTGGAATTACAGGCATGAGCCACTGTCCTGGCCCTCTCTAATATTTCTTTTAATGCAGAAACTGCTGGTGACAAATTATCTCAGTTTTTGTTTGTCTAAAAATGTCTTTATTTTTCTTAATTTCTGAAGGTATAAAATTCTGGACAGGCACTTTGACGATGTCATTCCATTGTCTTCTGGCCTCCATTGTTTCTATCAGGACTTACTACATGCCTTTGAATTTAGCATTTTTTTTCTTTGACTTCTTTTAGGATATCTTCTCTGTCTTTGGTTTTTATCAATTTTACTATGAGGTAACTAAATGTGGTTTTATGTTTTTCCCCTTGGATTCAAAGTACTTCTGTGGCTTGTATTTATAGTTGGTTTTAGAAAATTCTTGGCCATTCTTCAAATACTTCTGCTGTCAGAAACAGAACCTCTGATTAGTTTACTTGATCTTATTTTTAAAGTGTATGAAATATCTGTAAACGACCCTGTGATGGTTAATTTTGTGGGTCAACTTGACTGGGAAGGGATGCCCAGATTGCTGGTAAAACATAATTTCTGGGTTTGTGTATGAAGATATTTCCAAAAGAGATTTGCATTTGAATTGGTAAACTGAATAAAGACTTCTCTCACCAATACAGGTGGGCATCATCCAATCCATTGAGGGCCAGAATAGAACAAAAAGGTAAAGGATGGGCTACCTTGCTCTCTGAGCTGTGACACCATCTGCTCCTGCCTGCAGACATAAGTGCTCCTGGTCAAGCCCTTGGATTCCAGGTGAGATTTACACCATTGGCTCCCCTGGTTCTCAGTCCTTTGGGCTTGGACTGGAACTATACCATCAGCTTTCATGGTTCTCCAGCTTGCATATGGCCAGACTTTAGGACCTCTCAGCCTCCATAATCACATGAGCCAATCTCTGTATATAATAATTCTCTTATAGATGTTAAATCTCTCTCTACACACACACACACACACACACACACACACACAGAGAGAGAGAGAGAGAGAGAGAGAGAGAGAGAGAGAGAGAGAGAGCGTGCACGCGCACACGCCAGGTATGGTGGCTCACACCCATAATCCCAACACTTTGGGAGGCTGAGGCAGGTGGGTCACCTGAGCTCAGGAGTTTGAGACCAGCCTGGGCAACATAGCAAAACCTGTCTCTACAAAAAAAAAAATACAAAAATTAGCCAGGTACCATGGCGCGTACCTGTAGTACCAGCTACTCGAGAGGCTGAAGCATGAGAATCACTTGAAGCCAGGAGGTAGAGGTTGCAATGAGCTGAGATCTCCCCACTTCACTCCAGCCTGGGAGACAGAGTTTTGTTTTTGTCTCAAAAACAAAAACAAAATCCACATACAACTTTTAACTCTCCCAAAACTTAACTATGAAAAGTCTACTATTGATCAGAAGCCTCATTAACAACATAGTTGATCAACACATACTTTGCATGCTGTATTATATACTGTATTCTTACAATAAAGTATGCTAGGCCGGGCATGGTGGCTCACACCTGTAATCCCAGCACTTTGGGAGGCCAAGGCGGGTGATCACCTGAGGTCAGGAGTTTGAGACCAGCCTGGCCAACATAGTGAAACTCCATCTCTACAAAAAAATACAAAAAATTAGCTGGGCATGGTGGCAGGAACCCATAAACCCAGCTACTCAGGAGGCTGAGGCAAGAGAATCGCTTCAATCCGGGAGGCAAAGATTGCAGTGAGCCGAGATCATGCTACTGCACTCCAGACTGGTCAACAAGAGGGAAACTCTGTCTCAAAAAAATAAATAAATAAAGTAAGCTAGAGAAAAGAAAATGTTATTAAGAAAACCACAAGTGGCCAGGTGTGGTGGCTCACACTTGTAATTCCAGCACTTTGCAAAGCCAAGGCAGGTAGATCAGCTGAGGTCAGGAGTTCAGGACCAGCCTGGCCAACATGGTGAAACTCCATCTCTACTAAAAATACAAAACATTAGCCAGGCGTGGTGGCGCATGCCTATAATCCCAGCTACTTGGGAGGCTGAGATAGAATAGCTTGAACCTGGGAAGCAGAGGTTACAGTGAGCCGAGATTGCAACATTGCACTTAAGCCTGGGCAACAAGAGCAAAACTCCATCTCCAAAAAAAAAAAAAAGAGAGAGAGAAAGAAAAGAAAAGAAAACCATAAGGAAGAGAAATGTATTTACTACTCATTAAGTGGAAGTGGATCATTATAAAGGTCTTCATCCTTATCTTCATGTTGAGTAGAGTGAAGAGGAGGAAGGAAGAGCAGGGTTTAGTCTTGAGGTCTCAGGTGTGGAAGAGGCAAAAGAAAATATACTATACATGAATCCACACAGTTTAAATTTGTATTGTCCAAGGGTCGACTGTGTGCATGTGTGAGCACGCACACCTGTGTGTGCATGCATTTGCACGCGTGTACACTATTGGTTCTGGAAAGCCCTAATTCAGATTTTGGTAGCAAACAGCAGGGGTGCTACTATAGCAAATATCTAAAGATGTGGAAGCAGCTTTGGAACTGGGTAATGGGTAGAGGCTGGAAGAGTTTGGAGGTGCCTACTATTAGAAAAAAACCTACATTACCCTGCATGAACCTTTAAAGGTGGTTCTGGTGAGGACTCAGAAGGAAGAGAGATGAGCTGAAGAAAAAGCCTCAATCTTCTCAGAGAATTCCTAAGTAATCCTGTGCAGAATGTTGGTAGAAAACATGGACAGTAAAGAGCATCCTAATGAAGTCTCAGATTAAAATAAGTAACATGTTATTGGACAACATGGAGGTGACCCTGGTTATAAAGCGGCAAAGAACTTGGTTGAAGGGTGTGCATGTTCTAGTATTTTGTGGAAGGGAGGACTTAAGAGTGATGAAATCAGATATTTACCTCAAGCAATTTCTAAGCAAACTGTCAAAGTTGTAGTTTGGCTATCCCTGCCTGATTATGGTAAAATGCGAGAAGAGAGCTATGACTTAAAGACAGAATTGTTAAGCAAAAATGAAGCAGAACTTAAAAACTGGAACAGTTCTGGCCATACTACGGAAATTTTAAAAAGGACATGTTCAGGGGAAAACACAACAGATGTGCCCAAGTCCCTCTGATAAGGAGAGTAATATGGGTGTGAACCATGGACTTGATACGCCACCCCAGCAGGAGAACGGCCAGTGTGAGATGAAAGGGAAGGAACTGGGAAGGAATGAAAGGGAAGGAACTGGGAATCTGAAAGGAAGGAACTGAAATGAAGGAATGAACTGTCCTCTTGGGTTTTACAGGCTGGGACCACAGAGCTTTTTGGCAGAGAATGTGCACTATTCTTCAAGGTAAGGCAGAACAATCCCAAAGGTGATTAGGAGATCATCAGGGCTGCTTTCTGGGTTTCAAAAGGCATAGGCAGGGACTGCCTTATTTTGAACAGGCAAGATGGTGTCTGCCCAATGCTGTGGGGATAGGAACAACCAGCAGGGCCCTAGGGGCACAACCCTTCCAGGGTAGAGCTGTGGAGGTAGGCCCCCCCACCTCAGCAGGCCTGGAAGGTAGGGCCTCTACCCCAGTGGGCTTGGAGTGCAGAACATGGACCCAGTGAAGATTATTCTCAAGCCTTAAGATCTCAAGGAGTTTGGCTTATAGTTTGGACTTAACAGGGCTCCATTACCCCTTTCTTGTTTCCTATTTCTCTTTTGAAATGGAAATGTCTAGCCCATGTCTGTCCCACCATTGAATTTTCTAAGTACGTAACTTATTTGGTTTCACAGGGTTTGCAGCTGAAGAGCAATTTGCCTCAGGATGAATCATACCTTGAGTCTCACCCACATCTGAGTTAGATGACATTTAATCAAGACTTTGGATCTTTTACTTTACAATTGATGCTGGAATGAGTTAAGAGTTTGGGGCTGCTGGGATTATAATGAATGTATTTTGCATATGAGAAGTACATACATTTGAGGGGACCAGGGACAGAATATTACAAGCTACATGTTCATGTCCCCCTAAATTCATACAGTCATCCCTCAGTATCTTCAGGGGCTTGATTCTACAACCCCTTATGGATACCAAAATCCTCAAATGTTCAAGTCCCTTATGTAAAATGGCATAGTATTATAGTTGCATATACCTATGCACATCCTCCTGTATACTTTAAATCATCTCTAGATTACTTATAATACCTAATACAATACAAATGGTGTTTAAATCGTTGTTTTATTATTTGTATTTTTTTTCCTGAATATTTTCGATCTGCAGATGTGGAACCTACAGATAGGGAGGAACCTGACTGTATGCTGGAATCCTAATCCCCAATGTTATGGTATTAGGAGGTGGGGGCCTTTGGTAGATGATGAGGTTATTAGGGCTCCACCATCATCAGTAGGATTAGTGCTCTTATAAAAGAGACCCAGGAGAGCTCCCTCATGCCTCCTGCCATGTGAGGACTCAGTGAGAAAAGGCCATCCATGTATAAAAAGCAGGCCTTCACCAAACATCAAATCTGCTTGGGCTTTGATCTTAGCCTGCCCAGCCTCAGAGCCATCAGAAATATATTTCTGTTGTTTATAAGCCACCCAGTCCATGATACTCTGTTATAGCAGCCCAAACAGACAAAGAGAGAATTATTATACACAGTTGACCCTTGAACACCACAAGTTTAACTGCAAGGGTCCACTTACCTGGAGATTTTTTCCAATCAAATGCAGACTAAAAATA
Organism: Cebus imitator; assembly: GCF_001604975.1. Taxonomy (NCBI): domain Eukaryota; kingdom Metazoa; phylum Chordata; class Mammalia; order Primates; family Cebidae; genus Cebus; species Cebus imitator. The sequence goes on from NW_016107721.1 coordinate 699,084, forward strand.
CGGTATTCATGGAATGAGAAATCCACACAAAGAACCTACTTTTCATATATGTAGGTTCTACAGCGCCAACTTTAAGACTTGAGCATGTATGGATTTTGGTATACATGGGTGGTCCTGGAACCAACCCCTCCTCCTCTTACCAAGGGACAACTGAACTATAATATTAACATGCTAACAGAAACTAATAATTAGGAGAGTATCTTAATAGTTTATTCCAAGGCATATTATGTTCTAATTTTAAGTATTCTCCTTTATTTACAAATCTTTGATAGGAATGTAAATTGAGTCCTAAGTGTGCATAAAACCTACTTCATTGATATCTGATGAATAAGCTATTAATCAGCTTTTAGCACTTTTAAGTGAATATGAATACGAGTCTATAAAGTAGGTTTTATGCACACTTATGCATGAATTTACGTTTTGACCAAAAATATGAATTCACAGTATGTTTAATGAATTTTTCTATTTAAAGCCATTTAAAAAAAAAAAAAAAAACTACACTAAGAGAAATGTTTTTCCCCTAGTGGAAGTACAGCACCATATATCCTGGATTGTATTTCAGGGAACAACATACATCGAGTAAATGGAATAACAAGTAATGCCACCACCACACCAGTGCTGGTTTGTTCAGCGTCAGGTACCTGATAGCTAAAAGTACACCACATTAGGCATCTAATGCTCTCAGTGACTAAAGAGCTAACTATTAATTTGTTCATCTTCCAAACATAGCAGCTATTCTGTGTTTCCCAACTGGCTGCTCTGCTGCTTACTAAAGTTTCCTAAGTCTCAGTTTACAGAAAAGTGACAATGACTCATAGGGAGGGCATCTACAGCAAGAGACATTTTTAATAGGCTCTATTTCAAAAGTACCAAATGGTGTAATTAGAAGTATATTCTGCTTAGCCTATAAAGCTTAAGACTGTAGTTAAATCTCTAAATAAATCTGCCATAAAATGAAATAATCTTAAAATCATCTATTATACTCTATAAAAATATAAGTTTTTTGTATCTATAGAAAACTAGAAAAGTCTAACTTATTAAGTACTGTTGGGCAAAGTGATTTTCTTTTTTTTTTATTTTTATTTTTACTTTATTTTTTTTAAGATGGGGTTTCACCATGATGGCCAGGCTGGTCTTAAACTCCTGACCTCAAGGGATCCACCCACTTCAGCCTCCCAAAGTGCTAGGATTACAGGCGTGAGCCACCACACCCAGCTTTTTCTCTTTTTTTATTTTTATTTTGGGCAAAATGATCTTCTTTATAAAAATGTATTTTCCAGAGAACTACAGCTTATCCCCCTAAAGTACCAAAATGTTTTCCTGTATGTTTATTGAAAGCTTTAATACTCTCCTGCCCATTAAACTCCAACATACTAAAGACAATCAGGATTTTTACTCATGATGCAAGTTAATCATTATAAAGATAAATTACTTTGAAAAGTGACATAAAAATGCTTCAGGGTTGGAGGTGATTGGTCCATACACAAAGTGAATCAAGCCCAAAGGTTATAACAAACCTGCTATCCAAGTCAATTAAATAACCTTTTTTTTGCTATCAATGGTTGTTACTGGCCAAGTCTAAGTAAATGAGAACTTAATATATTTGTTGAGAATCTCCTTTCTTAAACACAATTAGCTCTGACAGTAATTTGACCGGAATTACTTTTAAATGTTCAGTAAGATAAAAACTCCAGGCCGGGCGTTGTGGCTCAAGCCTGTAATCCCAGCACTTTGGGAGGCCGAGGCAGGCGGATGACAAGGTCAAGAGATCGAGACCATCCTGACCAACATGGTGAAACCCTGTCTCTACTAAAAATACAAAAATTAGCTGGGTGTGGTGGCGTGTGCCTGTAGTCCCAGCTGCTCGGGAGGCTGAGGCAGGAGAATTGCTTGAACCCGGGAGGCGGAGGTTGCAGTGAGCCGAGATTGTGCCACTGCATTCCAGCCTAGCACCTGGCAACAGAGTGAGGCTCTGTCTANAAAAAAAAAAAAAAAAAAAAAAACAACTCCAAAAGTGATACAAAGGAGGAAATACAGAAAGCACCTGTATAGGTGGCCCACACAGTCATTTTTAACTTAACAATCCTCCTTTTAAAATTTCTATTTTTTAAGAGACAGGGTCTCACTAGGTTGCCCAGGCTGGAGTACAGTGGCTATTCACAGGCATGATCATCATGCACCGCAGCCTTGAGCTCCTGGCCTCAAGCAGTGCCCCTGCCCTCAGCCTACCGAGTGGCTGGGACTACAGGCACACACCACTGCACCCAGCTTTCCTCTCCTCTTTCTGAGGCTGAAAACCAAACCTTTACCATTGCTGCCATTGAGATCACTGAGGAAAATTGGAGTATTAAAAACAAATGGGTTTATGACTAGAAAAAAGGAATGACAGTGGAATAGTATATGAGGCATGCTGGCCTGCCTCTCAAGTATCTCTCTGCCTGAAAATATAAAAATCTGCCATGCCACTTAGAGATATGCTCAGGAATAACAAGCATACTTGTGTAACCACACTCTGGGGAGCTCAGAACTGCAGGTTTCATTCATGTGACTTGTTCAAGCATCACTACTACCAGGGAGGTAAAACCGTCTGCACCAAGGAGACAGACTCAAGCCTAGGGAAAGGGAAGTGAAAAATTCTGAAGCACAAAATGTGGGGACAAGCTGACGGGAGCAAAGAGAGAAGGATGAAGCACTCAAGCATCTAGGTAGCTGAGGGGAGAGGAAAAGGAACAGGAGGGAAGCAAAAACAGGACGGATGAGAACATACCAGAGAAAGTAATCTCTCACACCACTAAGCTGCCTGCTTCCAAGACTCAAGTCTGTTAAGAAAACGGGTCCACTAAACTATAGTTAAAGAATATTCTAAGGGTTAACCAGGAATCTGGTCACTGATGAAAATTTTACTTCTAGGCCAGACATGGTGACTCATGTCTATAATTCCCACACTTTGGGAGGCTGAGGCAGACAGGAGTTAGACCAGCCTGGCCAACATGATGAAATGCTGTCTATATTAAAAATACAAAAATTAGCCACCTTAGGGTGAGGCACTAGAATTGCTTGAACCCAGGAGATGGAGGTTGCAGTGAGCCAAGATCATGCCACTGCACTCCAACCTGGGCAACAAGAGGAAGACTCTGTCTCAAAAAAAAGTAAACCTTACCTCTTGAAGTCAATAACTCTGAGATCCTCATAAATGAGAAAATGAATATAAAATGACTGTATCTGAGGCTGGGCACAGTGCTCATGCCTGTAATCCCAGCACTTTGGAAGGCCAAGGCAGGCAGATCGCTTGAGCTCAGGAGCTCAAGACAAGCCTGGGCAACACAGCAAAACCCCATCTCTACTAAAAAAAAAAAATACAAAAATTAGCTGGGCACGGTGGCATGTGCCTAGAGTCCCAGTTACTGGGGAGACAGATGTGAAGATCACTGGAGTCCAGTTAGGTCAAGGCTGCAGTAAACCATGATCACGCCACTACACTCCAGCCTGGGTGACAGAGTGAGACTCTTTTGTCTTCAAAACAAAAAACAAAAAAAGACTGTATTTGTTTTTTGTTTGTTTGTTTTGAGATGGAGTTTCACTCTTGTCCCCCAGGCTAGAGTGCAATGGCACTATCTCAGCTCACTGAAATTTCTGCCTCCCAGGTTCAAGGGATTCTCCTGTCTCAGCCTCCCAAGTAGCCTGGACTACTAGCTACGTGGCAGGCTAGCAATGTTAGTCAGGCTCGTCTCGAGCTCCTGACCTCAGGTGATCCACCTGCCTTGGCCTCCCAAAGTGCTGGGGTTACAGGTATGAGCCACTGCATCCAGCCAAAAAAGACTGTATCTGAATTATATTTTAGATCACTTATATTTTGGTAGAAATGTTATGTTATAATAAGATATAAATTGTATCTCAAGACATATTTACTATAATTTGTATACTATAAATTTCATCCATTGTAAGGAAACAACTCAATGATTTTAATACATTTAGAGTTGTAAAACTATCATCACAATACCTACATGTTTTTAATTAGTGAGTTGTCAGTAGACAATAAAACAACCTGCATCTCCCACAGTACAGTTGTATACAGGCAAACTCATATCTAAACAGAAACAATAACTAAAAGGCTTGTCCCACGACCCAGGCCTCCAGCAGAGGATGAGAGCTCCACCAGGACCCTATGAGACCCCCTTGTTTCTCTCCAATGTCCTTAAGGAGTGGGGTTTTCCAATGGCTTTTAAGGCATGCAGTAAAACAATGCTAGTGACACTCCATTCATCACTAAAATATATTTCATGTCACTAGTGCCATAGCAAGAAAGTCTCCAAAGAGAGAAGACTAAAATCAGTATTAAAAATAATATGCATAATACACTTTACAATCTTAATGACTGAGACATCATTACCACTTAAAAAGTGGAGGAACAGCAGATGGTGAGAACTTATTTTAATGAATGAGATCTACTTGAGTGAATTTTTGTCTCCGATTGTTCAGTACTATCAGCAGTAATTCAGTTAATCACTAAACAAAAGAGCCTCTACTGCCAAATTAATCAAGACTCCTGACAATTTTCTCTTTAAACTAGTCCTGAATATATCATGGGATATATTCCTTTACTAATGATCTTTTTGCTTTTTATCTTCAGATACTTCTTACCCTAATTGAGCTTATCCTCTTCTCAATCTTAACAATACATTATAACTTGAAGAGCTTTTGTGATCTATTTTAAATCTCCAGCCTAAAGCAGTCTTTTCCTGGATGTCTGTGTGAAGAAATGGCTATACCCAGACAACACACAGAAAATGAAGAGAAGAAACACATCAATCATGTGGGCCTTTTGCACAGCTTCATACTCTGCCAAGAACTATCTCTCCTTTCAATCCCTCCCCATCCCACCCCTGGCCCAGTCCATATGAGATGCTTTCCAACCAGCAACCCCAGCTCCACCACTTGGGCTCTTCTGTCATACGCACCACAGCACCCCATACTTGTCTTTAGATGATTACATCTGTAATGGTAAAACTGTGTAACTGGTAATTAACATCTATCACTCAGATTCTGAGTCTGTGTTTCTGGAAATTTCAAGTTCTGTTCAACCTGCTGTTCCCAGCACTGAATACAGACTGTGGCACACAGTAGGTACTCCATAGATACTCATTAAATCCTTAAGTACTCGCTAAATATTTCTGAATAGCCCTACAGTGGGCCAGCACACAGACACACAGCAGGTAAGCAGAACAGACATGGCCCACAGCTGCTGTCTACTTGGAGGTTATTTCCATGAGAAGACAGACAAAAAAGAAAAAGAAAAAGAAAAAATAAATATGTAATTACAATTATGATATGAATCTGATTACTAATCTTTTTTTTTTTTTCCCAGCCAGATGGAGTCTTGCTGTCACCCAGGCTGGAGTGCAGTGGCAAGATCTTGGCCCACTGCAGCCTCCACCTCCCAGGTTCAAGTGATTCTTATTCCTCAGCCTCCCAAGTAGCTGGGATTACAGGCGCACACCACCATGCCCAGCTAATTTTCATATTTTTTGTAGAGATGGGGTTTCACTGTGTGGTCAGGCTGGTCTCAAACTCCTGACCTCAAGTGATCTGCCCTAACTCAGCCTCTCAAAGTGCTGGGATTACAGGTGTGAGCCACTGTGCCCAGCCTTGACTGCCATTTTTATTTCCTCCTGGATACTACAATGAATCTTTTTTCATGTTGATTTTTCACAAGTCTGTACTTTCCTTTCACCTAGTTGATACATTACACATCTCCTACTTTCTGTTCCTCATATTAATATCTCTCAACTGGTCAGACCAAAGTCGGACATGTTTGAGTTGTTGAAGACAGAGTATATTACACCTAGGCTGAAGTCCACCTGCCTACAGATGTCTGGGGAAGAGGCCTTGCAACCCAGAAACAGGCTAATGGTCCTAAACAGATATTTTATAGGCATTAAACAGAACCATTTTTCTTTTTCCTTTTTTTTTTTTGGCAGAGCTTGCTAAAAGGGCAGGCAATTAACAACAAAGGATAACACAAACAAAAATAGTTTGAAATTCTTCTGTCATATATATATTTTCCTTTTTTTTATTAACTTTGCTGTAATTTCTAAGCCTTTGGAATGTTCTGGCTATAGGAGTATCTTTGTTTACTGGAGGCCTTGAGCAATGCCAGATAATCTACTCTAACAATGTAACTTTTGGTGGGAGGCCTTGGGCCATGTGGTCCACATGGCCAATTCCCAATAAAAACTCTGGACAGCATTTTTTAAAGGAACTGTGGATTACAAAATAACTTTCGCTAATGCTACTAATCTGTAACTACCAAAAACATCACTTTTTATACATTTTTTAAATGTAGTCTTTCAGTGACTTTTTTTTTTTTTTTTTAGACAGTCTTAACTCTGTCACCTAGGCTGGAATGCAGTGGTGTGATCTTGGCTCACTGCAACATCCACCTCCTGGGTTCAAGCGATTCTCCTGCCTCAGCCTCCCAAATAGCTGGGACCACAGGCGCCCACCATCACACCCAGCTAATTTTTGTATTTTTAGTAGAGATGGGGTTTCACTATGTTGGCCAGGCTGGTCTCCAATGCCTGACATCAAGTGATCCACCTGCCTTGGCCTCCCAAAGTGCTTGGATTACAGGTGTGAGTCACCACAAACAGCCTGTGACTTGCTCTTATTACAGTTTCAGCAAAAATTAACATTAGAAAAACAGTCATTTTAAATTTGTTCAAAAATGTGTAGCCACAACATAAGTGGTTCTCGAGCAGAATATCTGACACCTCTGAGGCTCTTTAAGAGGAAAAAAATAGTAATCCGCATACACTGAATGCTTATTACTAAGAACTCACTTTATGTGAGTTTTATTAAACCTTCAAAATAACTGTCTCAAGGAAATATAATCAGCTTTGTCTTCTAGATGGTAATTGAGGCTAGATGGCAACCTGACTCAAGGCAATTGTGTGATCTTTCAGAATTAGTTCATGTCTGGAGTGTGTGCCTAGCCAATGATATGTGAGGACTGGCCTATCACACTGAAATAAGGCCAAGCGGCAGGAAACAGCAAACCAAATTCGAGGGAATTCTTTTTGACATGTTTTTGTAATGAGCATTTCAGAGGCTATTATGTTTCTGTTACGGGCTAAACTGTGTCCCCTTAAAATTCAGACGCTGAAGTCTGAACTCCCAGGACCTCAGAATGTGATATTTAGTGACAGGGTCTTCAAAGAGGTAATTAGGTTAAAATGAGTTTATTTGGGTGGGCCCTAATCCAAAATGACTGGTGTCATTACAAGATGAGGAAATTCAGACAGACACACACAGTTACGGAGGGAAAACCACATGAAGACACAAGCAGATGGCGGCCATGTACAAGCCTAAGATAGAGGCCTTGGGAGGAACCAACTCTGCCAACACCTTGATTTCAGACTTCTGCGTTCCAGAATTGTGAGAAAATACGACTCCGTTGTTTAAACCACCCAGCCAGTGGTACTTTGTTATGGCAGCAAACTAATACAGTTCCTAAGTCACAAGCCCTTGCTTCATTCCACAGAGCTCAGAGTTCAGTGACAGGAACAGCAGCATGGCTCACCCACGCCACTTTAAGGCTGTCAATGACATCTGTTCAAATAAATTTATGTTCCCATCTCACTAGGCGAGAACAAAAATTTGTGCATTAATATGTGGATAATAAGTAGGAGGGAAACAGGAGAAAGTTTAAGTACAGACATTTTATTCCCCTCATCCCCTATGCTCCAAAAATAAGATGTTCCCAGGGAAAATGTCCCTGAAGTAATTTTTTCAATTCTTTCTAACACAGCAGGCACATACCTCCCTTCTAGCCAATCTGACCTAGGGCAAGAGCTTTAATGGTGGGGCAGGGAGAGGGGAGGAGGGGGCATCCCCAAGGACAGATGAAGGGAGTGAGTAAGATGGGTGCTCACAGGCAAGGGGCTGGGGGCAGACTGACATGAAGAGGGTTGGGAGAGAAGGAAAAGCAGCAGGGGCCCAGAAGAGTTGCTTTTGCTTCCCCCCCACTCTCTTTCTTAAGAGCCAAACCTTTCAAGTGACATGACAAGAAGAAAAAAAAGGTTCCAGGATTAGGAGAGTGAAAAATTAAGAGAAATTTCCCTGCCCTTCTTTCTTTTTTCATACTTTCTTTCTCCCGTTCACTCTATTCTCCATCTCTCCTTCTTCCAAAATATCCTACCATCACAGGTATTCTCACCTGTTTTGGGACTAAAAAACAGCAAAGAGGAGCAGTACACATAAAGGGGCTAACCACAGATGACCATACCTTTACTACCTCCTAAATGACCATACTTTGACTGTGTCATAAACTCATCAACTATTAACTAACTTACATTTGTGCATTATTTGTAGTAGACAGCTTCTGGGCTGTCTGCCAAGTCCAAACCCTCCTGCTCTGACTCCCACCTAGGGGATTGGGACTCTGGAGCACATGTGACCTATGTGACCCTGGCCAGGAGTCCCCTGGCCCAAGGTGGGTCAATAAGTCTCTTAACTAGAAGTCTAACATGGACTCACTACTCAATCTCTTTTGATTGCTGATCAGTTTCCAGTCATTTCAGGGATTATCAGATGTCAGTTGGTTTGACGGCTGAGGGTGCCATTTTAAAGGCAGACATTGTGTCCTACATACACGCAGAGAAAGCCAAAAAGAGAGAAGAATAAAAGAGACATAGAAGAAGAGGCAGTTGTCAAGAGACTAGCTGTCCCAATAAAGTAATCCTGGATCCTCTACAACGTCCATTTCTTTCTTATTTTCGGTCCTGTGGGTTCCTCATAAAAAAGTATGTGTTTTTGCTAAGCTGATAGGTTTGTATTTGCAACCAAAGAGCCTTGATAAAATAGTGATTTACAATTTCCTAAGCACTTGCAGGTACATCATCTCATTTGGGACTCATAATACCCTATGGAAATGAAGAGACCGGTTTCTTTTACCTTGTTTACAACTTAAGACATACAGGCCCTTGAATACTGGGAGCTGTATTCTCAGCACCCAGCCACTACCCCGAAAGGGTGTCCAGTTTATCTAGGAGAGAGGAGGACTCAAGGAGAGGCCTTATGAGAAGAAACACATGGAGGGAGGGGCCAGGTGAAGGAGAACTGAGGCCACCCAAGGCAAACTCCCGGTGATTGCTGCTATGTGAATGACCCCAGCCAACACAATAGAGAAAAGCAGAGCTGCTCTGTCAACCCATAGAATCCTGAGAAATTATACACTGTTGTTCTTGTTTTTTTGTTTTGTTTTTTTTTTCTGAGACAGTCTTGCCCCATCACCGAGGCTGGAGTGGTGCAATGGCATGATCTCGGCTCACTGCAACCTCCGCCTCCTGGATTCAAGCAATTCTCCTGCCTCAGTCTCCCAAGTAGCTGGGATTACAGGCATGTGCCACCATGTCCGGCTAATTTTTTGTATCTTTAGTAGAGACAGGGTTTCACTATGTTGGCCACACTGGTCTGGAATTTCTGACCTTGTGATCCACCCGCCTCGGCCTCCGAAACTGCTGGGACTACAGGCGTGGCCACCACACCCGGCCACACTGTTGTTGTTTTAAGCTGTTAACTTTTGGGATTGGCTTGTTACATAACAAGAGATATATGAAACCGATATTAGGCAACTTCTCCTATATCTCAAAGCTAAATAAATACAGCTTGTATTCAGGTCTCCTGACTGACTGCAGTGATTTATTCACTGTGCTAAGATGTGACTGAAAATGAGAAAAAATAACTCAAAAGTTTCATACGTGTCATTTAAATAATAGAAAATGAATTTCAGCTCAGAACACCCAGCTGGAAATTATCCTGTCAGCATGTAAATGAATTAAAAATATATGTATGTAAATGTGGACAGGTAGGAGAGTGTTATTTAAATACCTTGGTTACACGGTTACACAATGACTAAATGCTTTTCTCCTCTGTGTTGGAAGAATTTTTTAAAAACCCAGCAAATAAAGAATATACAACAATGCTCATAGCAGTATTAGTTCTAATAGCAAAAAAAGAAAAAAATAAAATAAAACAATTACCCAGTGACAGGAAAAAGCACAAATCATGATATATTCATAAATAGTGAAAATAAAGAACTATCGTTTCATACATAGATAAATCTCAAAAATATAAATAAAAATAAGTGAAAGAATACAAACAGCTTAATATCATTTATATAAAATCTCCAAAATACAAGCCTTAGCAACAAGTTTAGGAATACATATATAATAAAAGCAATAATGAAAACCAAGGGAATATAAAATTCAAAATAGCAGGTTCCATCAAGAGGAAGGAAACAGGGAACATTTGGAAAAAGGCACAGAGACAGCTCCAAACACACCAGTCATATTTCATTTCTTTGTTTGTTTGTTTTGAGGCAGAGTTTCGCTCCTGTTGCCCAGGCTGGAATGCAACGCTGCAATCTCAGCTCACCGCAACCTCCGTCCCCCGGGTTCAAGTGATTCTCCACCTTAGCTTCCCTGAGTAGCTGGGATTACAGGCATGCATGCACCACCATGCCAAGCTAATTTTTGTATTTTTAGTAGAGACACGGTTTCTCCATGTTGGTCAGGCTGGTCTCAAACTCCCAACCTCAGGTGAGTGGGCTCCCGAAGTGCTGGGATTACAGGCGTGAGCCACTGAGCCTGGCCCATATTTCATTTCTTAATCTAGGTGGTAAATACATGTGTGTATTTTACAACAACCTGTGTAAATGCACATATGTGATAAACAGCTTTTTGAAATTATAAATATTTCATGATGAAAACATTTTTAAAAACAATCAAAGAATCATGATTGTTCCAGATATATGTGCTTATTTCTTATATACAAAAAAATCAATCTAGCTCTCAAATGTTTATTATTTTTAAATAATTAAAAGGATACATTATAGAGATACATACTCACAATTACACAGAAATAATGGCAAAGCCTCCTAAATTCATAACTCATCAAAATTGATACCAAAGGAAAAATATTTAAACATAGTTCTTAAAGTATTTCATTTAGGCCAGTATGGTGGCTCATGCCTGTAATCCCAGCACTTTGGGAGCCCAAGGCAGGAGGATCGCTTGAGGCCAGGAGTTTAAGACCAGTCTCAGCAACATAGCAAGAACCCATCTCTAATTTTAAAAAGCTCCCTAGTCTGGGTGCAATGTGGCTCACGACTGTAATCCCAGCACTTTGGGAGGCCAAGGCAGGCGGATCACCTAAGCTCAGGAGTTTAAGACCAGCCTGGTCAACATGGTGAAAACCCATCTCTACTAAAAATACAAAAATTAGCTGAGCGTGGTGGCACGTGCCTGTAATCCAAGCTACCAGAGAGGCTAAGGTAGGAGAACGGCTTGAACTCGGGAGGCGGAAGTTGCAGTGAGCTGAGATCATACCATTACACTCCAGCCGGCATGACAGAGGAAGACTCCATCTCAAAAAAAAAAAAAAAGAAAAAAGAGAGAAACAGCCAGGGAATGGATATATAAATTGTGGTATATACTTACAATGGAACACTAGTCAGTAATATAAATCTCAAAAAAAAAAAAAAACCAAAAACCAAACAAACAAAAAGCTCCCTGAAGGGCAGGGCACCAAAAAAGAAAAAAATAAAATTTCACTTGGCCCTTTCAGTTAGCTTTTTAGGACCCACCAGTATAATACCTGTTATACTTTCCCACCAACAAAATTCCCTTTAGGCCTAGGACACAGGTGCCTGTCATTCCAAGTGAGGGCCTGGTGAATGACCTGGATGTCCCATCAATTTGTCTGTTCTGGATAGGGATCCCTGATAGGACCATACTGTGTGCTAAGAGACCCATGCTCGTCCCTGACAGAGTTGGCTGCATCAGGAATAGACAGCTGACATAAAGCCAACCAGCCATGGTCTGCCACCTGCCTCCCTCTCCAGCTTTATTCCTACCACTCTCCTTTGAGATCGATGCATGTGCTGTATCTTTCCTTCAAGGCACCTTCTACAATTATCAAATAATCATACGTTTATTTCCATGATTAGTCTTTGATACCTGTCTTTCCTCCTAAACTGTAGGCTTTATAAGGGTAGAAACAGGTCTTTGCTCATTATTGTGTTCTACCAACAAGCACGATTCCTGACACACAGCAGGCATTCAGTAAGTTTTTTTGTTTGTTTTTTGTTTTCAGTAGCAGAAAGAAGTGTAATATTATGCCACTTTTTCTCTAAAGTTATCTTTTTATTTCATTAAACTTATATGGAAATACGCCCACTTTGAGCAGACCCAAAATTAAGACAAAGGAATCAAAGCTATAAGAGAACCTACATGTATCCTCAAAGAGGAAAACACCAAAAAAAATGCCATAATAAATTTGACAAGTTTAAGGAGTTTACAGAAACATACCTGAATGAAGTTGAATTTTCCCAATAACACCTTCTACCAATCCCAAACAAATGGGATTCCAGGCAAGAAGTAGATCAGTAGCTAAAATAAAATAGGAAGCAGTGATGAGAAAACATTCACCAGAAAATATATTAAAATAATATGTTTAGCAGTGTATTTAAAAAAAAAAAAAGTCCCAAAAAAGCAGTACGAATATCCAAATAAAATATATTACCATAAAGCAATTTGTGACAAAGCATTAAATGTGAGGCCTGAAATTCTGATACAATAAGGCTTCTGACAGTTAAGTGGAAGAGAATTCAGGAACTCTGCCCAGATAGGAAGCAGTACCTTGGCGCCCTATAGTGGAGGAAAAGGGCTGTTACACAAGAGGGCTAACGGAGGAGCTGCCTGTGGTTCTACACAGCACAGTCAGTCCCAGATCCAAAGACCGGGCCTAAGAAATTGCCACAGAGCTGTTCACTTACGGGATCATACTCTGAAAATATCTTTTCCCAAAGATGCTTATACCAAACAAAGAAATCTGGAAAGCAATTGCTCTTTTACATGACTTCCAGGACAAAAACAATAGGAACTGTTTCCCTTTTGAGTGCCTTCTACAATCCAGGCATCTCAATCAGGGCTCCTCATCTAAACCACAGAACAGATAGCAATTTGGGTGACAGTTTTCTCAATGCTTCCATATGAGAACTTAGATGACACAAGCTGGTTCCATTGTAGACACACAAGAGAGAAGCAAATTCATTACATGCAACGGATGCCTAAGGACAGGGTTTATTCTCTTGTGTGACCCAGACTGCAAAAGATTGTTATATACATGGTAATAAATGTAACATCTGTGGTAGTTCAACAGGTGAAGAAGATTAGCAAGAATGAAAACAATATTTGTCTTGCAGAAAATTTAAACTACATTTTAATTATTATTATTTACATTTTATTTTAGTGAAACTTACACCCAATCTGTAACTCACAGGATAATTATACACTTAATAGTTCAGCCTCAAAATTCATTTGAGTTTTGACTCATGCCTGTAATCCCAGCTACTCAGGAGGCTGAGGCGGGCGAATCACTCGAACCCAGGAGGCAGAGTTTGCAGTGAGCCAAGATCATGCCACTGCACTCTAGCCTGGCAACAGTATGAGACTCTACCTCAAAAAAAAAAAAAAAAAAAAAAAAGACTTGTTTTTATTGCAAGAATTAAAGCAAAATAACAAATTTATTTTTTAAAAGCTGTTATAATACATTATCATTTCTAATCTTGACAACTCTGAGTTAGGTTTAAGAAGTCCCATTTTACAGATGAGGAAATAGATGCTGAGAAAAGTAACATGGTCAAGTCATACAATGGATTGGATCAAGGCTGCTACCAAAGACCGGGCCTTCCTGACTCTTAGCCCCTGCTCTAAATCATTCTGTTACAGTGCCTCCTTCAGAAATTATACATGGAACTAATCAGTAAGACAGTGATTTTTATTTTTATTTATTTTTTTATTTTTTTGTGAGACGGAGTCTCACTCTGTCACCAGGCTGGAGTGCACTGGCATGATGTGCACTCTGCACAGAGGCTCACTGCAACCTCTGCCTCCTGGGTTCAAGCGATTCTCCTGCCTCAGCCTCCTGAGTAGCCGGGACTACAGGCACCCGCCACCATGCCCAGCTAATTTTTGTATTTTTAGTACAGATGGGGTTCCACCATGTTGGCCAGGATGGACTTGATCCCTTGACCTCGTGATCCACCCACCTCGGCCTCCCAAACTGCTGGCATTACAGGCGTCAGCCACCGTGCCTGGCCAGGACAGTGATTATTAAATAACATGTACTATAAAATTAAAAAAAAAAAAATCATCACCTATCCCACCACCCAGAGATAACTACTTCTGCTACATTTCAGGTCATATGTTTGTAGACATACCAAACTGCAACACTATAAATAAGCATTACTGAAGGCAGGGGCAGCCTGTCTGGAGCAGCTGCTGGTTGCAGTGGGGGAGGCACAGCCAGGCTGCATGCAGAGCTGAGCAGAGAACAAGTGGGAGCCCTGCCTGCTACCAAGTTGGCAGGGTGGGAGCCCCATGCTCCAGGCACAGCTGCAGCCAGCGGAGGCTCCTAACCCAGGCATTCCTGCACTCTCAGGGGCCCAGGAAGCCCCCTCTTCTCCCGCAGGCTAGGAAGTGCCTGCTCCCACTCCCTGGCCTTTTCCTGCTCCTTGCACCTGCTCTGGTGCAGAGAAAAGTTGTGGCTGAGCCTGGGCACTATCATGACCCAGTCGGGTGTGCACAGGCTCGGGGCAGTGTTCACACACCAGCCACCTGCCACCTCAGTCCCCTCTGGACTTTGGGTGCTGGTGAGCGTGACAGAGAGGCCAGCAGGGGTGAAGGCAGCTCAAAGTGGGCCTGCAGGCACCCCTCAGGCCAAACAGTGTAGGCACTGTGGATGGCATGTTGATGGAGGGAGGCAGACATAGGTTCCTGCCCAGAAAGGGGTTGGTCCCAGGTGAAACCCCACCTTCAAGCCAGAGACGGCTTAAAGCCTGGGGTCCAGACTGTGGATTCCAGGTGGAGTCCACTGGCTGGAGTAAGAGCTTAAGCAGTGCTTTTTCCAGGCCGTCCATGGCCTCCCAGGTACCAATCAGCACACACTTCCTCCATTCTGAGCCCATAAAAATCCCGGACTCAGCCATACACACAGATGTCCAGACTACCAGCTGCAGGAAGGAGCTGCCCACTTCGGGTCTCCTCATCAGAAGACCCTCCTGTGAAAAGGAGCTACCCACTTCAGGTCTCCTGACAGCTCTTCCGTTGCTCAACGAAGCTGCTCTCTGCCTTGCTTACCCTCCAGTTGTCCACGTACCTCATTCTTCCTAGACATGGGACTCCTGAATGGTGGGACTGAAAAAGCCGTAACACAAACAGGACCAAAACATGCCCTCTGCTCACCAGGTTGCAGGCAACAAGGAGGGAAGGGCTGTGGCCCTTTAGGGAAACTAGGCCTAGGGGCTCTCCGAGCCAGAGCTGTGACACCTTCTCTGGGGCTCTGCAGCTCCTGGCATCTCCAAGCTTGCAGGCATCACCACATTCCCCGGTGCCCACAGTGGAAGCTGCTTGTGGTACGCCTGGTTCAGCCACAGCCTCCCACAGAGCCAGTGCCTGTACTGGTGCCTGGAGCTGCCTGCCCTGCCATGGCTGGCACACCTGGCTGTGCACAGTGGCTGGACCCCACACACGCTCACACACCACTCACCGCTCCACACCTGGCTCACCCTTGGCAGGCACAGGATTTTGGCTAGTAACGCAAACCGTGTGCAGCCTGCCAGGCCAAGAGGGTGGAACAAGCCCAGCAGGTCCGGAGAAAACTCAGACAAAAGCGTCACCAGCCACAGAGGTTTTCAGGTGGAAAAGCAACACCCCAAGGATCCCATGACATTATAATTTTTTATAATTTTAAAAATAATTTTTCTAATATTTCTAGCAATTTTTTCTAATATTTCATGAGTATTCTTCTTAAAAATATTCTTCAAAATTATAACTTCATGGTGGCATAATTTCCCACTTAAGGAAATACTTCCTCAACGAAAGCATTTAAGTTATTGGAAGTTTTCCCACCATTATAAAAAACACTGTGATAAATGATGAACATTATGCAAATATTTGCCTCTCTAATTTTTTGGATAGATTCTTGGGAATTAAAATAATAGGTTAAAACCTTAAAAATGTAAACTTCTCAAATAATACCAAATTGCTTGCTACAAAGGTTACACCAAGTTAGACTTCTGCCAGAAGCACGTGAATTTCTTTGAGTTTAAAAAAAAAAGCCCAAGCACAGTGGCTCACGCCTGTAACCCCAACACTTTGCGAGGCCAAAGCAGGTGGATTGCCTGAAGCCAGGAGTTCAGCCTGGCCAACATGTTGAAACCCTGTCTCTACTAAAAATACACAAAAAATTAGCTGGGTGTGGTGGTGCATGCCTGTAAACCCAGCTTCTTGGGAGGCTGAGGCATGAAAACTGCTTGAACCAGGAGGGGAGGCTGCAGTGAACAGATCACACCACTGCACTCCACTCCAGCCTGGGTGACAGAGCAAGACTCTGTCTCAAAAACAAAAAAAAAATTTAATAATTTTGATTTAAAAATTTAGAATTTAACTAACTTTGCTAATTTGATGGCATCCATTGCCTAACATGATGTTTATTTCCATTCTATTGCTGGTAAGACTAAAAACTTAATTATAACATTGGCTGCTTATGGCCAGGCATGGTGGCTCATGCCTGTAATCCTAGCACTTTGGGAGGCCGAGGCAGGTGGATCACTTGAGGTCAGGAGTTTGAGAACAGCCTGGCCAACATGGAGAAACCCCGTCTCTACTAAAAATACAAAAATTAGCTGGGCGTGGTGGCATACACCTGTAATCACAGCTACTTGGGAGGCTGAGGCACAAGAATCGCTCAAATCCGGGAAGTGGAGGTTGCTGTGAGCCGAGATTACATCACTGCACTCCACTCCAGCCTGGGTGACAGAGCAAGACTCTGACTCAAAAAAAAAAAAAGAAAAAGAAAAGAAAAAATTGGCTGCTTATATGTCAAGACATCTTCTATGATTTTCTTGTTCGTGCCTCGTAACAATTTTTCTTTATATCCCTCATTGACTTATGAGTTCCTTTCATATTAAGGACTTCAACTCTTTTGACATGTTTGTAAATATTTTCACAGTTTTTAATTTTTATATCTTTTGCTTACAAAGTTGTTCATTAGTATCAGTTACTGTATTTACTGATTTCATCTGTTAGTTGTTAACTATTTAACCCTAACACCAGTGGGATAAAGATACCCTGATTTCTTTCCAAATGGCGAGCCAGAATTTCTCTATCAGGCAGGCCACGTCTCATCATCTGCCAACACAGACGAACCTGCTAAGGAAAGAATTCCAGCTAACCAGAACCTTCCCACCCTGACCTCAGACAAACCACAGTTGTAGGACTTATCCCTTGGGTACCAAATAAGCTTTAGGAATAGGGAAGAGGAAGGGAAAAACAGAGTTAAAGCAGTCAGGGAGAGTCGTGTAGAAGAAGTGGCACATCAGGCATAAGGACAGCAGCAAGAAAAATACAGCAGAAAAAAAGTACAAGATTTGTTCTGGGATTTGTCCCATCATTGGAGAAACACATATCAAGTACTTGCCAGGAACCAGACACTGTATCATGTTAAGATGATACAAAAATAAAGAAGCAAACAGTATAGATAACAGACAACCAGTAGGTACACTGAAGATATGAATTGATAAAGCTGGAAAAGTAAACTAAGGCCAACTGTGGAAAAACATGCATAAACAGTAATGAGCCTGGCTGGGCATAGTGGCTCAAGCCTGTAATCCCAGCACTTTGGGAGGCCAAGGTGGGTGGATCATGAGGTCAGGAGTGACCAGCCTGACCAACATGGTGAAACCCTGTCTCTAATAAAAATACAAAAATTAGCTGAGCGTGGTGGCAATGCCTGTAATCCCAGCCACTCAGGAGGCTAAGACTCACTTCAACCCAGGAGGCGGATGTTGCAGTGAGCCAAGATCATGCCACTGTACTCCAGCCTGGGCGACAGAATGACACTCCATCTCAAAAAAAAACAGTAATGAGCCCGAGCTTCCTGGAGACTATGACAAGCAGATAATAACATAAGTAAAACAAGATTACAGCTAGGGATTACGTCACGAGGTTGATAAGGAACCCTTACCCAAAAGTTAAATCGTGTTTTCAATCGTTTAGAAGGTCCATCATAAGAGATATTTTGACATCACTACCTAGTGAACACACACATGTGTGTAGGTACCAGAAACAAAGTTTCATGAAATAGTATTTGAAAAGAGGTGGAGAATGGGAGTAAGACACCCACTTGGGTTACTGCAAAAGTCTTGGCTTGAAATGACATTAAAGGTCACGGAGAAAAGAACTCGAGAAAAAAAAAAAAGGAAAAATAACAAAAAGAGATTGAAAAAAAAGAAAAGAGCTTATGGAGTGAGTCAGTAGTGGGTGAAGAATGCACAGGAGGAGATGAACATGAAACTCCTCAAAAGAAGCTATGTGAATGACAGGAAGAGGGCAAATCAAAGATGACACTGAGACACCTATTCTGTCCTGAGTGGGAAAGGATGAGGACATGAGTGACAAGAGCAAGAGGGAGCACGGCAGTAAGGACAGGGTATACGGCAGCCAAAAGGAAGGGCCGGAGAGAATCTTCTTATTCAATACCCTTTTCCATCTTTGGCACATGAACCATGCAAATGCATCACCCATTCAAGAAAATGAGATTTTAACTTAAAAAAAAATCTAGAAAAATGTCTGTGTTGTGGTCTAATGATTAAAAAACAACAGTCATTAATAGTCCAGAATGAAAACCAGTTAAACCCATTAAGAATGAGTTCAAGACTTCCACTCAAGCTGGGCGTTTGGTTAGTGGGGACCCACGAGGGTTCAACATGCGTATCGAGAAGTGTTATTTCTGTTCGGTGCCCATCTACCCTGGCCACAGCATGATTTTTGCCTGCAATGATTACAAGGTGTTCAGATTTTGTGAATCTAAATGTCATAAAAACTTTAAAAAGAAGCGCAATCCTCGCAAAGTTAGGTGGACCAAAGTATTCCAGAAAGCAGCTGGTAAAGAGCTTACAGTGGATAATTCATTTGAATTTGAAAAGCATAGAAATGAACCTATCAAATACCAGCACAAGTTATGGAATAAAACTACTGATGCAATGAAGAGGGTTGAAGAGATCAAACAGAAACGCCAAGCTAAATTTATAATGAACAGATTGAAGAAAAAGAGCTACAGAAAGTTCAGGATATCAAAGAAGTCAAGCAAAACATCCATCTTATCTGAGCCCCTCTTGCAGAAAAAGGGAAGCAGTTGGAAGATAAAATGGTACAGCAGTTGCAAGAGGATGTGGACATGGAAGATGCTTCTTAAAAACCTCTATAGCCATTTCTTTTATGTACATTTGAAAATGCCCTTTGGACACTTGGAACTGCTAAATTATTATTTATTTTTTACATAAGGTCACTTAAATGAAAAGTGATTAAAATATATCTTTCCTACATTGCCATCTACAAAACATCAGATATTACGGATGTTAGATTGCATCTCAGTGTTAAATCTTCACTGACAGATGTACCTATGTAAATCATGAAAATTCTGCTTATAACTAAAGAAGTGAATTGTGGATGTAAAATGGCTATGCCATTTGGATAACGGCACAAGGCAGCATTTGTATAATAACTAATGGCAAAAATTAATGGCTTGTGATGTATAAAATTAAATATTTCTTTGCAGTAAAATATTCCCTTTATTAATGTTACAGAAGGGGGGATATAACAAGAAACTAAAAATTTGTATGACAGTGTCAAATATTATTTAGATTTTAGTATTTCCTGTTTTGGATTATTTGCATCTTGGAAGAGCATAATGATATTGTTTGATGAAGCCTAATTATGTTGGACAGTTTTGACCTGGTTTAGCCCTTCTGATAGGTAGTTTTGGATGTTGGGGATGAGAACTGAATAATCTTTGCCTGGAGTGACACTACACTCTAGAAATTCCACTTTGGATAACACTTAGTTCCAACTTGTGATTTCTGATAGAAGAAACTTTATTTTTCTAGCCTCCCAATGATCTAGAAGCAGAGAAATCCCAGTGCCTTTTAAAAGTTATGTGGTTTTCTTTTAAAAAACCTCCTGTTTTTGGAAAGTAGAATTTATGGGTACAATATCTGTTCATTATTTGTACATAAAACCATTTAAAAAGTTAAAAAAAAAAAAAAAAAGACTGAGTTCAAGATGAGCTGATCAAGAGGAAATAACTAAATCTAAGAACAAGAGGAGGGGCTAGGCTCAGTGGCTCATGCCTGTAATCCCAGCACTTTCGGAGGCTAAGGCAGGAGGATTACTTGAGGTCAGGGGTTTGAGACCAACCTGGCCAACACAGCAAGATCACCTGCCTCTACAAAATATTAGCCAGGTGTGGTGGCACGCACCTGTAGTCCCAGGTACTTAGGAGGCTGTGGCAGGAGGATGACTTGAACCCAGGAATTTGAGGCTGCAGTGAACTATGATGGTGCCACTGTACTCTAGCCTGGGGGACAGAGCAAGACTCCGTCTGAAAAAAAATAAAAATAAAAATAAAAAACAAGAAAGACAGAAGATGNAAAAAAAAAAAAAAAAAAAAAAAAAAAAAAAAAAAAAAAAAAAAAAAAAAAAAAAAAAAAAAAAAAAAAAAAAAAAAAAAAAAAAAACTACAGGTGTAAAAGTTAACCTTAGAAAAGAAGATGCTATTTTTTTCTTCTAAGTCTGGAAGAAAAGATGAAAAGCTAAACATAGAAATGGAGAAGAGAAGCAGATGAGTGTATCATATGCCCTTGACTCAGGAGTCAAAGTCATCTTTGTTTTAGCAAGGGGAAGGATGAAGGAGTAACAGGGGCACTGGAGGCTAGGTGTGGGAAAGGAATTTGGAAAGTCAATTTGCAAGTGTCCTATGTATGCTTAAAAGTATATATATATAATTTTTTTTTTTGAGACAGAGTCTCGCTCTGTCACCAGGCTGGAGTGCAGTGGCACTATCTCGGCTCACTACAACCTCCACCTCCCCACTTCAAGCAATTACCCTGCCTCAGTCTCCCGAGTAGCTGGTATTACAGGCTCATGCCACCACATGCAGCTAATTTTTGTTATTTGTTTCACCATGTTGGCCTGATGGTCTTGATCTCTTGACCTTGATCTGCCCACCTCAGCCTTCCAAAGTGCTGGGATTACAGGTGTGAGCCACCACGCCCGGCCAAAAAGTATGTATATTTTTTAACTCAGTGTTTTAAAGAAAAAGGGGATCAATCCATTAGTGGGTCATCATGCTAATTTCATATAAAGAGAGCAGCATTGGTTGGGCGCAGTGGCTCATGGCTGTAATCCTAGCACTTTGGGAGGCTGAGGCGGGTGGATTGCCTGAGTTCAGGAGTTCAAGACCAGCCTGGGCAACATGTTGAAACCCCGTCTCTACTAAAACACAAAAAATTAGTCGGGCATGGCAGCATATGCCTATAATCCCAGCTACTTGGGAGGCAAAGGCAGGAGAATTGCTAGAACCTGGGAGGCAGAGGTGGCAGTGTGTATAGATTGCACCACTAAAAAACAAAAAAAGAGAAAGAGCAAAATTCTGGCTCTAAAAAAAAAAAAAAAAAAGAGATCAGCATTAATAGCACTAAAACAGAATAGAAAACAGAAAAACCACAGTGTAAGGAGAAATATTTCATAAAACTTTTGTTTTTGGTACAACCTTGTGAATTATTTTGTTCAACTCCTCTACATACTTGCTCATTTTTCTGACTGCTTCACCTGTTAGTTTTTGAGGGAGGTCTTACTTTTCAAAATCTCATGCTTTATTTTCTTTCTCTTTATTTTTATGTTATATCTTTCAGGATTATTATAGCTTCCTGGTGAACTGCTCTGCTCATCAGGATGTAATAACCAGTCTTATTTCAAATAACACTTTTTGCCCTAAAGTCTAGTTGGTATAACATTAATATTGTGAACGAAACCCATTAGGCATGAAAAAGGGATAAAAATGGATATTGCTAACTACCTGTCCAACTCCCACAGCCTTAGGAATAAAGTCCAAATTCCTTGGAGAGGCTTGTGAGACCCTGCATGGGCTAGTCCTGTACATCCCCCTCCAGCACATCCCCCCCCAGCAACCTGGCCTTAAGTCATCCTGAGGCACGTGCAGCCTGGGCCTGGAATGCAACTCCCCACCCACTTCTGCCTGCCCTTCATTCCAGACGTAGAACAAGGGTCAGTGCTCTTCCCAGACACATTCCCCACTCCACCCACCCAGCAGAGCTGACCAGACTCTCTTGTGTGGCTGCCCTGAGCCCTGCGCATATTCCCATCATGGCACCTTACTTTGGTTTAGTGCACGTTATCAGTGGCTTGCCTGTCCCCTTGACTGAACAGGAACTCATTCAGGAAGAGGAAGTTGACTGACATCTAGTCTCCTCGAACTTATGTTTTCAGTGCATGGTACACAAAAGGCTACAAAATGAATGGGTAAACATATGACGTGGAAAGGGAAGGCAAGCTGAAATCAGGTAATTTGCACAGAATCACACTGGAAGGATTTACTACTCAAAGTGGTAAAAGTTAAAATCATCACAGAACCACTGTGGAAGGATTTACTACTGAAGGTAACAAAAGTCAAGTCATCTCATCTGGTCTATTTGAGACAAAGACTGGCAGAGGTAAAGTAACTGCCCAACACTGCGCAGCTTGTTAACATCAGAATACTTTCTCACTCTCAGGCCACAGCTCTTTCTAATGCCATAAGTTTCCCTACCAGGTTCTCTCTGGTGTCATCCTCTCATATTTGTATGGGGCTTTCAGCTCACCAGCATCATCCCAGGTACTCTAAAATGCCTTTTTTTCTTGCCAAGTCCTGTTGGTTGTATCTCCTCAATAACTGATGAATCTTTCACTTCTTTTGACTCCTACTGCCACTATCCTTGTCCAGGTCCTTCACCATCTGGATCATTTACCATCTGGCTAGGCGCGGCAGCTCATGCCTGTAATCCCAGCATTTGGGGAGGCCGAGGCGAGTGGATCACGAGGTCAGGAGTTCAAGACCAGCCTGCCAAGATGGTGATACCCCATCTCTACTAAAAATACAAAAAAAAAATTAGACGGGCATGGTGGCAGAAGCCTGTAATCCCAGCTACTTGGGAGGCTAAGGCAGACAACCGTTTGAACCCCAGGAGGCAGAGGTTGCAGTGGGCAGAGATCGCACCACTGAATTCCAGCCTGGGCAACACAGCAAGTCTTTGTCTCAAAAAGAAAAAAAATTACAATTAAAAAAAATTTTTTTAATAAAAAGCTGTTGTTGGGATGGGTGCAGTGGCTATGCTTGTAATCCCAGCACCATGGGAGGCCGAGGAAGGTGGATCACCTGAGGTCAGGAGTTCAAGACCAGCCTGGCCAACATGGGGGAAACCCTGTCTTTACTAAAAATGCAAAAATTAGCTGGGCGTGGTGGCGGGCACCTGTAATCTCAGCTACTTGGGAGGCCGAAGCAGGAGAATCGTTTGAACCTGGGAGGCAGAAGTTGCAGAGAGCCAAGATCTCCCTAATGTACTCCAGCCTGGGCAACAGAGTGAGACTCCGTCTCAAAAAAAATAACGGCTGGACTTGGTGGCTCACGCCTGTAATCCTAGCACTTGGGAGGTTGAAGTGGATGGATCACCTGAGGTCAGGAGTTTGAGACCAGCCTGGCCAACATGGTGGAACCCCGTCTCTATTAAAAATACAAAAATAGGCCAGGCACAGTGGCTCATGCCTATAATCCCTGAACTTTGGGAGGCCAAGGCAGACGGATCATGAGGTCAGGAGTTCAAGACCAGCTTGGCCAACATGGTGAAACCCCATCTCTACTAAAAATACGAAAATTAGCCAGGCACTTCGCGGGTGCCTATAGTCCCAGCTACTTGGGAGGCTGAAGCAGAATTGCTTGAACCCGGGAGGC
>NW_016107721.1:724306-739531 GCF_001604975.1 Cebus imitator
AACAAGAGCAAAACTCCGTTTAAAAAAAAAAAAAAAATAGAAGGATCACCTGAGCCCAGTGAGGATGCAGTAACCCATGATCACGCCACTGCACTCCAGTCTGGGTGACAAAATGAGACCCTATCTCAAAAAAATATAGACTATTAAGTCCGAACCCCTCTACCAGTTTATTTAATTTTATGGCTATTTATAGTTTGCCACTATATACCTGCTGTCCAGCATAACAGGCACTCATTCAATAGTTATTAAACAAAATAAATAACAATAAGCATCAAAAAGTGAAAATGAATTTTTCCTAACAATTGCTTGTTTTCATCGACATATAATAAGAATACCATCTTAAGTTTTTATTGTTTTTGAAGTTAGCCCCAAAATATCAGTCTTTGCTCTGTAGGCACTTTTATTTATGTACTTATTTTCTTCTTTTATACAAACCAGGAATGAGCTTGGAGTTTTAATTTTTTTCAGGTGCTTTTAATAAAAGCATTATCTTTCAGTAAATATAATACATGATGAGAATATGGTTTCTCAAAATGAAAGATTTACCTAAAAACTCTAGGCAATTTTTTTTTCCTTGAGATAAGGAAAAACATATAAAGTTTGTTATCCAAACTCAAGTACAGTTAACTCCATCACAGCTCACTGCAGCCTCCAACTCCTGGACTCAATCGATCCTATCAGCTCAACCTCCCAAGTAGCTGGAGTTGTGATGCCATGATGCCACACGCCATGATGCCCAGCTAATTGTTGTTTGTTTTTTTTAGCAGAGACAAGGTCTATCTATATTGCCCAGGCTGATCTCAAACTCCTGGACTCAAGTGATCCTCCCAAGTCAACCTCCCAAAATGCTGGGATTAAAGGCATGAGCCACCAAGCCTGGCTGGGGCAATTTAAATTATCTTGAAATCTTTATATTATCTTGAAAACTCTAGCAGGTGCACATAACTTCTCAAACTAGTTAGAGATAAGAGACACTAAACAACAGAGAAAGGCCTGAAGCAAGTACTATAATTAACACAAAAAGGAAGACTGCATGTGTCTTGTGAGCTGCTCTGACTTGCTGCCTGGTATAGCATGGGGCATACAGCTGACACTTCAAAACGTGTGTGTGTCTGTGTCTGTGTGTGTGTGTGTGTGTGTGTGTGTGTGTGTATTTAGAATCTGTAGCTCTTCACTAAAAAAATAAAACCAGTTGGCATTAAAGAGTCTTTCTGTACAGAGGACATGTGTAGACAGTATGAGACCAGGCAAATGCAGCACTGCCCTCAGTAGCAGATACTCTACTGACCATTTTAATGGCTACTATGGGACAGAAGGCATTGGAATGGCAGAAAAGATGGCCAGCGGGCTCAAACTATGTAACTGATCTAATAACCATGTAACTGATCTAATCTAACAAACGTATTATTTTCTAATCTTTCCTTCAGAAGGTATAGTCTAATGTGGCACACAAATTCAAAGAAGAAAAATTTTTAATTCACAAATAAATCATAAAATTTAAGATTATCAGTGTACCTATAAGGAATAGAGTTGCTTAAAAATTACAAAAGTATAGCATGTTTGAAATAATGCCAAATTTTAATAAGTGAAATAATAATATAACATACACCCAAAGTTGTAAGTATTTGCAATAAATAAGCTCAATTGTTTGACCCATCAGGTCAACATTTCCACTCTTATTTCAGATGCATTTGGCAGTACATGGCTTCTATTTTCATATGCCCTCCTCTTCCTGGTACACAGTAAACAAGTGATTAAGTACTATGTGCCTGCAAAGAGCATGAGTCACTCATTCCAAGATGGAAGAATGAAGGCACTCCCTCAGCCCCAGAACAAGCCTGGGTTTTGCACAGCTGCTAAAGTTTATAGGCACTTTCACTGTGTCTTAAAAGAAAAAAAAAAAAGGTGTGTCAGGGTATGCATAATCAGACCCATGTTTCATTTCCTGCTAAAGATAAAGATATTATTGCTCTGAAAAGACAATCACCAACACCAAAATCAAACAGATGAGGAAATGAGAAACTAAAAGTTTCAATTGTTAGCTCATTTATGCTTTAATTCTCAGAATTTAATTAGGCCAGGAAAATAGATTAAGGAATAATTTGATTTGGTGCTATCTTATGAATGAAAAGTTTTTTTCCTTGAACTCTCTGATGGTATTTATTCTCCAGCATTCCACAAGCTGAAGAGCTAATCCAATTTAGAAGATCTAGCAGCTGGTGATTTCCCAGTCTTAAATCTAATGCAGCGGTTATCAGTGCTGGCTGCTCATTATCATCATCTAGGAGCTTTATACTATTGCCTCAGCATCAGAGATTGTCTCAATTGGTTAGGGCGGAGCCCTGGAATAGGTATTCTTTAATTCTCCCCCTAGTTAAGAATCACTGGTCTAAATGATTATAGGTCACTGGGAAGGACCTGTATTAGTAACTTGGTCTTATCAGTCTGACTGAAAGATGATGCCTATAGCATATACAACTTAAAACTCTCATGTAGTAAAGTAATATAAAATGCATAAAGATCTCATAATATAGGGAGGTGGCATAAAAGCTGGTCTAAACTAGCAGGAGGAAATACACTTCAAAAAGTAACCACAAGAATATTTAAAAGATTAGAGATACCACCTAGAAAAGAAACTTAATTTCTAGGCCAGGCACAGTGGCTCATGTCTGTAATCCGAGAACTTTGAAGGTTGAGGCAGGAGGACTGCTTGAGGCCAGGGGTTCAAGACTAACCCAGCCAACATAGCGAGACCCTGTCTCTTTTATTTAACAAAAAGAAAAGCCCTAGTTTGGGAATAAAAAAGGAAGTACAGCTTGAATTACAACTTGCCAAACTCATTACCTTAAGCACCTGAAAGTAACAACCACCTCAATGAAAGATTAGATAAATCCTTGGGTGATGCATTTATAATGCATCACCCAAGAAACATGGCAATGTGTTGGGATATACTCCTCACCTTTTGCTGTCCCCAAAACTGTCTTTTCATATCACTTTCAAAAACAGGATTTTGAGAGCTAAATCAAAGCATAGATGAGCTAAGAATCAGTTTTTTCCTTTCCTCATTTTAGAGCCATTAACAGAGAACATAAAATTAGCACTTCCATCATTAAATAGATGTAACCTTTCTCCCAGCTGGTGTTCAAATACTGTAATTTCCTAGCTTTTCCTGAAATTTTTTTTCAAAATTACTTTATCCCATCTATGATTGCACAGTCATTCTACCACCACAGGTCCTCACCAACAGAAAGCTCTACCTTCAAACCTGATCATGTCTAGGATTTGCCATTTTACTTGGCCTCAGATGAAAAACTCCGGATAAATAAGGGCCAAAGGATAGTATTCTCAGGGAGTGGAAAGGAAAGAAAAACATGTACTATTCCTACAGTTTGGCCCAGTAGGCACCGTTCACCCTCATGAATTTGTTCCTTTCCTTCTATTTTTTTTTTCTTTTTGGAGCACCTAATTAGAACACAGGCATTGTTTCTGGCACCTTCACAATCTTCACATACAAGGAGTTATTCCTGGCAAGACAAAAAAAAAAAGTCCTGGCCAGGTGCAGTGGCTCACGTCTGTAATCCCACCACTTTGAGAGGCTGAGGAGGACAGGTCACAAGGTCAGGAGATCGAGAACATCCTGGCCAACATGGTGAAAACCCGTTTCTACTAAAAATACAAAAATTAGCTGGGTATGGTGGTGCATGTCTATAATAATCCCAGCTGCTCAGAAGACTGAGGCAGGAGAATCGCTCGAACCAGGGAGTCAGAGGTTGCAGTGAGCCGAGATTGCGCCACTGCACTGCAGCCTGGTGACAGAGGGAGAGAGAATCCATTCCAGGAAAAAAAAAAAAAAGAAAGAAAGAAAGAAAAGAAAAGTTCTTAAAAGTCCAGCCCTGCATAGGGCCAGCATCCTCCAGGGCTTTCCATTCATATCTGAAGGAACCTCACAGAGACAAAACAAAGAACACC
Source organism: Cebus imitator (assembly GCF_001604975.1). Taxonomy (NCBI): domain Eukaryota; kingdom Metazoa; phylum Chordata; class Mammalia; order Primates; family Cebidae; genus Cebus; species Cebus imitator. The sequence continues at coordinate 728,276 of NW_016107721.1, forward strand.
TTTCTTTCATTTTCTTTATTGGGAAAGAAAATAGATTTTCACCATCTTGGCAGGGGGAACACCATTAGATCTCAAACCTCAAGACTCAGCTCAAATCTCCCACAGAGCTCTGTGTGATTGCTCCATCAGGGTATCTGCCTCTATACAATATGTGTCTCTTCTCCATTAGGCCACATCCTCCGCCAGGATGGGGACGGTGTTTTAATTATCTTTTTAATTTGGCACATGCCTAGCAGACAGGTCTTCAATAAATGTTTGTAAACAGATTAAGTAAATGACTTCTTAGGATTTTTTTTTTTTTTTGAGGTGAGTTTCGCTCTTGTTGTCTAGGCTGGAGTGCAGTGGTGCAACCTCAGGTTACTGCAACCTCCACCTTCCAGGTTCAAGCGATTCTCCTACCTCAGCATCCCGAATAGCTGGCATTACAGGTATGCACCACCACACCTGGCTAATTTTATATTTTTAGTAGAGATGGGGTTTCACCATGTTTAGTAGAGATGGTTGTGAACTCCCAACGTCAGGTGATCCGCCTGCCTTGGCCTCACAAAGTGCTGGGTTTTGTGTTTGTTTTTGTTTTGTTGAGACAAGTCTCCACCCAGGGTGAAGTGCAGAGGTGGGATCTCAGCTCACTGCACCCTCCACCTCCCAGGTTCAAGCAATTCTCGTGCCTCAGTCTCCTGAGTAGTTGGGACTGCAGGCGCTCACCACCACGCCCGGCTAATTTTTGTATTTTCAATAGAGACAGGGTTACACCACGTTGGCCAGACAGGTCTCAAACTCCTGACCTCAGGTGGTCCGCCCGCCTCGCCTCCCAAAGTGGCTGAGATTATAGGCATGAGCCACTGCGCCTGGCCCACAGAATTTCAGGCAATGTAAAGTGTTAGGAGAAATAAATATAATACTAAATTACTTAGATATTGGGGGATGAGGGCTGCTTCTTCAAGAGAAGTATTTGGAAGGTGCAAATAGGAGTAAAAGGCACAGCTGGAACAGATGCTACACAGATGAACCCTGGGAGTCTCCGCCTAGAAAAGAGACTGTTACTCTGCTAAACTTCCAGGTCTACCCACTACCGTTGCTCCCTGGGGGAAGAGACATTCTTTAAGCTGGAAATAAGAAGAATGTTTATATCTGGTATAAAAACAATGTATAATGATACTGTGAAACAGCAATAATATTATACCTGCAAACTACTAAAATTGAGAGCATTATGGCATATTTTACATTTCCTAACATTTCAGTTCGATAACTGCTTCAAATCATAGATTGACATTGCAGAAACTGTGAAATTTGAAATTCAGTGTTAACTTGAAAGTAAAATGTTTCAAAGAATGAGATTCATAAAGAAAATTAGCGTGGTATTTTAAAGTATCCCACTATCAAGTTAAAGAAACACAAGGGTAAACGAGGAAGAACCTGAAATTAAAATAAAAGAAAAAAAACACCAGGGAACACTGACTTAAAATCAGCCCGTATTTCACTCAACCACTCACCAAAGAATGTGTGGATGCTTCTTTTGTGAATGGAAACAGATCCCTTAAGAGTCTCCAACAACCAGAAAATGAGTCATCCTAAAAACATGCGATTTAATTAAGGTGCTACCAGTATGTCTTGTGACAAACAATGATGCTGAATATTCAATCTTTATCTTCACTTTAGAAATACGATTTACACATTATCACTTAATGTATTATCAATGGCTACCGATAACCTATAACATTTATTATTTCCCTATTTTGTTAAACATACTGATTCAAATGTTCTCCTCAGCTCAAATATGGGCATTTGACACATAATGATTATGACTGATACCAGCTAAGGACCTGGATTGACTAGAGGCACTGTGACATTGCTGTTACTTTGCAAACTTCTGTTTGCAAAGGTAGATTTTTAAAGGTTATGTTTTAAAACACATTTGAACAGGAATAGAACCGTTTACAAAAAGACACACAGAGACATAGTAACACAGCTTGTAAAGGGCTAATGCACTTCAGTCCTCATGAAACCATGCCAAAACAAGGTTAGATATGATTCCGAGAATAGAGCGAATCAATACCACAGCCAAACTAGTTTGATTTTCCAGTAGTTTAGTATCTATCTGCAAATATATCAACAAATTCCCTCACAAATCACAAGGACTAAAATTAGCAACAACAACCTTTTTTGCATAAGAGCCAGCTTGGAAAAAATAAAGACGTCTATGGGTTCCATTTATTTTTATTCAGAAAGAAAACAAATTCAATGAACTCCACAGGCTTAAGAAATTCCTGCTTCACTGAATAAAATCGCAATGAGAAATTAGCACGACCTTTTTAGGTGGCAAGAGAGGAAGCGTGTTCTAGTCTTTTGTTCTTGTATTCTTCCCTTAAACTTCCCAACAACCCCTTTGCAGCTCAAACTATACAAGGTAGACCGGGGACTAGAATTATTTCAATTTATTCAATACAACTTTCACAGAAAACGTGCTATGGGCCAGGTGCTAGGGATCCAGCAATGGGTCTTGTCCTCTTTCTCCGTGTCAAGGGGGTGTTTACACCAGGCAAGTAGGATAAGCAGGGACCTGAATCAATGCAACCAAGTTCCCCAAAGACCAAGCTGTCAGTGCACCTTAGTTTCTGGCACCTTTACAATCTACTCTAAAAAAAAAAAACTTGATACTACTTCTCTAAAGGATGCCTTTGGCAAGTCCTGGCCTCTGCTGGCCAGGACCTGGCCAAAACACAAATGTCTAGAAAACAGTGATTCTACAAAGGTTCTCCCTTCTTTGAAGGTAGTTTTGCCCTACAGGCTTCTCCTCAATTTCATCTCTGCTGTACATGCTCTGAAAGGATGTCCATGAAACTGATCTAGGACTCTTGAAAAGCTACACTGAGAAGGGCTTCAGGTTGCTCATCACTGGAGGAAAGAGTTCCCAGTGAGTACACATATCAATGTTTCTGCTCAAAGATCTACCCTGTATCTATTCCCTTCCCAAATTGCAGATGTTCCAAACACTTAAGAAGAGAAACCTGATCAACTGATCATCACTGGAAAAACTACTACTAGTCAATTCATTACATAACAACATTCCCCATAACTATATGAATTTTGCAAGAAAGTCAGTGCAGGTACAGGGTCAACAAACAAACCAGATATTACATTATTAGCCTTTTCATTCTACATGGATCTTTCCTCAATGTGCTTGCTTTCACATTTGAGTGGCTATTTAATTCTCTATGTAGTCCAACTATAATGATTAGGAGAGCTAAAGGTACATTTCAGGTATTACTCATTAAAATATAAATCCTATAACTTTGGAGTCAAGACGGTAGAAAGGTTCATAAAACATTTTCGTCAATACTGAGGAAAACCTGGTTTTAGGGTCAAACACTGAGTTAGAGCCTGGCTCTCCCTCTGTAAACTTGGGCAAATTACTTCTCTGTGCCTCAGTTTCCTCATCTGTAAAATGAGGATAATAATGAAACCCTCCTCCCAAGATTAACTGTGGAGATGAAATAAAATAATATATGTAAAGGTCATGGAACAGTGTCTGGCTCAGAAAAGTGCTCAACAGGCCAGGTGCAGGGTGGCTCACGCCTGTAATCCCAGCACTTTTGGGAGTCCAAGGTGGGCCAATCATCTGAGGTCAGGAGTTCAAGACCAGCTTGGCCAACACAGCAAAACCCCATCTCTACTAAAAATACAAAAATTAGCCAGGCATGGTGGCAGCTGCCTGTAATCTCAGCTACTCGAGAGTCTGAGGGAGGGAGAATTGCTTGAACCCAGGAGGCAGAGATTGCAGTGAGCTGAGATTATGCCATTGCACTCCAGCCTGGGCAACACAGCGAAACTCTGTAGCAAAAAAAAAAAGAAAGAAAAAGAAAAGTGCTCAAGAAATAAAAGCTGTTATTATTAGCTACTCTTAATCTCAGGTGATGATATAGACACCAAAATATGCACAAAAACCTCCCTCAATCTGTAAAACCTGATTCCAAAAATTGTCAGTCACCTTAGAAAGACCTTGTCCTCCTGCCGGACGTGGTGGCTCACACCTGTAATCCTAGCACTTTGGGAGGCCGAGGCGGGCAGACTGCCTGAGCTCAGAAGTTTGAGACCAGCACAGGCAACGTGGCAAAATCTTGTCTCTACTAAAAATACAAAACATTAGACGGGCCCACGCACCTATAGTCCCAGCTACTCACGAGGCTGAGGTACAAGAATCGCTGGAACCCAAGAGGCCGAGGTTGCAGTGGGCCAAGATCATGCCGCCACACTCCAGCCTGGGCAATAGAGCTAGACTCTGTCTCCAAAAAAAAAAAAAGAAGAAGAAAGAAAAAAACCTGTTTTAAGTCAAAAACATGTGAAGTGAAAATTCTGTAAAGATATTTTCTACCTGAACATAGGAAATATACAGTCATATGTACATGCATAAAAATACACAGATCTATTCAACCCAACTGTTAGTTGTCAGCAATATAAAATGTAGAGTAAAAAGTAGCATAGGATATAAACCTACTAACCCATTTTATAGAAACTGAAGACTACATACACTGAGAAAAAACTTGGTTATTCAGCAACAAAAGTGATTAGAAAGATTTTGTAAACATATTTAATATTTAATTTAAAGTACCCTAGAAAATTTTGTCATGGTAATTTGCAAATTTGTAGCAAACACAATTTTTTTTTTCTGAGACAGTCTTACTCTGTCACGCAGGCTGGAGTGCAGTGGCACCATTTCAGCTCACTGAAACCTCTGCCCCCCACGTTCAAGCGATTCTTGTGCCTCAGCCTCCCGAGTAGTGAGGATTACAGGCGCCCGTCACCACACCCAGCTAATTTTTGTATTTTCAGTATGGACAGGGTTTCACCATGTTGGCCAGGCTGGTCTTGAACTCCTGACCTCAGGTGATCCACCCACCTTGGCCTTCCAAAGTGCTGGGATTACAAGTGTGAGCCACCATTTTTAAAAAAGATAAAGTTCAAAATCCTTTTTTCTTTTAAGTAAATACCAAATGCCTCAAAACTCCAAATAAACAGAATAATTTCATAAAAATGATTCCACAAAAAAAAAAAAAAATTCCAGGATGATTTCAATTCCATAATTATGATTTCTCATTCAAAAAAGTTAACCTCATATAACATAGTAAAAATAATTTTATTATCTAAAATTAACTCTAAGAACAACAGGACTTTTTAAAATGTTTTTGTGAATTCTGAAAGCTAGTACCCCTCAAAAAAAATGTTCACTGGGATGCGTCAGTTAGAGTATCATATAGTTTCTATGTTTATGAGTGTTATGTGTATGACAGATGCTCTGAGATCTTTTCGTGGTCACTCTGTCTCAGAATGGAATGTGAATTATTATATAATTTACACACAGCTGTAAATTATATAATACTGTCATATCAGACAAAGCCACAAGGACTAGGGGAAGCAATTTTAAGAGCAAAGAGATAAGACCATATCACCATTCCCCCAAAGCAGATTGTATTATATTTCTTTTTGAGTCTTTAAATTACAATTCTCATCCTGAGATATTAAACTCTACTCTCACAAGATTATTGAATGTTTACACAGTGCTTTATCATTTTCCCTGTAGAAAATAAAAGAAACATTTTTCTCTGGTGGTCATTATCTTACAATAGACCTAAGCATCTTTCAAAAAACAGTGCTATATATGAATACAGATTACTCATTACCCTTAAAAAAATTAGAAATACCAGAAAAATAACAATACTCGATTGTTTAGCTAGGGAAAAATAAAACTGAAAAAGTTTAAACAACGTTGAAGAGGAAAGTAAGGAATACTACCATAAAGATTTTTTAAAGGCCCAGCACAGTGGTTCATGCCTGTAATTTCAGTACTTTGGGAGGCCATGGTGGGAGGATCACTTGAGCCCAGGAGGCCAAGATCAGCCTGAGCGATACAATCAGACTCAATCTCTACCCCCCAAAAAAAAATATTAGCCAGGCGTGGCAGCACACGCCTGTAGTCCCAGCTACTTGGGGGGCTGAGGTGGGAGGAGCAGCTTGACTGCAGGAGGTAGAGGCTGCAGTGAGCCACAATCACACCACTGCACTCCAGCCTGGGTGACAGAACAAGACCCTGTCTCAGAAAAAACAAAAAGATAAGGAGATAATTTTACATCAGATAGAAATATAACAGAAGTAGAAGCAAATCTTTCCTATTTCCTCATCCAAATGGACAGAGATTTTCCACTCCAATGAAAAAATATTCAAAACAGCCCTAAAAAGAGGCGGGGCACAGTGGCTCAAGCCTATAATTCCAGTAGTTTGGGAGGCCAAGGCGAGCGAATCACCTGAGGTCAAGGGTTTGAGACCAGCCTGGCCAACACAGCAAATCCCTATCTCTATCAAAAAATACAAAAATCAGCTGGGTGTGGTGGCACATGCCTGTAGTCCCACCTACTCGGGAGTCTGAGGCAGGAGAATCACTTGAACCCAGGAGGCAGAGGTTACAGTGAGCCAAGATCAGATCACATCACTGCACTCCTGCCTGGGCAAGAGAGCAAGACTCTGTCCACCATCTGCTGCCCCCCTCAAAAAAAAACAGGCCTAAAAAGAGCAATAAACATAATACGTCTTATTTTTAAGGCAATGATATTACTGAGAGAAAGCTTAGACTTAACTTTAATTCAGCTCAACTCAAAAACACCTTCTGTGTCCTAAACACTCTAAAGCCTACAGACACCAAGAAGAGTACATATTCTTCCCCTTGCCTTGCTTGGGGAACACACTGGGACTACTCACTGGGGAAGAAGTAGGCAAACTTTTATTATGTGATGATGCATAAGGGCTAGAATTGAACTATGCATTAAGTGTAGAAAATGCCCAGAAACACAATAAAGATGGCCAATAATTCTGCCCCAAAGATGAGGGGTAGGATGAGCACAGGGGTTTGAGCAGCATCTGAGCAGGGCCTTACAGAATGAGCTAGGAAAAGGAGTGGACAGTAACAAACATCCCAGGCTAAATAAATGAGCATTTTAATCTTAAATATCATCATTACTTATCCTTCTGATGTCTCTGGAAAAAGGAAAACTCTTGTTTCAGATTGTTCAATAGCCACGAACGTAAAAACCACGATGCCCACAAGCCTTTTTGAGCTTATAATACGGCCCTTTTAAAAAAGAAAAGGACTTGGGCAGGAATCTATTCAGCTAAATAACCAATGGGAAATAATGAAAGATTTTAAATGCTGTCACTACAAATAGCAGCAAAACTTGACATAAAAGCAGAGGGGAAAAGTTCAATAAAATAAAGAGAATTTTAAATGATTCCATATATAGAAAAAGATCTGAAAAGCACTTATTCAATTAAAAGGCCATTATGAAATAGCCATTAGTTAGAAAGGATCTTCAGTCCCAGACAGGATAAACTAAGGGAAAATCAAGTGCATGGGATTCTTTATTCCCTGGCTAAGCTGAACACCTTAGATCAAAACTGGCTGTTACTTCTGAAACACGGACTCTTTCTTCCTCTAGATATTTGGTCTACTTGGTCTGTGGTCAGCTATATCCTAAGAAATACAATAAGGGCTGGGTGCGGTGGCTCACGCCTGTAATCCCAACACTTTGTGGGGCCAAGGTGAGCGGATCACAAGGTCAGGAGTTCGAGACCAGCCTGGCCAATATGGTGAAACCCTGTCTCTACTAAAAATTAAAAAAAAAATTAGCTGAGCGTGGTGGCACATGCCTGTTACTCGGGAGGCTGAGGCAGGAGAATTGCTTGAACCCAAGAGTTGGAGGTTGCAGTGAGCCAGGATCGAGCCACTGCACTCCAGCCTGGGTGACAGAACGAGACTCCGTCTCAAAAAAAAAAAAAAAAAAAGTATGATAATCTCAAGTGCAAAGACTATAGCTACTTTACTCCCCCAAAAAAGTTTTAAATTTGCCTTCTGAGGAGGACTTCAGAAAAACAGTAATCCAAACTGCATGGCTTCATCCAAAAACCTAGGCCCAATTAGCCTTCAACCACAGCTGAAGACACTGGGGTGTAGAAGTCTGTTGTCAGATGAGCTGGAGACAATCTTAAATCCCATCCAGCTCTAATAGTCTAAACTTTTAGAATCCAAGGAGTTGACTCTTTTGACAACCTAGGAAATTTTGCAATCTGCTTTACTTCAAGCTGTACTGAAGCCTTACCCAAATTTGGGGGAGTGAAAGGAGGGAAGGGGAGAAATGTCCAGGCAAATGGTCAAATCAGAGAAGAGAATGACAGAAGACTGGCCAAAATTAGCCTATCTACAACTCTATCCCAAGAGCATCAAGAACTTTATCTGGGCCAAGGAGTTTATCCTCCATTCTGAAAAGAGGAAATAAAACGTAATAGAAAGAAAATACAGCCAGAGCCTGGGAAAAAAATAAGTTATCCACTGCTCTGGCAAAGCAACTAGCAGTCCTTCCTAAAAAAGCAGTGGGGCCTGCCCAAAAGTGTTCTGGAGGTCACAGAACTGCCCTGTGTCAGTGTCTCAACTCCAGGCTGTGACCCCGAGGGTACTCACAGCCTCTCACTCCTTTCTCCTCACCTGAAGAAGAGGATCCCACACCTGTGCTGTAAGGATGTTGTGGGGATCAGGAATAATATATTAAAGGGCCCGTCCTTAAAACCCATCCTAGAAGGGGTAACACGCTGTGATCTGAAAACCTCATCTGAACCTTTTATCCTTTCAGTTCATATCATGTAATCCTTCCGTCTAGACTGCACATAAGAATTTCAAGGACGTCTGAAAAGCTCTGGCTCTTTCCTTAACGAACTCTATCCTCTCACTTTTCCTAAAGTGAAAGAATCTTTGAGTGATATGGGGAAAGAATTGGCAAGCCAAAAGGGGCAGGCGCCACCCAGCCCCATCCTACAAGAAACTGGACTGTCAGCTCTCTGAGGGCAGGGACTTCTCTGTTTAAACCACAAGTGCACACACATTTTCCTAAAGCAAGCTAACTATAGACTTAAGCCTCTCCGAACAGCTTACATGACAACCAAACATGGACCCACAACTCATTTTGTGTCGTCCAACATCAAGTCACACAAAAATCTCAAAATTATACATGACAATACAGTTTAATTGTGCTGTGGTATTAAAGTCAAAGACAAGGGCTTTAAACCGAGTGCCTATGAGGTAACCACATTGAAGTCACGCTTTTACTAATAAGGGACCAAGAACAGCTGGGATGGCAACAGGGCGTGAGTGTCCAGCAGAGCCCTCGACGGAACTGGGGCAACCGCTCCTAATCGGAATTCGAACGCAGAATTTCTGGCGAAGGTCAAGAAAGAACCACTCCAGGGAGGAAAAGGCCTTTATGGCCAAGCGCACCTTACTGGAACTTTCTGCCAGGGGGACCCCCCCACCCCCGGCCTTAGCCCCAAGGGCGGGAGCGCGACGCGGTGGGAGGGATGAGGATCGCCAGCCCCCTCTGCTCCGCACTGGGGCAGGGGCTCGGCGCAGCCCTCGGAGAAAGGCCAGGTTCCCTTCAGTCAGGAAATAATGAAAGCTCGCGCGCTCGCAGCCCGCCCCGCCCCGCCTCGCCAGGCCCGCAGGCGGCTCCTCCCGCCCGGCCGAGGGGTCCGACCGCGCCCCCTCCTCTCCCCGCCCGGGCCCGGGGCGCCCCCTGCCCGCACCGCCAGCCTCACCGGGTCGGAGCTGGAGGCCGCCGTCGCGGCGGCTGCACCACAGCGCGCGCTCGCCCTGCTGCAGGATGTAGTGGTCCTTGGCTTGGAAGAGCTCCATGCCGGCCCCGCGCGCCAAGGGAGGCGGCGGCCCGCGGGCGGCGCACGGGGCGTCCTCGTCGGTCGCGGTCCCCAGAGCCCGCGCCTCGGGGAGCAGCCGGGTAGGAACAACGCCGAGGAGCCGCCGCGGAGGGAACGCCTCTGGGGGCCCGACCGGTAGGAGGAGAACGCGCCCCGGAGGCGGCGGCTGCAGCGACCGTAGAGGCCTCTCCCCCGGCTCCTCCCCTTCCCCGGCTCCACCCCGGGCCCGGCTCCACCCCCTCCGCGAGCTCCGCCCCTCAGCCTCTGCCTCCTTCAGCTCCCTCCGCTTCCTGCCCTGTCCTCCGCCTTCTACCGGGTTTCTCCTCCCAGCCCCTCCCCGCGGCTCTTTCCTCCTCCCTCTTCTCCTTCCGCCCACCCCTCCCGCTCTTCCCCAGGCCCCTCCCGCGGCCGGGTACGCCTTCCCGCCGTGGCCACCGGGGACCGCCCGGGAGCTCGGCGGAGTGGAGCTGGGCTGACCGCCATCAGCGCGGCCTTGGGGGCAGGCGCCCACCGCCGGGGCCTCCCCTCGGAGCCGGCAGCGCTCACGCCTCACCAGGCCCTCTAAAGTCAAGCCGCGTCCTGAATCCAGCCCCACACCCGCGGGCCTGCGCTGCCTGCCCGCCCATGCCGAAATCAGGCGGGACCCCAGAGGCCTGGCTACAGGAGTTCATACCCAGCCAGGCTCCCCGCCGCGCGGAGGTGTCTTCTGTGTTGATATTTCCGATTAGAAGTTTGACAACAGGAGGCATTCAATAAATGCACATCAACAAGGGAGAGCATGTAGCAATAGAAAACACACACGCATTAGCAGCGCGGGGCTAAAGAGCAAGGAGGAAGGGAGGAATGTGCAGGTGCTGCTGTGTCCGGAATTAAGCAGGGCGGGCTGGAGAAGACTTCATAAATTGAGCCAATTAATGAAGCACGCGGAAGGAATATCGTTTGGAGGAGTCTCCCCCAAGCATCCTTGAGCTCAGTCTGTCTTGAAAAACCAGTTGGTATCCTGATCAGAATGGGTCTGGGGAATGAGGCCCCCACTTCGGGGGCCAGTTGCAGGACTGTGTAGCTGTGTGATCTTGGGAAGTCTCTTGGTCTCAGATGATGGCTGAACTTATGACCTTTTATTACACTCCCAGTTCTACAAATCAGTGAATCTTTCTGCACTTAATTCCCTGCGTTCTCTAATGTCTGAAGCGGAAATAAGAGAAAAAAGCAAGAGGTAGGAGATGAGCAAAAGGAGATAATACTTTTTTTTTTTTTTAGTTTAGGAGCAGAGGTTTAATAGGCAAAAGAAGGCCAGGCGCGGTGGCTCACGCCTGTAAAGCCTGCATTTTGGGAGGCTGAGGTGGGTGGATCACTGGAGGTCGGGAGTTCGAGACCAGTTGAAACAGCATGGAGAAACCCGTCTCTATTAAAAATACAAGATTTACCGGGTGTGGCGGCGCATGCCTGTAATCCCAGCTACTCGGAAGGCTGAGGCAGGAGAATTGTTTGAACCCGGGAGGCGGAGGT
>NW_016107721.1:743991-748730 GCF_001604975.1 Cebus imitator
CTCTTTGCAAAGAAAATAATTATCCTTGTTCAGTGGTGATTTCATAGTTGTCTAAAGCCAGCTGTCTCTCACTTCCCTTCTGTTATGCATTCACTCTTCAATTAAAAAACAAAACAGAAAAAGATAATTCAAAAAAAATTAGTTTGCTCTAAATAAGCTAATTTGGAAAAAATGTCCAAGATACACCATTAAATAGAAAAAAAATCCGAGTTACGCCAGGCACAGTGGCTTATACCTGTAATTCCAGCACTTTGGGAGGCTGAGGCGAGTGGATCACTTGAGGCCAGGAGTTCAAGGCCAACCTGGCCAACATGGTAAAACCCTGTGTCTACTAAAAATAAAAAAAATTAGCCGGGCATGGTGACACGTACCTGTACTCCCAGCTACTCGGGAGGCTGATGTGGGAGGATCACTTGAACCTGGGAGGCGGAGGTTACAGTGAGCCGAGATCATGTCACACTGCACCCCAGCTTGGGTGACAGAGTGAGACCCTGTCTCAAAAAAACCAAACAACAACAACAACAACAACAAAACCTCCAAGTTGTACAACAGTATTTTCTAGTATCCCATTTGAGGGTTTTGGTTTTTTTGGAGATGGAGTCTCACACTGTTGCCTATGCTGGAGTGCAATAGCACAATCTTGGCTTACTGCAACCTCTGCCTCCCGGGTTCAAGAGATTCTCCTGTCTCAGTCTCCCTAGTAGCTGGGAATACATGCGCCCACCACCATGCCCAGCTAATTTTTGTATTTTTAATAGAGACAGGGTTTCACCATGTTGGCCAGGCTGATATCGAGTTCGTGACCTCGTGAATCGCCTGCTTCGGCCTCCCAAAGTGCTGGGATTACAGGAGTAAGCCACCACGCCCGGCCCCTGAATTCCTAAAATAAGGGAATGGAAGAGAGATTACATTTTTATAAGCCCAGAACATTTCTGAAACAAAACACAAAATGTAGTTCCCTCTGAGGGGTGGAAATGGGGGTGGTGAATGGAGGGGCTATGAAAGGGAATGAGGAATGTAGGAGGGAAGGGGGAGACGTTATTCACTTTATATTCCTGTGCACTTTTAATTTTAATTTTTGGGGGTACATGGTGTATATATTTACAGGGTACATGAAATGTCTTGATATATCTGTACACTTCTGATTTTTTTAAAAAACCATGTGCTTTTAATGTTTGAAATCTTAAAAAACTAATGTGTATGTGTGTATGTGTATATATATATATATATTATATACACAAATCATTCCTCCACCACACATAAAAACATATTTTCAGGCTAAAGATCTAAGTCTTTTCCCTCTGGCCGGGCATGGTGGCTCACGCCTGTAATCCCAGCACTTTGGGAGACTAAGGCAGGTGGATCACTTGAGGTCAGGAGTTTGAGACCAGCCTGGCTAACATGGAGACACCCCATCTCTACTAAAAATAAAAAAAAATTGTTGAGCATGGTGGAGTGCACCTGAAACCCAGCTACTTGGGAGGCTGAGGCAGGAGAATTGCTTGAACCCAGGAGGCAGAGGTTGCTGTGAGCTGAAATGGCGCCACTGTACTCCAGCCTAATCAACAAGCATGAAACTCTGCCTCAGAAAAATTAAAAATGCATTGTTAGATAATCACATTAGAGATTTTTCAAATAATGCTTTGCACTGCACAGGAAAACAACAGGGGGAAGTTACTCTGGTAGAAAGTTGGTATGTCCTAAAAGCTGCCCAGTGGATTTTGAACCCATTGTTACTTCTCCTGGTTAAAGAAAATAATAATATCCTACAGTGTTTCACCATTTCATAAGAGTAGCACTTAGTGACAAGGAAACATGGGGTTTTGGTTTTCCTAACAGTGCTGTTCTTTCCCTTCAATTTTATAGCAATCCTTCAATGAGCCTGAGAAGTACAGTAAGGGGATGTGTGTTGCAGGAGAGGGTGTTTGGACACCTTCTGACTACAGAAGCAAAGGCATAGGGGTACAGAGGTGGGAGAGGGGGGCGAACGAAGCATGAAATGTGATTTGCAAGTTTCCAAGATGGTGATTTTAACTGTGATAGGTAACCAGAGTCCAGCTGCAAAAATGTGGCAAATATATTTTGAAAATTTGGCCTTCACTCTAATTCCAGGATTAGAGTGCCGTGGCTGCTTCTGAAACCCTGCAAGATATTCACATTTCAGTTACTCCCAAGCAGCTCATCATTTCTCATGGCTTTTCTCATTGCTAGTCTCTGAGTTAATCGAGCGGGGATTCTAAATTGTAGGTATGATGCTTATAAAGCTGCAACCCAAGGGGTTTAGTTCAGGCAGCATGAAGGTTAAAAATAATAATAATAATACATTCTATACAATTAAAGACAATTTGAGAAAACTCAAGTTCTTTGTGTGTATTTCTTAAATATTCTAAAGCCCTTTATAATTTGTTTTAAATCTTATTTCTTTTCTTCTCACCATTGTCCTCATATAGCACAAATATTCCCGTCTCGCCTCCCAAAACTCTACCAAGCTTTCTGCCTGCAGCGTCTTTTTCAGTTCTTTGTTGTGAAATCTGACCAAACCACTTAGGGCTATTCTCCCCCGCCCCTTCCCGCTGCACGGCCTGGCCTTATTTAGGGGGTAAGAGGTGGGAAGAAACAACACAAAGCTAAGCCAGGAAACTCTAGCTGGGGCTGGGGTGCGGAAAAGAGAAAAGGCTAGAAACACGCAAACATTGCCAAGTCTAGCCCATCACTTCAGCATAAACATATTTCCCCTTTGGGATTCAGTAACAGGTATCTTCATTTAGACTAGGAACAAAATGTGGCCTGTAAACAATTTTATGCAGGGCCCATACGTTTAAAGGCTGCCGGCTGGTCTCTGGACTTTTCTTTCCTTGTGATTTCCTAATTGGAACTAGAGAGTCTGGTTCAGAGGAGGATAGCAAGTTTCCGGGGCTGCTGCCTGCCTGCAGAGAGGGAGAAGCACTGGATCTGGAGTGATTCCCCAGAGCCCCCCCATTTGCTCCTATTTGGAACAAGTTACTGACTCTTCTGCCTGTGGAGTTTGGAGCTGAGAAATCCAAGGGAGATGGAAAGAGACAAGTGCCAAGGGGCAGGCAGCTGCGGTGACCTCTGCTGTCTTGTTCTCCTCTACCCACCCCTGGCCCTGGGAAGCAGAACAGCCTGCCAATTGTATTTACCCCCTGCCAACACTGGCTAGTGTCACTGGGGTCCCAGCCCAGCCCACCTACTCATCAGCCAGATGTGCTAAGGCAAATCTCCCAGCTCTTCAAGATCGGTTTCCCCTAGGCAAAATGGAGATGAGATATAAAATTTTTTTGACAATATCGTCATCAGAATTAAGTGAAGTCACCTCTTTGAAAGGGTATCTTAAACTATGAAGTGTTATTGTAATGTTATTTTGCATATATTTTTTAAAAATCTATTTTATGACTGGGTGCAGTGGCTCAGGCCTGTAATTCCAGCACTTCGGGAGGCTGATGCAGACGGATCACTTGAGTCCAGGAGTTCAAGACAAGCCTGGGCAACATGGCAAGACCCCATCTCTACAAGAAATATGAAAAATTAGCTGGGTGTGGTGGTGGTGCACACCTGTAGTTCCAGCTACCCAAGAGGCTGAGATGGGAAGATCACTTGATCCCAGGAGGCAGAGGTTGCAATAAGCCATGATCACACCACTGCATTCCAGCCTGGGTGACAAAGCAAGACCCTGTCTCAAAAAAAAAAAAATCTGTTTTATGTATAAAGTTTTCCCCTCTAGATTCATTATTTGAAAAATTCCTAACATATATATATAATATATATCTTAACATATATATTTTTTAATATACATAATATTGGCGGGGTGTGGTGGCTCACGCCTAATCCCAGCACTTTAGGAGGCAGAGGTGGGCAGATCAACTGAGGTCGGGAGTTCCAGACCAGCCTGACCAACATGGAGAAACCCTGTCTCTACTAAAAATACAAAATTAGCTGGGCATAGTGGCACATGCTTGTAATCCCAGCTGCTCAGGATGCTGAGGCAGGAAAATTGCTTGAATCCGGAAGGCGGAGGTTGCGGTGAGCCAAGATCACACCATTGCACTCCAGCCTGGGCAACAAGAGTAAAACTCCATCTCAAAATAAATAAATAAATAAATAAATAAATAAATAAATAAATAAATATATGTAAAGCTAAGCACAATTTTATGTATATAAATGATTCACATGTTTTTTGTTTTTTTGTTTTTGAGACAGAGTCTCACTCTGTCACCAGGTGCCAGGTGACACGATCTTGGCTCACTGCAACCTCCACCTCCTGGGTTCAAGCAATTCTCCTGCCTCAGCCTCCCGAGTAGCTGGAACTACAGGCGCGCACCACCACACCCAGCTAATTTTTTGTATTTTTTAGTAGAGATGGGGCTTCACCATGTTGGCCTGGATGGTCTCGATCTCTTGACCTTGGGATCCGCCCGCCTCAGCTTCCCAAAGTGCTGGGATTATAGGCGTGAAACACCGTGCCCAGCCAATTCACATGTTTTTAGCTGAAATCACATCACCAGGAAATAGAAGTAGTGGAGGTTGTGTAACTATATGGTGAATGTTGGCCTTGATTCCCAGCCAGAGACAGAGGATTTGTCCTGAGGCAAAAGAAGCTTAAGCTTCAAGACTCCTTGATTTCATCCAAAGCCCTGATTCTGGCCGGGCGCGGTGGCTCACGCCTGTAATCCCAGCACTTTGGGAGGCCGAGGCGGGTGGATCATGAGGTCAAGAGATCG
>NW_016107721.1:748916-768712 GCF_001604975.1 Cebus imitator
AAAAAAAAAAAAAAAAAAAAAAGCCCTGATTCTATATTCACTATTTTATATTATTCTTTCTAAAGAGGACCCTCCTTACTGGAAAAAGCTTTAGGCATCACAGTTAAAAACTGTGCCCCCCTCACTAGCAGTAAAGAACCTTCTGTGCTTCTACATCCCAGGAGGATCTGTGCCTGTTCATTGTCTTCTCTTGGCCTGTCGCCCTGTGATCATTCTTTCGTGTCCTTTTAGCCCCTCCTCCTCTTCTGAGCTCGGATCTACTTTCTGCTCCCTCCAGTTCTCTAATCCACTAACAATTACAGAGCTGGATGAGCACACACACACACATACACACATTTGTTTTAGAGATAAATTTAGCGATCGGAAACTATGTTTAAAGATGGCACCATTCATCCCAATGACTCAGACAGAGCTATTCCCAGTTCATGTGGAGCGCTTATATTGAAAATAGAGCTAGGAAGCATCTTTGATTCAGTAATGCCAGGGTATAGATTTTCCAGGAGTAGACTCAAAAGTACTATTAATAAGAGGAGAGTGTTTTCATTGTATGATGCTAGACTGGGTGGTGGTTTCAGGAAAAAATGTAATACTCAATGGTAAGGCGTGCTTGTCCTTGGGGGATTCAGGACCAACCTGGCCACAGCTACTGCTGGTCAAGGCACTGCCTGGAAGCAGCAAGGAATCACAATCCTCCAACAATTCACAGGAATCCAACCTCACTGCCCCCTAACTCCAGAGCCATCAGAGCTGCAGGGGTAGGGATTACAGGATACTTGGGGAGATAGAAGGCAGGTTCCAACCTGTAGGAAGGGTAGTAATTTCCAAGGTAGGGGTTAGGAGATCTCATACTGGGAGGGGAATTAAAGGAGAGCAGTAGACCACCGAAAATTGGGGGAAGGCCGGGTGCAGTGGCTCCCACCTGTAATCCCAGCACTTTGGGAGGCTGAGGTGGGCAGATCACGTGAGATCAAGAGTTGGAGGCAAGCCTGTCCAACATGGTGAAACCCATCTCTACTAACAATATAAAAATTAGCCAGGCATGGTGGTGCATACCTGTAATCCCAAGTACTTGGGAGGCTGAGAGAGGAAAATTGCTTGAACCCAGGAGGTGGAGGTTGCAGTGAGTCAAGATCATGCCACTGCACTCCAGCCTGGGTGACAGAGTGAGACTCTGTCTCAAAAAACAAAAAGGAGGGAACACATAGTATCCATTCAAAATATTCTCTTCATATATTTAATTCTGCTAATATTATATATGTATGTACATATATACCCACACATATATGTTAGGAATTTGTCAAATTATTATTTTGGAGGGGAAAACTTTTAAAACAGATTTTTTAAAACTACAAAATAACATTTCTGTAACACTGTAGATACCCTTTCAAAAAATTCATATAGTTCTACTAACAACCTTGTAGAGAAATTTTTCTATTTTGTCTCCATTTTGCATAGGGAGAAACTGACCTTGGAGAGCTGGGAGATTGCCTAAGCGCATCTTCAGAATAGTCTCTGAAGGCCTGAATGGAGAGGCCTGCCTCACCTTCCTCTCACCCTGAGTGGTATGGTGGGATGAAGGTGAAGCTTTCTATCCCTGTTGGCTTTCGCTCACTTACCTGACATTTCCATCATGTCTAACCCCCTGCAGTCAGCAGAATAACGGTCCTCAGTGATATCAGAAGAAACCTGTAAATGTTACCTGCATGGAAAAAAGGTCTTTGCAGATGTGATTAGGGATCTTATCCTGTGATATCCAAGTGGCCCCTAAATGCAGTCACGTGTATGTGAATAAGAAGGAGGCAGAGGGCTGGGTGTGGTGACTCACACCTGTTATCCCTGCACTTTGGGAGGCTGAGGCAGGTGGATCATCTGAGGTCAGGAGTTTGAGACCAGCCTGGCCAACATGGTGAAAAACCATCTCTACTAAAAATACAAAAATTTATCTAGGCATGGTGGTGGGTGACTGTAATCCCAGCTACTCAGGAGGCTGAAGCAGGAGAATTGCTTTAACCCAGGAGGCAGAGGTTGTAGTGAGTTGAGATTGTGCCATTGCACCCTAGCCTGGGTGACAAGAACAAGACTCCATCTCCAAAAAAAAAAAAAAAAAAGCTCCTTTTTTTTTAACATACAGGGGAGAAAGTGATATGAGAGATTTGAAGGTGCTGCTCTTTAAGATGGGCAAACCAGGGAACGCCAGCCCCCACTGGATGCTGGAAAAGATAAGAAACTGATTCTCCCCTAGGGCCTCTGAAGGTAGAAAGGCACCGCTAACACCTTGATTTTGGCCCAGTGAGACTGATTTTGGACTTTTGTGCTACAGAAATATAAGAGCATAAAAGTGTGTTCTTTTGAGCCACAAAGTTTGTTCTAATTTGTTAAGGCAGCCACAGGAAACGAATACAACCTCTATCAGAATCCCATGCATTTGGTCTCACAAAGATGGGCAGCCCTGGCATCTCATCATCAGATGCAGTGATGACTCCTTAGGGGTTCCTAGGTGGAGAGGGTGTATTACTCCTTTTTCATGCTGCTGATAAAGGCATACCCCACGCTGGGCAATTTACAAAAGAAAGAGGCTTAATGGATTGATAGTTCCATATGGCTGGGGAAGCCTCACAATCATGGCAGAAGGCAAGGAAGAGCAAAGTCACATTTTACATGGAGGCAGCAGGCAAAGAGAGAGCTTGTGCAGGGAAACTCTCTTTTATTATAACCATCAGTTCTCATGAGACTTATTCACTATCATGAGAACAGCACAGGAAAGACCTGCCCCCATGATTCAATTACCTCCCAGTGGGTCCCTCCCACAATATGTGGGAATTCAAGATGAGATTTGGGTGAGGACACAGCCAAACCATATCAGAGGGCCTGTTGGGCCAGTGCCCCCTCCTAACCTGTGAAGGTCTATATGAGTTTCCTAGCACTGCCATACAAATGACCACAAACCTGGTGGCTTAAAACAACAGAAGATGATTCTCTCACTGTTCTTGAGGCCAAAACCAAAATCAAGGTGTTAGAAGGGTCAATTTCTTGTGGAGATCCTGAGAGAGAATCCATTCTATACCACTCTCCTACCTTCTGGTGGCTCCTGTAACCCTTGGTATGCCTTGGCTTATAGTGCATCGCTCCAGTCTCCAACTCCACCCTCACACGAATCTTCACCTGGCCTTATTCCATGGGTTTCTATTTATTTACATATATATATATATATATATATATATATATATATATATATATATATATATATATATATATATATATGTATGTGTGTGTGTGTATATATATGTATAATTTTCTTTTTTCTTTTTTTTTTTTGAGACAGGGTCTTACTCTGTTATTCAGGCTGGAGTGCAGTAGCAAGATCATGGCTCACTGCATACTCAACCTTCTGGGCTCAGGTGATCCTCTTGCTTCAGCCTCCTGAAGAGCTGGGACTACAGGCATGCATCACCATGCCTGACTAATTTTTGTATTTTTTGTAGAGACTGGGTCTTACCATGTTGCCCAGGCTGGTCTCAAACTCCTGGGCTCAAGCAACCCACCCACCTTAGCCTCCCAAAGTGCTAGGATTACAGGCATTAGGTATCATTCCCAGCCTAACATATAATTTTTTTTTCCATACAGATAGGGTCTTGCTATGTTGTCCAGGCTGGTCTTGAACTCCTGACCTCAAGCAATCCTCCTGCCTCTGCCTCCCAAAATGTCGGGATTGCAGGCTTGAGCTGCCACGCTCAGCCTCCCCATGTTTCTGTGTATCTTCCCCTTTTCCATCTCTCACAAGAACACTGGTCATTGGATTTGGGGCCCATCCTAATCCAGGGTGAACTTATCCCAAGATCCTTAAATTAATTGCATCTTCAAAAACTCTACTTCCAAATAAGCTCACATTCACAAGTACTAAGAATTAGGACTTGGACATATCTCTTGGGAGGTTACTCATTACAGGGGCTAATACCCTCCCCTCCCACTCAGTGGGAGAAGGATAGAGAATCCAGCAGTCACCTACCTAGCCTAATGAAGACTTGGCAAGTTGCAGCAACTTGCCCACAGTCAGGCAGCAAATTTGTGACACCAGTCCTCATAGAAACCCACCTCAGAATCTCTAACCCAGCATGATTTCCACTGCACTACTCAGCCTCTCATGTAACTCCCTACCTAGGAACAATGACATTTCATTCAAAATCAGCTTCAGCCACGTGAACTGGCCCATGCCTGTAATCCCAGTGCTTTGGGAGGCTGAAGCAGGAGGCTCACTTGAACCCAGGAATTCAAGACTACAGCCACCTATGATAACACCACTGGCTCACTGCAGCCTCCACCTCCCGGGTTCAAGTGATTCTCCTGCTTTAGCCCCTGGAGTAGTTGGGATTACAGGCACATACCACCACACCCTGTCATTTTTATTTTTTATTTTTATTTTTAGTAGAGACAGAGTTTTGCCATGTTTGCCAGGCTGGTCTTTAACTCCTAAGCACAAGCAATCCACCTGCCTCAGCCTCCCAAACTGCTGGAATTACAGGTGTGAGCCATTGCACCCAGCTGACACTTTACCACTTGTATAATCCTAGCACAGGTCTGAGATTTCTTTAGACCTGCAGCAACTGTATGAAATTCACTGAAATTCACAAGCACTTGTCAAGCACTGTGCCTGTCCCTGCACTGCTCCCTCTATCAGCTCCCTAGGGCTGCCATCACCAGGTGGCAAACTGGGTGGCTGAAGACAGTGGAAATCTATTCGCTCACAATTCTGGAGGCCAGAAGTCTGAAATCAAGGCACTGGCAGGGCCACGCACTCTCTGAAGGCAATGGGGAAGGACCCTTCCTTGCCTCTCCCTAGTTTCTGACGGCTTCTGGCAACCTTTAGCGTTCCTTGGTGTGTGACTGCATCACTCCAATGTCTGCCTCCACGTCATGTGGCATTTTCCTCCTGTCTGCATGTGTCTCTCTCAGCTCTCCTCTCCTTTTTTTTTCCTAAGAGATGGGGTCTTGCTCTGTTGCCCAGGCTGGAGTGCAGTGGTATCATCACAACTCACCGCAGCCTCAACCTCTTGGGCTCAAGAAATCTTCCCACCTCAGCCTCCCAAGTAGCTGGGACCACAGGCATATGCCATTATGCCTGGCTATTTTTTTTTTTTTTTAAGAGGGAGACCCTATGTTGCCCAGACTGGTCTCGAACTCCTGGGCTTGAGTGATTCTCTAGCCTTGGCCTCCCAAAGTGCTGACATTACAGGTGTGAGCTACTGCACCCAGCCAGTTCTCTTCTTCTTCTAAGGGCATCAGTCAAATTGGATGTAGGGCCCACCCACCCTAATCCAGTAGGACCTCATTTTAATGACTAATTACATGTGCCAAAAGCCCTATCTCCATAAGGTCACATTCACAGGTTCCTGGTGGACATGAATTTGGGGAGAACACTATTTAACCCAGTATACGTGCCGGGGGATTGTACCTTTTTTTGAATGGTTTCTACTACTCCCTTTAATATACCAGTTCCTATGTCATTGATATAGTTTGGCTATGTCCCTGCCCAAATCTCATCTTGAATTGTACTCCCATAATTCCCATGTGTTGTGGGAAGGACCTGGTGGAAGATAATTGAATCACTGGGCATTTTCCCCATATTGTTCTCGTGCTAGTAAATAAGTCTCATGAGATTTGATGGTTTTGTAAGGCGGTTTTCCCTTTCACTTGGCTCTCATTTGCTCTTGCCTGCTGCCATGGAAGATGTGCCTTTCACCTTTCACCATGATTGTGAGGCTCCCTCCAGCCACATGGAACCGTGAGACAATTAAACCTCTTTTTCTTTATAAATTACCCAGTCTCAGGTATGCCTTTATCAGCAACATGAAAATGGACAAAGATAGTCACTCGGAAATAAAAAGGCATTGAGAGAGTAATAGAAGCCTTTTTAAATTAATCATATTGTTTCCTTCTATTTTTAAAGAGTACAGTTTTATTTACTCTTAAGGAAAAGTAAAACATCAGCCAAGAGAATGAAGTACAGCAACCAAATTGTGAAATGGTGGCTATTTGCAGCCTCTCCCTCTGCCCCCACTACCTGAGTATGTTTTGTTGTTACTTACACTTCCTCTCCCCTTCCCTACTCTCAGGAAGTTTCCATCTCTGCAGCCAACCTGTATCTGATGACTTGCTCGGGTTCTCAAAGCTGTATAGAGCAGATGGCCAAACAGATGACTTTGACATTCATCCTCCTTGCCCCTCCCCCTCCCCCTCCCCTTCAAGCTGAGCTCCAGAGTGGGGAGGATCACATGGTCAGGACCCAGCTGTCTTAGACTGCTCAAGCTGCCGTGGCAAAGTGTGAAAGTGTGACAGAGTAGTAGGCTTAACCAACAGAAATTTACATCCTCACACTTTTGGAGGCTAGAAGTCTGTATTAGTCCATTCTCCCACTGATAAAAGGACATACCCAAGACTGGGTAATTTATAAAGAAGTTTAATTGACTCACAGTTCTGCAGAGCTGGGGAGGCTTCAGGAAAGTTATAATCATGGCAGAAGGGAAAGCAAACATCCTTCTTCACATGGCAGCAGCAAGGAGAAGTGCAGAGTGAAGCTGGCAAAAGTCCCTTATACAACTACTAGATCTCCTGAGAACTCACTCACTATCACAAGACCAGCATGGAGGTAACTCCCCTATGATTCAATTACCTCCCACAACACATGGGGATTATGGGAACTACAGTTCCCGATGAGATTTGGGTAGGTACACAGCCAAACCGTATCAAAGTCCAAGATCAAGGTGTTGGCAGGGTTGATTTCTCCTATGGTCTCTCTCCTTCACTTACCATTGGCC
This sequence comes from Cebus imitator, assembly GCF_001604975.1. Classification (NCBI taxonomy): domain Eukaryota; kingdom Metazoa; phylum Chordata; class Mammalia; order Primates; family Cebidae; genus Cebus; species Cebus imitator. Next base: position 755,729 of record NW_016107721.1, read on the forward strand.
TCTTCTTGCTGTGTCCTCACCTGGTTGTCTCCAGGTTTATGTGGTGTGTGTGTCCTAATCTTCTCTTCCTACAAGGACATCAGTCATATTGTATTAGGGCCCAACCTATTGACTTCATTTTACCTTAATCAGCTCTTTGAGAGCCCTGTCTTCAAACACAGTCACAGTCTCAGGTACTTGGGGGTTTGGACTTCAACATGTACATTTTAGGGAGGCACAGTTCAGCCCATAATCAGCTTACCTGCACTTCCCTCCTCTCCCCATCATTCCCTACCTTAGGGCCCATCTAAATGACCCTACAAAATGTGGAGTCCCTTCTCTATGCACAATATGAAATATATGAAATAGTCTAGACATATAGAAACCAGATGCTTGCAACAACGTATTTATGACTGATATACTCTTAAGGTTCTTGGACAAATGGGAGTACCTATTAAAAATTATTCTTAGCCAGGCGCAGTGGCTCACGCCTGTAATCCCAGCACTTTGGAAGTCCAAGGTGGGTGGATCACCTGAGGTCGAGAGTTCAAGACCAGCCTGACAAACGTGGTGAAACAAAGTCTCTACTAAAAATATAAAATTAGCCGGGCATGGTGGTGCATGCCTGTGATTCCAGCTACTTGGGAGGCTGAGGCAAGAGAACTGCTTGAACCTGGGAGGCAGAGGTTGCAGTGAGCTGAGGTAGTGCCATTGTCCTCCAGCCTGGGCAACAAGAGCGAAACTCCATGTCAAAAAAAAAACCAAAAAACAAAAATAAAAAGATTCTTTTGGGCCAAACACAATAGCTCACACCTATAATCCCACCACTTTGGGAGGCTAAGGTGGGAGGATTGCTTGAGCTCAGGAGTTTGAGACCAGCCTGGGCAACAGAGAGAGACCTTATATCTACTAAATTAAAAAAAAAAAAAATGATCAGCCAAGTGTAGTGGCAAATGCCTGTAGTCCCAGTTACTCAGGAAGTTGAGGCTGGAGGGTTGCCTGAGATCGAGGCTACAGTAAGCTATGATCATGCCACTGAGCTCCAACCAGGGTGACAGAGCAAGACCCAGTCTCAATCAATCAATCAGATCCTTTCAGAGACATCTCGAAAATATTTTTTAACTGAGAATGTGGGGAAAAAAAAAACAGTCAAGAAACTGGCTTAGTTTCATTATTAATCTAATCTAAAATAATAAGTTTGCTGTGTGCTAAAAATAATACTCAGACTCTCTGAATGAGTAAGCCTACTGAGAATAAACACAGGCTTTTAAAAAATCATAAAAACTTCAATCATAATCAACATCTAATGTGGGAAAGTATCTTCCTCTTAAAAATATTTAGAAGGTGGCTGGGCATGGTGGCTCACCTCTGCAGTCCCAGCACTTTGGAAGGCAGAGGTGAGCAGATCATGAGATCAGGAGTTCGAGACCAGCCTGGACAACATGGTGAAACCCCATCTCTACTAAAAATATAAAAATTAGCCGAGTGTGGTGGCAGGCTCCTGTAATCTCAGCTGCTCGGGAAGCTGAGGCAGGAGAATCGCTTGAGCCCGGGAGGTAGAGGTTGCAGTGAGCCAAGATCACACCATTGCACTCCAGCCTGGACGACAGAGCAAGACTTCATCTCAAAATTGAAAAAAAGAAAAAAGAGTGTGAGCAATAAGAAACAAAAATGTCTAAATTTGACAAACAGAATAAGAGCCTAAAGGTTGTATGCATAGAAAAACAAAACCAAATAGCTATTCATATTTTCCTTTAGGGAATGAGGACAAAGAAGCTCTAGAAGCGTGTTATACTGAAGCCAGAAAGGAAGCATACAAAAATATCCCTATCTATTTTTGTAAAGATGGGGTCTCACTATGTTGCCTAGGCAGGTCTTGAACTCCTGGCCTCAAGTGATCCTTCTGCCTCAGCCTCCCGCAGTGCTGGAATTATAGGTGTATGCCACCACCTGTGGCTGGATTTCTCTTTCAACAAGCAAAATAGATCTTTCCTGGAGTCAGAAAGTAGGAGATCAGGGAGCTTCTCACTATTGATGGTGTAATTAAGCGAAGGATCCCTTTTCAGGTCATCAGCTTAGTGTCAGTTCCTGGCTCTATCTGACCCATTGTAGTAGTGGGAGGTGTAGAAAACTTGTGGCTGGGTGTGGTGGCTCACGCCTGTAATCCCAGCACTTTGGGTGGCTCAGAAGGGTGGATCACGAGGTCAGGAGTTTGAGATCAGACTGGCCAATATGGTGAAACCCTGCCTTTACTAAAAATACAAAAAATACACTGGCTGGGCATGGTGTCACGCTCCTGTAGTCCCAGCTACTCAGGAGGCTGAGGCAGGAGAATCCCTTGAACCTGGGAGGCGGAGGTTGCAGTGAGCCGAGATTGCACCATAGCACTCCACCCTGAGTGACAGAGAGAGCAGAGAGAGACTCCGTCTCAACAAAAAAAGAAAGAGAGAAAGTCAGAAAGTGAAGTCAGGAGGGTTTACATCAATTTCACGTATTACAAACAACAACTCATAGTGCTAGGGAGGCATTTCCACTCATCTTTACCACCTCACAAGGACAGGAATACATTCAACAGAAGTATTCTCTGCTACGAATGGATTGAAATAAATATCTGAGTTCCTGCTAGAATGGAAAATAATAGCTTTGCATAGCTGTGGGGTCACCAATGACATCAGAACAAAAATTATTGCTAAGTATCAAGGAGAAAATATCTTGAGGACAAGGTGTGACTAACAAGTTCAGAAAAAGGGAAGGTCAGTCAAAAAAGAAAAAAAAGCAGCCTCCTGGGCGGCAGAGCAAGTGAGACCGTCTGAAAAAAAGGAGATGAAGGAAGATAATCTTGCCACCTCTAATTTTCTATAGCAAGTTCCGTAGAGCTCAAAATACTTTAAAGCCGTATTTTTATTTTGAAGTAGCAGGAAGGAAATATCAGCAGCGTTTACAGATGGTAAAGCTAAAGCGTCACTTAGATGGGGGGTGCCTGGTTCTCACTGCAGCATCTTGTAGCTGCGCAGGACAGGGCCTGGAGAGGGAGTTTCTGTCTTTCCCAGGAGCTTACCAACCCAGTCATCAGAAGGTCTCCCCAACCACAATGTATATTATTTTAGTGTAAAAATGGGATATGTTAATAATTATGTTAAAATTTCCATCAGAAATCTCAAGGCTATTGAGAACAATGGTTAGTCTACTGATTACAGGCGCTGCGGCTCATGCCTGTAATCCCAGCACTTTGGGAGGCTGAGGTGGGAGGTTGCTTGAGCCCAGGAGTTTTGAGACCAGCCTAGGCAACACAGTGAGACCCCATTTCTATAAAACATAAGCAAATAAATAAATAAATAAAACATAGAGGGGACAAAGAGATGTGGTCATTTGGTCAGTATATTGGTTTTTCTAGGGGTGCTGTAACAAATTACCATAAATTGGGTGGTAGTTAACAACAGAAATGTATTTTCTCATAATGCTGGAGGCTAGAAATCCAAAATCAGCTGGGCGCAGTGGCTCATGCCTGTAATCCCAGCTCTTTGGGAGGCCAAGGCGGGTGGATCACAATGTCAGGAGTCCGAGACCAGCCTGCTCAATATAGTGAAACCCCCTCTCTACTAAAAATACAAAAACTGGCGGGGCATACTGGTGCACACCTGTAGTCCCAGCTACTCGGGAGGCTGAGACAGGAGAATCACTTGAACCTGTCTGAGGTAGAGGTGGTGGTGAGCCAAGATGGTGCCATTGCACTTCAGCCTGGGCACCAGCGAGACTTTGTCTCAAAAAAAAAAAAAAGAAAAGAAAAGAAATCAAGGTGTTGGCTGGGCCAGGCTCCCTCTGAAGTCTCCACTGGAGAATCCTTCCTTGCCTTTTCCAGAGTTTGGAGGCTGCCTGCAATTCTTGGTGTTCCTTGGCTTGAAAATATGTCACTCCAATTTCTGTCTCATTTGTCACACGGCACTCTCCCTGTGTGTCTGTATCAGTGTTCAAATTTTTCTCTTCTTATAAAGGCACCATTGAACTAGTGTTCCAGTAAAACCTCAGCTTAACTTTTTTAGATCTACAAAGGATCTATTTCCAAATAAAGTCATATTCATAGGGACCAGAGATTAGGCTTGAGCCTGCCTTTTTAAGAGGACATGATTCAATAAAAAAAAATCAGTTTAAAAACAAGATATTACTACCAAGTGGTAAATACACTTAAAACTATGAAAGGCCATGACTCTTCCCCAAAAACCTGAGACAGCATCATCTTTGCTGTTGAAATAACCCAGAATAAGCTCTCTCTACATGTTCTTCCCATTTTTAAGACTCATGAGTCTATGTTGAAACTTACCATCTCACAGACTCTCTCTATAAGGTCTTATGCGGCTTTTCCATTACAACATTTTCACATCCCCATCTTTGAAGCTGGTAACAGCTGGTAACAGCATTTTTTCCCAGAGGAAATCTGTCCTGAAATGCGGTATTCTGTTCTAAACAGTTCATGTATTCTTTAGAAGGAAAGGAGAGGGATGTCCACAGATGGAAAAACAGAGTGATTAACATCTTTGACCTTCCATTCTGCTTAAGACTGGTAGACACCATTGGTCTGTTTAATACACATGATCACTTCCACTTAGGGACGTGGAAAATTAGGTGCAGAGCACAAAAGAAACTTGCCAAGGTCTCAGAGACCCTAAGACGGTAAAGGGTAAGCTACAGACAGATGCCCCCTACTTCTGACCCCAGGAGCAACACAACCAGGACTAGTGAAAGGAGGAGAGAGGATAGCACGGGAAAGGGCAGGAATAGAAGCTTCCTTCCTTTCTTTTGTACCAAGCAGCGGTTTGTTCAGGAGGTACTGTTTTCCATTTGTGCACTGCTGCCTCTGCACCTCAGCAAATTTCTGACCTACCAACAGAATCAGAATAAGCCACTCATATAACACCCCACAACAGGGACCCATTGTCATGGAGTCAGGTGGCTGAGAGCTAAGCATTATTCCCCTGATCTGTCATGGGCATTGTTTTGAGGTTGGATGAAATCATGAAATGTAAGCATTCTTTCTGAGTCTGGAAGCAATCCAACAAAATCGAATGGTTCATTCCTGAGTGACCCCAATTACCTCCTTTTGTCCCACAACATTCTTTCTCCACCTTCTTCTACTTGAGTGAAAAATGTATTTATTCACTCAATAACTGCTGTGTGCTAGTTTTAACAATCTGATCTCTCAAAGTAGTCGTAGACATCAGCTCTCTTTTTTCTTTAGAATTGAGAAACCATAGAGAGACAAGTCAAAGTAACTCCTGAAGATTGTCTCTTAATGCAAGAGAAATACAAATAACCAGATTTCTTCTTTCTCTTTGGGATTAAAAATGAAATCTGATGTGATTTATCTTTGCAATTCCAAAAAGACATTTAGTGTTTTATTTTCTCCTTTTTACCATATTTTACTTTACTCTCTCACTTTCTGCTGTTCTGAATTAATTTTATTGCCTGCTTTGTTCTTAGAATTTTCGTTTGTCCCATTTTTTCCCACTTCTTCAGTTTCCTAATTGTCCCAACGATTTCACTCTTTCTTTCTTATGGTTCTCTCTAGAATCATAAAAGTGTAGAAATTTAATATGAAAAGGGACGTTCAGGTAGTTTAGCAGCATCATCTTACAGATGAAGGGCTAAGATTTAGGGAATTTAGGGAATTTGTCCAAAGTATTGCAGTTAATTTGTGGGAGGACCTGGCACTGGAACCCAAATGTCCTGATTACCTGAACACAGCTCCAAGTCCTTCTTTGTATCTAATGCCACAAGTATATAAGACATCTTCATATCCCGGTCATGCCTGCTGATCTCTTGTGCTGCATACTAATGTCAAATCAGGGGCTCTGGGCCATCAAGTATGGATTTATTTATTTGTTTTTATTTTTGAGACAGTCTCTGTTGTCCAGGCTGGAGTGCAGTGGTGCAATCTTGGCTCACTATAACCTCCGCCTCCCAAATTCAAGCGATTCTCCTGCCTCAGCCTCCGGAGTAGCTGGGGATCACAGGCACGCTACCACACTCAGCTAATTGTGTGTTTTTAGCACAGACAGGGTTTTCCCATGTTGGCCAGGCTGGTCTCAAACTCCTGGCCTCATGTGATCTGCCCCCTTGGCCTCCCAAGTGCTGAGATTACAAGCGTGGGCCACCACGCCCAGCCAAGTATGGATTTAGAAAAGTTATTCTGGTGCTTAAAAGTTTTGAGGAGTCTTTTTTCTGAGTAGATAGCAGACAATTTCATAAAATCTGTGAAATGCAGCGTCCTTATTTAATTTTATGAAAAAGAGAAATACAAAGAAAAAAAGGGGAAATTTTGATACAGTATTACCAATAGTAAAAGTGTTGAGCAAGAAAAAGGAAGTGAAATTCTACAACTCAAAAATATGCTTGTGGTATATGCACAGATTTCAGTCATGAGCACAGTCTAATAATAAAACATTCAGGTCATAGATCAAACAAGTCATTACAATCTGATGTTTTTCACTGATTAGAATGGAAGGAAATTTTATTCATGTTGTGTCCCCACAGTCCCCAGAGTCCCCACAGTCCCCACAGTTCTTGATGTATCCCAAGTGCTCAAAGCACTTTGTCTAATAAATGTTGACTGAAATAAATATGTGGTCTAGAGAAAGTTAAATTAGAAGATTGACTCAACTCTGGATTCAGGATTCATTTAATGCCAATATTCTAATTCTGATTTCGAAAAGCAGCACGAGAATATTGCCAGTTAGAAAGAAAGAATCTGGCCGGGCACGGTGGCAAGCAAGCAAGCAGAAAGGAAGGAAGGAGAAAAGAAAGAAAAAAAGAAAGAGAGAAGGAAGAGAGAGAGGTGCACCGCCAGGTGCAGTGGCTTACGCCTGTAATCCCAGCACTTTGGGAGGCCGATGTGGGCAGATCACCTGAGGTCGGGAGTTCAAGACCAGCCTGACCAACATGGAGAAAGCCCGTCTACTAAAACTCCAAAAATTAGCTGGGCATGGTGGCATGCACCTGTAATCCCAGCTACGAGGGAGACTGAGGCAGGAGAATTGCTTGAACCTGAACCTGTGAGACAGAGGTTGCAGTGAGTTGAGATTACACCACTGCACTCCAGCCTGATTGACAGAGTGAGACTCTGTCTTAAAAAAAAAAAAAAAGGAAAGACAAGAAAAGAATAAGAGGCATAACATAGGATAAATTACTTTATCATTATTATAGATGATATGATTGTCTACCTCTTCCTGTCTTACAGAAACAGGTAGACTGGGACTTGTTTTAGTCTACTAAGGTGACCACAGCAAACTGTCATAGACTGGGCAGTTTACACAACCGGAATTTATTTACTCACAGTTCTGGAACCTGGAAGTCCAAGATCAAGGTACAGCAGGTTTGGTTTCTCTAGAGGCCTCTCTTCTTGGCTTGCAGACAGTCATTTCTCTGTGTGGGGTACACTCCTGGTGTCCATTCCTCTGGTTCTGTTAGGTTAGGACCCCATCCTTACGATAATTTAATTACCTCTTTTTAAAAAAAGAGTAGGCCAGGCACGGTGGCTTGTGCCTGTAATCCCAGCACTTTGGAAGGCTGAGGTAGGAGGATCGCTGGAGGCCAGGAATTCAAGACCAGCTTAGATAATATAGCGAGATCTGTCTCTGTTTTTAAAAATAATTTAAAAAGAGGCTGGGTGCGGTGGCTCATGCCTGTAATCCCAGCACTTTGGGAGGCCAAGGCAGGTGGATCATGAGGTCAGGAGATGGAGACCATCCTGGCCAACATGATGAAACCCTGTCTCTACTAAAAATACAAAAATTAGCTGGGCATGGTGGCGCGTGCCTGTAATCCCAGCTAATTGGGAGGCTGAGGCAGGAGAATCGCTTGAACCAGGGAGGCAGAGGTTGCAGTGAGCAGAGTTCACGCCACTGCCTCCAGCCTGGCAACAGAGCAAGACTCAGTCTCAAAATAAAATAAAATTAAATTAAAAAGATTTTATTTTTTAAAGTCATTTTTATTTTTAAATTTTACTTTTCCTAATCATCGGACAACCAGGGAAAGACCTTTTTTTTTTTTTTTTTTTTGAGAAAGAGTCTCTCCCTGTTGTCAGGGTGGAGTGCAGTGGCACGATCTCAGCTCACTGCAACCTCTGCCTCCCAGGTTCAAGTGATTCTCCTGCCTCAGCCTCCCAAGCAGCTGGGATTACAGGCACGTGCTACTGCACCCAGCTAATTTTTTATATCTTTAGTAGAGATAGAGGTTCACCATGTTGGCCAGGCTGGTCTTGAACTGCTGGCCTCGTGAGCCGCCCACCTTGGCCTCCCCAAGTGCTGGGATTACAGGTGTGAACCACTGCGCCTTACCAAGACCTTATTTTTTAGGAGCAACTTTTTTTTTAAGTTCACAGCAAAATTGAGAGGAAGGTATTTTACCTTCCTGTCAATTCTCATATACTCCCTTCCTCCCCTACCTTAATTACTTCTTTAAAGACCCTATGCTATAATACACTCGGGTTGAGTGGTTAGGGATTAAACATACGAATCTGCGGGGGGAAGCAATTCAGTGCATAACAAAGACTAAGATCTGTGGCCATAACTGGGCTTCGTGATACCTTTCCCACTGCACTGATCTGACAGAGGGAGAAAGAGAAAAAGAGGGACAGAGATAGAGACAGGAGTCAAGCAAGCATCTAAAACTTTCTCCCCAGTCTTCGTACTTCTTGAAGACAGAGCAGGCATGTTACTCAATAAGTGGTCTTCAGACTCTGCTCTTTAGATTCACCTGGGGGAGCTTTACAAATTTGTCAACACCTGGGCCCCACCTGTTGAGTTTTTTAACTGGTCTGGTGTAAATGTGGGCTTGTGTATTGTTTCTATTCACCTTTTTTAAGTGTACAATTGAATGGTTTTTAGTCTATTGACAAAGTTGGGCAACCATCACCACTGCCTAATTCCAGAATGTCTTCATCACCCCAAAAAGAAACCCATCAGCATTCCTTCCCATTGCCTCCTACTCCCAGCTCCTGGCAACCACCAAGCTACTTTATTTCTCTAGGAGATGCTCCCATTGGGAGTTTCAGATGGCTGAAGTCATACAGTATGTAGCCTTTTGTGGCTGGCTTCCTTCATGGGTTTCTGTATTTTTAAAAAATCTGTCTGGGCTGGGTATGGTGGCTCACGCCTGTAATCCCAGCACTTTGGGAGGCCGAGGCGGGCAAATCACCTGAGGTCAGGAGTTTGAGACCAGCCTGGCCAAAATGGTGAAACCCCATCTCTACTAAAAGTACAAAAATTAGCTGGGTGTGGTGGCAGGTGCCTGTAATTCCAGCTACTTGGGAGGCTGAGGCAGGAGAATTGCTTTAACCTGGGAGGCAGAAATTGCAGTGACCCAAGATCCCACCACTGCACTCCAGCCTGGGGGACAGAGCAAGACTCTGTCTCCAAAAAAAGTAAAAAATAAAAATACCTCCGATTGTATGCCAGAGTTAAGAACCATCCCCACTAACAGAAGTCCTTTCACGGAAACAAGAAAACTTCCAATGGAATCCCTCTGAACCTCACCTAGGATCAATCCACAGCACAGTCCCCCCAGCTCCCGCAGAAAAAGCGGGGAAAGGGCTCTGATTGGCCCAACTTGGGTCACATGGTTAACCCTTGACCAATCACAGTGTTTAGGAATAATCACGTGATCACGCCCTTGGGCTCTAGCCTAAGGAAAATGGGGGACTTGACAAAGGACTTTCAGTAGAGGAGGACATGATCCAATTTAGAAACTTGCATAGGAAGTTTATTTTTTTTCACGTCCCTGTTTTGGGCAAGCAAGGCAGCTTAAACTCTTAAGGCAAACCAATTAACCTTAAAGTCTTCATGTTACGTGCCTGATACAATGATGCTGCAGAAAAAAAGATACTTTACCAATTTATAGGAGATACAGAAAACTAAGGAGCTTGTTAAATGATACCATGGGGATGCAATAGGTAAATAAATTGCAAGGAAAAGAAAAAAGAGCTAGAAAGAGAAATAAATTAAAAGATATTTAAAGCCACAGCAACTGATCACAGTCTACAGACATTATTTAGATTCTAATTTTTCACAAATTTATTACATTTATGAGATAATTGGAAACCTGACTTAATGATATTAAGAAATTATTGTTCATTCTTTCAGGTATCATAATAGCATTTTTAAAATCTTTGTTTGTTTTTTGAGATAGGGTCTCACTCTATCACCCAGGCTGGAGTGCAGTGGCGCAGTCTCAGCTTACTGCAACCTCTGCCTCCCATGCTCAAGCGATTCTTATGCTTCAGTCTCCCAAGTAGCTGGGACAACAGGTGTGCATCACCATCATGTCCAGCCAATTTTTTGTAGTTTTAGTAGAGATGGAGTTTCACCATGTTGCCCTGGCTAGTCTTTAACTCCTGACCTCAGGCAATCCACCTGCCTCAGCCTCCCAAAGTGCTAGGATTACAGGTATGAGCCACTCACCTGGCCAAAATTTTTATCTTTTAGAAATCCACACTGCAATATTTATGGATGAAATAGTAGGCTATATGGGATTTGCTTCAAAATATCATGTGAAGGGGAGTAGATGAAGCAGGCCTGGCTTAGGTTTGTTGGTTGTTGGGATTGGGAGGATGAGAACACAAGAACATTATAATAGTCTATCTTCTTTAATGAATGTTCAACACTCTGCATAATAGGTCAGCTGCAGTGGCTCAAGCCTAATCCCACCACTTAGGGGGCCAAGGTTGGGGAATGGTTTGAGCTCAGGAGTTCAAGACCAGCCCAGGCAACATGGCAAAACCCCATGTCTACAAAAAAAAAAAAAAAAAATTAGCCAGGCAGAGTGGCACAGCTGCTCACGAAGCTGAGGTAGGAGGATTGCTTGAGCTCAGGAGGTTGAGCTGCAGTGAGCTGTCTTCACACAACTGTCCTCTAGCCTGGGCAACAGAGGGAGACCCTGTCTCAAAAAAAATCTGCACAATAAAAATTTTTAAAGTAACGAAAGTGAAGGTGTGTATTTATATTGAAGCTGTCCTGCCTCTATTTTTTTAATAGTGGTTTGAGTCTGTGTATATATAAAAGTCCTAAAACTGATGGCAGTGGTGGCCCATCTCAAGCGGACACTGTGAAGACCCAGCTGCAGCAGGGGAGGCATGGCCAGGGCTGTGTGCTCCACGGAACCGAAGCCAAGAACAGGCGGGAGTCCTGCCCTCCTGGCCACAGATGCAGCTGCCCAGCTGCAGCTGCAGACCCAGGAATCCCTGCCCTCTCAGGAGCCCAGGAAGCCCCCCTGCCCCTGAAGACTCAGAAGTGCCTGCTCCCGCTGCCTGAATTTGCCCCACTTCTGGAGCCCACTCCAATTTTGGAGCAAAATTGTGGCTGAGCCCAGGCACTGTTGCAACCTAGCCAGGTTTGCATGCACTCAGGGTGGAGCTGACATACCAGCCCCCTGCCACTTCAGCCCCCTCTGGACTCTGGGCACCAATGATGATGGGAGGGAGGCCGAGGGGGTGGTGAGGGCAGCTTGGCATGGGTCTTCAATAACCCCTCAGCATGAACAGCCTGGACATGATGGATGACATGTAGATGGTGGCAGGAGGCAGACAGGCTTCTGGGGGAAAAGAGGTGGGTCCCTGGTGAAGCCACATCTTCAAGCCAGGGAGGGCCTAAATCATGGGAGCTGGGTTGTCAGTTCTGGGTGGAGTCTGCAGCCTGGAGTGAGAATTTATGGTACTTTTTCCAGGCCCACTCATGGCCACCCATGGCCCAATCAGCATACACTTTCTCTCTCCTGAAGCCCATAAAAACCTTCAGCTCAGTCAGACTCACAGAGACGTTGGGTGACCTGCTGTGGATAGGAGCTAACCCCTCTGGGTCTCCTCTCCATTGAGAGACGCAGACATCAGGACGACCTGCCTGCAGATAGAAGCTATCCACTCTGGGGTTCCTCTCTGCTGAGGGATGCAGACATCGGGACTACCAGCTGCAGGAGGGAGCTACTTGCTTCAGTCTCCTCAGCTTGTCAGGGTGACCTGCCTATGGATAGGAGCTAGCCACTCCAAGTCTCCTCTCTGCTGAGGGCTCCTCCTGTTGGGATGACCGGCCTGCAGAAAGGAGCTAGCCACTTTGGGTCTCCTGAGAGCTGTTCCATCACTCAGTGAAGCTCCTCTCCACCTCATTCATCCTCCAGTTGTCTGTGTACCTCATTCTTCCTGGATGCGTGACAAGAACTCAAGACCTGCCGAATGGTGGGACTGAAAGAGCTGTAACACAAACAGGGCTGAAACACAACCCCCTGGCTTGCCACATTGCAGGTAACAAGAAGAAGAGGAGAGCTCTGTCCCTTTGGGGAGCTCAGACCTAGGGGCTCTCCAAGCCAGGGCTGTGACACTCTCTTTGGGGCTCTGTGGTTCCTGGCGTCTCCAAGTTTGCAGGTGCCACTGCAATACCCTCATCCAGATGCAGGTGCCTGTGGCGGAAGCTTCGTTCAGTACGTCTGGCTCAGCCACAGATTTTCATGGAACCAGCACCTCTGCTGGCATCTGGAGTTGCCCATGCCACCATAGCAGCCGGAATGCCTGGCTGTGCACAGTGGCCGGACCCCACGCTCGCTCACCCACACACCCACCACTCCACGCCTGGTTTGTCCTTGGCATGCGTGGGATCTGGGCCAGGAGCGTGAGCTGAGCACAGTCTGCTGGGCCAAGTTGGTGGGACGAGCCCAGTAGGCAGGAGCAATACTCAGGCAGGAGGTGCTGCTGGCCACAGAGGTTTCCTGTCTGGAAAAATGACACCCCAAGGATCCTGTGACAAAACTACATTTCTTTTAAATAAAAGAAGGAAGGAGGCAGGAAAAAAGCCCTCTGGCCAAGGGGGTGGGAGTTACTGAATTGGGGGGTTGGAAGACTGAAAGTGAAGAGTCCACCTAGGAGAATGACTCCAAGAACCATGGTGGTGACAGGAGGAAAAAAGAAAAGATGGATGCTCTGAAAGTAGAACACTGGATGTTTGCTCTATGAAGGGATTATTGTCGATT
>NW_016107721.1:768891-778997 GCF_001604975.1 Cebus imitator
GATTCTCCTGCCTCAGCCTCCCGAGTAGCTGGGATTACAGGCACATACCACCACACCCAGCTAATTTTTTGTGCTTTTTGTGGAGATGAGGTTTCACTATGTTGGCCAGGCTGGTCTCCTGACCTCAGGTGATCCACTCGCCTCAGCTTCCCAAAGTGCTGGGATTACAGGTTTGAGCCACTGTGCCTGGCCTGTTGATTCTTTCATGCTTGGTGTTTGGTTGGGTTTAGAGTGAAGGAAAGAAGGTGTTGAGCATGATGCTGTTTCTGGCGTGGGCAAGTGGCTGGTGCCACCTCCTGAAGTAGGAAACACCAGGGAGAAGAGGGCAGAAGGGGGATGGAGTGCCACTGCGCACAGTGACTCTGAGGTACCTGTGGGACATCTAGGTGGAGCCGCCCAGTTGGCTGAGGTCTGGGATGAGGTTGTGCAGATACAGAAAGTCAGAACTGATTTGTATAGAGCAGGTGACTGAGGCCATGTGGAAGAGGGAGAGGGCCCGGAGAGGGACTAGAAATAACTCTGGAAAGGAAAGGAAAATCCAGACCCAGAGGATGGTCAACTTTGAAAGCAGAGGCAGAGAAAGAGGAGCGCACATCATAGGCAGGAAGGAAATAGTCAAAATATAGGAGGAAAACTATAAGAGGGTAAATCTCATGAGAGTTATAGGAAAAGGTCCAGAAGCCACTGAACATTCATACACAGGAAGAAAGGAATACTGTCCATTGGATTCAACAACAAAGGCACTGTTTATGACCTCAGTGAAAGAAGTTTCCGGGCTGCTGAGCACATAAGCCAATGCCCTGGGTGGAGGTGTGAATGGGAGTCATATAAAGCTGCTTCTCGGGGCCTGCTCTCCCCCAACTTCTCAGGGAGGCCGTCCTGTCCAAGTTCCTGTGGCCTTAAACAGCCACATCCTGTAATCTGAGGTCAGTGACCTATGACCTGTCTCCTCATTTGAAGAAATTACCAATTAGGTTCCATCTCTCTTGGGCATCTGTCTGTTGACAGTGGGATCTGAGCTAAAGATCCTGAAGTTGATAAGTTGACTGAAGCTGGAGTGGTCATTATGGGATGGTGCAGGTTGGGTAAGTAGAGGGAGGGAAAATGGCAGAGATGGTCAGAGAGAAGCAGACACGCACACACACACACACAAGATGAGGGAGGAGAGGGCAGGGTAGAGGAAGAGGAGCCCATCTTGATGAGTTTGTAGCCTCTGTTCCAGGTTTCCATAGGCCAGCTATCCTTCAGCATCTTGGGTAAGAGGTCTGGGGTGAGGTTGAGCAGGTTCGGAAAGTTGGAATGAGTTTGTCTGGAGCAGGTGACTGAGGCCATGTGGGAGAGGGATACAGCCTGGAGAGGAACTAGAAAGGACTTTGGAAAAAAAGGGAAATCCAGATCCAGAGGCTCGATTGCTAGATTTGCACATGATTGTCAGTGTGTCCCTACCAGAAGCAGCTTCCTAGAGCCAGCCAGATGGGTCTCTATTCCAAAGGAACTTGAGCAGAACAGGAAGTGAGGAAGTAGTGGCAGTGAGTGTGGACAACTCCTTTAAGAAGTTGGCTGGACGCGGTGGCTCAAGCCTGTAATCCCAGCACTTTGGGAGGCCAAGGTGGGCAGATCACGGGGTCAGGAGATCAAGACCATCCTGGCTAACGTGGTGAAACCCCGTCTCTATTAAAAATACAAAAAATTAGATGGGCATGGTGGCACACATCTGTAGTCCCAGCTACTCAGGAGGCTGAGGCAGGAGAATCACCTGAACCTGGGAGGTGGAGATTGTAGTGAGCTGAGATCACTACACTGCACTCCAGCCTGGAGTCAGACTCTGTCTCAAAAAAAAAAAGTTTAACTTTGCAGGGAGGAGAGAGATGGGGCAACAACAGGGTAGAGTGATGAGAGCAGCTTAAAGATACATTGATGTTGCTGGGGATAAATCAAGAGAGGGGGAAGCTAGACACACAGAGAGCTAGGATAACTGAAAAATCAAGGTCTCAGAAGAGGTGGATGGTGGGATCATCTTCGAACCAAGACTGTAAGCCCTGTGTCACTGACACTGATGCCTTGGGCCCTCGGCTTTCCCAGGACAGGGTGGGTCTCCTCTCAGAGGCCTCTTCTTTTCTTTCCCCTCTGGAAAGAAAGGAGCCATAGAGACTCATGCCCTATCTTCATCAACCCTGCCTTTCTAATCCGGCTGCTAGCAGCTTGGGTTGGATGCCTCCCAGACTTGCTAAGTCACGTTCGGGGGCATTGGCAGCTGTGTGTGATCACTTGTGATGGGACTCTGAAGCTCTAACAGAGCTTCAAAGGGGGAGCTGATTATATTCTGGCTGTGTCTTCACCTTAAGTGTTAAGGCATAAGACAGCCCCTCGTAACCTGACAGGCATGTTTCTCATTACTTTGCAAACACTTTATGCCAGTTACTCCAGACAGCTCACTGGAGAACATTTCCCCGTTCCTTTTCAATCTGCCCTACTAAAGATCCCTGAGCAACTTGCAGAGAAGGACTGAGTCTTGTTCGCCGCAGTACATCTAACTCCTAGCACAGTGCTGGGTGTAGAGCAGGAATTCAATAGCTGTGGAATACAATTTTCCCTGAATGCACGTGGTGCTTTCCCACCTGCAGACTTTTGTTCATGTTACTCCTGCTCCCCAGAAAATCCTCTTCCCATTTCAGAGTCTTAACTAGATTCCCCTAATCTGCTGTCTCTCTCTCTCTTCCTCCCCTCCAGCACCTGTTACTCTTCATCTTCTTAGCCTGTTAGGCTCTGTCCTGAGTTGCCCCCGCATACTGTACTCAAACTGCTGGTTTACTTGATTCACTGCCCTTACCCCCATAACTCCGTTACAGCTTTACCCATCTTTATATCCCAATCTTATATTCATTGTTTCTTTTTTTTTTTTTTTTTTTTAGACAGTTGAGACAGGTTCTCATTCTATCACCCAGGCTGGAGTGCAACGGCACAATCATGGCTCACTGCTGCACCCTCCAACTCCTGGCCTCAACTCCTCAGCCTCCCAAGTAGCTGGGACTACAGGCATGTAGCAACATGCCCAGCTTTTTTATTTTTTATTTTTAGGGGAGACAAGGTCTTATTATGTTTCCCAGGCTGGTCTCCTAGGCTTAAGCAATCCTCCCGTCTTGGCCTCCCAAAGTGCTGGGATTACAGGCATGAAACACCGTGCCCAGCCTACTCCCTGTTTCCTAATAACAATTAGAATAATGTCTGGCATATAGTAGGTATCAGTATACCTGTGTAATCCAGGTAGGACAGGCTCTTCTTCTGTGTCCTGGAGTACTTCTTGCTAAAATACAGCGGGGAGAGATGGGACGGGAATTAAATATTCAGTTCTACTATCTCTCAATTTGGAAACTGTCTCAGACCATAGGACTCTCTAAGTTCAGTGATACCTGGTGGCACATCGATGGCAGGGGTGGAGGCTGCAGCTTTGCTGGAGACACTCTCCCCTTTGATCAGAAAGTGCTTACCACACTTTTGCCCTCCTTACTAGTCTTTGCCAACCCAAACCCACTGACTGCTAAGGAGTCCACAATGAACTTGTTACAGGAAAGGGGTCCCCAAGAGAGGCTTCTTGGGTCTCACAGAAGAAAGAATTCAGGGTGAGTCTGCAGAGTAAAATGAAAGCAAGTTTATTAAGAAAGTAAAGGAATAAAAGAATGGCTATTATGGCTGGGCACGGTAGCTCACACCTGTAATCCCAGCACTTTGAGAGGCTGAGGTGGGCTGATCATGAGGTCAGGAGTTCGAGACCAGCCTGACCAACATGGTGAAACCCCATCTCTGCCAAAAATACAAAAATTAACCTGGCATGATGGTGCATGCCTGTAATCCCAGCTACTCAGGAGACTGAGGAGAATCGCTTGAATCTGGGAGGGAGAGGTTGCAGTGAGCTGAGATTGCGCCACTGCACTGCAGCCTGGGAAAAAGAGAGACTCTGTCTCAAAAAAAAAAAAAGAAAAAGAAAAAAGAAAAAGAAAAGAAAAAAAGAAAAAGTCTAGGTGTCGTGGCTTATGCCTGTAATCCCAGCACTTTGGAAGGCTGAGGTGAGCGGATCACCTGAGGTCAGGAGTTCAAGACCTGCCTGACCAAAATGGTGAAACCCCGTCTCTACTAAAAATCCAAAAATAGCTGGGCGTGGTGGCTGGTACCTGTCGTCCCAGCTACTCAGGAGGCTGAGACAGGAGAATTGCTTGAACCCAGAAGGCGGAGGTTGCAGTGAGCCAAGATTGTGCCACTGCACTCCAGCCTGGGCGACAGGGGGCGAGATTCCGTCTTAAAAAAAAAAAAAAAAAGGGCCGGGCGCGGTGGCTCAAGCCTGTAATCCCAGCACTTTGGGAGGCCGAGGCGGGTGGATCACGAGGTCAAGAGATCGAGACCATCCTGGTCAACATGGTGAAACCCCGTCTCTACTAAAACTACAAAAAATTAGCTGGGCATGGTGGCGCGTGCCTGTAGTCCCAGTTACTCAGGAGGCTGAGGCAGGAGAATTGCCTGAACCCAGGAGGTGGAGGTTGCGGTGAGCCGAGATCGCGCCATTGCACTCCAGCCTGGGTAACAAGAGCGAAACTCTGTCTCAAAAAAAAAAAAAAAAAAAAAAAAGGATACTGCAAAGACAGAGCAGCCCCAAGGGCTGCTGGTTACCCATTTTAATGGTTATTTCTTGACGATATGCTAAACAAGGGGTGGATTATTCATGGTTCCCCTTTGAGACCAAATAGGGTAACTTCCTGATGTCGCCAAGGCATTTGTGAACTGTCATGGTGCTGGTGGGAGTGTAGCAGTGAGGTCACTCTCATTGCCATCTTGATTTTGGTGGGTCTTGGTTGGCTTCTTTACTGCGATCTGTTTTATCAGCATGGTCTTTATGACCTGATTCTTGTGCTGACCTCCTATCTCATCCTGTGGCTTAGAATGCCTAACCTTCTGGGAAGGCGGTAGGTTTCAGCCTCATTTACCCAGCTCCTATTCAAAGTAGGGGTGCTCTGGTTCATATGCCTCTGACACACTGGAGGTACAGGTCGATCTCACAGAGCAGCCAGTAGAGTCTGGATGAAGGAACAAAGGAAATGAGACAGTTCCCTTGTACCATTCATGCTGAAGAAGTCTTATAGAATTAGGCCTCCAGAAAGAGGGGACCCACAAAGACCCTTCTTTTCTCCCCATTTCTCCATCTGCCCTCAATACCCCTTCCTGCCAACCCCTTTTTCATGCAAACAGCCCCCTCCAGATACTTCTTTTCGCAGTTTACCCTGTTACCAAAGCTTGTTGATTTTTTTTGTCTGCTTAGTCCATCATTTCCTGAGAAAGGTGTCCTAACATCTCCCACTATGATTGTGGATTTATTTCTCTTTTTACTTCCGTCAACTGTGTTGTGTATTTTAAAGCTATGTTCTTTATTAGGTGCTGCATATCATGTATGAAAAAGTATAGATATAATTTGAGGTCCTGAATGATAGTAAGATTTATTTTCGCTTCTAGAAGGCAGTTGGGGTGTGGGCAGACACTCTTTATTCAGCGGTTTTCCACCACAGGTGATTTTCTCCACCAGGGGACATTTGGCAATGTCTGGAGACAGTTTGGTTGTCAGAATTTGGGGAAGGGGTGGTGCTACTGGCACCCAGTGGTTAAAGGCCAGGAATGTTAAACATTGCGTAAGATGGTTCACTGATAATGTCAATATCAGTGTCAACAGCACTGAGGTTGAGAAACCTTGCTTTAATCCAATTGTCAGAGGGGCTTGAACCAGAGAAACTCCATCTTGAGTAGGGGGTGCCTAAAATAAGGCTGATACCTGCTGGGCTGCATTCCCAGAAAGTTAGGGATTCTAAGTCAGGGAACGAGACAGGATGTCAGCACAAGACACAGGTCATAAAGACTTTGCCGATAAAACAGGCTGCAGCAAAGAAGCTAGCTAAAACCCACCAACACCAAGATAGCAGCAAGAGTGACCTCTGGTCATCCTCACTGCCACACTCCCACTAGCGCCATGACAGTTTACAAATGCCATGGCAACGTCAGGAAGTGACCCTATGTGGTCTAAAAAGGGGAGGCATGAACCCTCAGCGCTGCTCTGTCTATGGGGTAACCATTCTTTTATTCCTTTACTTTCCTAATGAACTTGCTTTCACTTTACTCTATGGAATCACCCTCAATTATTTCTTGCACCAGATCCAAGAACCTTGAGGTCTGGATCGGGACCCCTTTCCTGCAACACAATCAAACGTTAAGCCAATGGGAAGCTGGGTTTCAGTCTTTGTGAGAGTCTCTCTATTTTCATTCTTATTCCTTCCAAAGACCGAGACCCTTTGGAAGTTGAAAGCTGGTGGCGGCTACTTGAGCTCTTCCTTCCTTAGCATGAGTCTGCTGGGAGCTTCTCTGCCTCGTGAAATAGGCAAATGCCTCAAAATTCAAAGCTCCGCTAACCTTCTCTCCAGGACCTTGACCCTCAAGTCTTCACCCCCTTGGTGGCTCACCTTCAAACACGTTTGTTTTGCCAGCTTTTCTAGCTGTTCTGGATAGGAGGGCTGATCGACCAATCTGCCTTTGGGGAAACAGCAAGAGATTGCCTCTCAGTCTTTTCTGGAAGCTTTCAAATGCAGGCGGTAGGCCTATTGTGATGCTAATGGAGTCTCTGCTCTGCCCCGACTTTGCCCATTCTGCGTGGAGGGCTCTAGTCCCCCAAGCCTGAAAGAGGATGGGCACTCCCATTTTCCGATCATCCTGCCACCAGGAAGATCTATGGGATGAGAGAGGGAGTGGATTTCTCCCTAGTTAAAAAACAAGAAATGTCTCAGCCTTCGTTTTTCCTTTCTCATACAAGGTGAAGTACTGCAGGCTCATACGAGGAAGCATATTTTTCCTGTTAACATTATTTTGATCCTGCTCCTTAGGAAAGACTAAGCCTGGCATTAAAGTGCTGGGAGCGTTTACCTTCCCCACACCCCAAAGTCTGGCTTACAGTACTGGAAAACCAACCAAGTGGTGACTGGGCTGGATCACAGACAGATGCGGTCAGCTCCCATTATTAGGAGAGAATTCTAATCAGATTGTGGATGCGATTACTCTGACTCATAAATCTCCCTGACTTTAGAAAACAGGGCTATCTCGCTTATTGGAGGAATCTGGCTTATAGCGTGAATGGAGGCATGGCTGCGTTCTCATCCTCTGAGATGAACGCGCCCAGACCAGCACAGACATCCTGTGCTCGCTTCCTTTACTTGGTTTTCAAATGAGGGCTTTGTGTATCACTGGTATTGTACGGAATACGAAATAATGAAAGAAGTGATTCTTTGTGTGAGTCATCCTATTATAAAATGGAGCCCACAGTCAGGAACGGCTCCCCAAGAGAACAGGACAGGATTTCTCCAAGCGGGGATGAAAGCAGAAGGTGCAGTCATGACGCGCCCCCTACTGGTCAGCGCGGAGAAATCCCCCACCTCACGTTTCAATTAGTGCGGATGAGTCCTTGACTAAGAACCTCAGACCTCAGGCCGGCGCGGTGGCTCACACAGGTAGCCCCAGGACTTTGGAAAGCCGAGGCGGGTAGATCACTTGAGACCAGCAGTTTGAAACCAGCCTGTCCTATACGGTGAAACCCCGTCTCTAGTAAAATAACACATATTAGCTGGGGGTAGTGGTGAACACCTGTAATCCCAGCTACTCAGGAGGCTGGGGCAGAATTGCTTGAACCTGGGAGCCGGAGGCTGCTGTGAGCGGAGATTGCGCCATTGCACTCCAAATAATCACAGAACTGGCCCGGTGCGGTGGCTCATGCCTGTAATCCCAGCACCTTGGGAGGCTGAGGTGGGCCTCTCACTTGAGTTCAGGAGTTCGAGACCAGCCTGGGCAACATGGCGAAACTCCTCTCTCTACCAAATAATACGAATATTAGCCGGGCGATAGGGTGCCCAGCTACTTGGGAGGCTGAGGCAGGGGAATTGCTTGAACCAGGGAGGCTGATGGAGGTTGCAGTGAGCCTAAATCGTGCCACTACACTCCAGCCTGGGTGACAGAGAGACCTTGTCTAAAAAAAAAAAAAAAAAAAAATTAGAATCACAGAACTGAAGCAGAATTCCATGAATCCAATGGAATTTCATTAAATTCCATGAGTTGGAATTCAATTCCATGAATTAAATTTCATGACTCCATTGGGATTCATGGAACTGCTAACACAGTGAGATACTGAGGAGGCTGAGATGAGAGCCCCTGTCTCAGGATTCCAAGGCCTAATTTAACAGCCAGAATCTGCCAAGGTCAGAGGTAGCCTTAACTTGTACTGTACTCATAAATCAATCTCCCTGGAGATTTCAAACCTTCATATTGCTTTGCTAAAGCCTTAGCTCCTTTCAACTTAAGGAAGTTGATTGGAAAAAAAAAAGGGGGGCAGGCGGACGGGCACAGTGGCTCATGCCTATAATTCCAGCACTTTGGGAGGCCAAGGCAGGTGGATCACGAGGTCAGGAGTTCAAGACCAGCCTGGTCAAGATGGTGAAACCCCGTCTCCACTAAAAATACAAAAAATTAGCTGAGCATGGTGGTGGGTGCCTGTAATCCCAGCTACTTGGGAGGCTGAGGTAGAGAACTTCTTGAACCTAGGAGGCAGAGGCTGCAATGAGTCGAGATAGCATCACTGTACTCCAGCCTGGGCAACAGAGTGAGACTCTGTCTCAAAGCAAAGAAACAAAAAACAGCCTTAGCTCTAAAGAAAGATTTTGAGTTTCTGGCTGGGCACAGTGGTTCACGCCTGTAATCCCAGCACTTTGGGAGGCCGAGGCGGGTGGATCACAAGGTCAGGAGTTCAAGACCAGCCTGGTCAAGATGGTGAAATCCCGTCTCTACTAAAAATACACAAATGGGCCCGGTGTGGTGTCGGGTGGCTGTAATCCCAGCTACTTGGGAGGCTGAGGCAGAGAACTGTTTGAACCCAGGAGGCGGAGGTTGCAATGAGCTGAGATTGCGCCACTGCACTCCAGCCTAGGCAACAGAGCAAAACTCTGTCTCAAAAAAAAAAAAAAAAAGATTTTGAGTTTTACATTCCAGTGGACGGCAAAAACAAAAACAAAAAGCACACATTTGTGCAAAATCAACCGTTTACATTTTATACTAATCAATAACATTTTATACTAATTAATAACATTTTATACTAATCAATAAGCTATTTTTGGGCCACATGCTTGTTTGTACACACATGCCTTCTGTCTCTCTCTCATTCTAACCTGAAACTTTATCCTTAAATCTCCTTGTACTATGATTATAAAATGTAATTTTATTTTTAACTATATATTTTCTTTTGTTAATTTCTTTTCTTTTTTTTTTTTGAGACAGTCTCACTCTGTTGCCGAGGCTGGAGTGCAGTGGTGTGATCTGAGCTCACTGCAACCTCTGTTTCTTGGGTTCAAACTATTCTCTTGCCTCGGTCTCCTCAATTACAGGCATGCGTCATGATTTGTATTTTTAGTAGAAACAGGGTTTTGCCATGTTGGCCAGGTTGGTCTGGAACTCCTGACCTGCTTTGGCCTCCCAAAGTGCTGGGCTTACAGGTGTGAGTTACCATGCCCGGTCTCTTCTGTTAATTTCTTTAATTTTTAAATTTCTATTGACATATTATAGTTGTACTTATCATGAGAGTGCTTGTGATATTTTGATAAATGTACACAATGTGTAGGATCAAATCAGGGTAACCGAGATATCCATTGCCTCTGTGTATTTTCTGATATCTTGATAATTAGGGTGAAATACAAGGAAAAAAAATAAAATGGAGAAGTTACCATGCTTTTAGTATTTTTAAATCTTGAAATGTATATATTTGAGATAATGAGCCTTTTTGTCTTTTTTTGTCTGAAAGAAATTTGTGACCCAATAATTAGTCAAAATTATCTCGAAAAAATGTTAATGAAACTGGGAACCTTTTGGGAGACATTTTTAAATTACATCAGCTGCTGCTTTGTCAGAGAGTGGACAGAACTGGCTGAGAACAGTCACAATCAGAGTCTTTGTGTGCACTCTTTTAGTTATGAAAATGTAGGGCAAGTAAGCACTCATTTCCGAGTGAAAAGTGACATAAACACTTTTTTTTTTTTTTTTTT
>NW_016107721.1:779182-780805 GCF_001604975.1 Cebus imitator
TCTCGATCTCTTGACCTCGTGATCCACCCGCCTCGGCCTCCCAAAGTGCTGGGATTACAGGCTTGAACCACTGCGCTCAACCCGCCCAGCCGGTTCTTACAGCTGCTCTTCAGACCTCAGCAGTCAAGATGGTGAAGCAGATTGAGAGCAAGGTTGCTTTTCAGGAAGCCTTGGAGGCTGCAGGTGATAAACTTGTCGTAGTGGACTTCTTAGCCACGTGGTGTGGGCCTTGCAAACAGATCAAGCCTTCCTCTCATTCCCTCTCTGAAAAGAATTCCCACATGGTATTCCTTGAAGTATGCGTGGATGACTGTCAGGATGTCGCTTCAGAATGTGAAGTCAAATGCATGCCAACCTTCCGGTTTTTTAAGAAGGGACTGGGTGAATTTCCTGGAGCTAATAAGGAAAAGCTTGAAGCCAGCATTAATGAATTAGTCTAATCATGTTTTCTGAAAACATACCAGCCATTGGCTATTTAAAACTTATAATTTTTTTATTTACATAAAGTATGGAGACTATAAACCCAACTGCCATCTGGATGACAATAACATATTAATTCTACCTTTAAAAAAAGAAAAAGAGGGTACCAGAAACAAAGACCCAGAGATGATTGGGGTTTGGGAGGAGGGAGCTGGAGAACAGGTGAGTGTGAACAGAATGCATCAGTCAAGATTCACCTGAGAAACAGAATATACATATACAGTGCTCGTGTGGTAGGGATGTGTGTGTGTTTAATATATATATTTTTTGAGACTGAGTCTCGCTGTGTCACCTAGGCTGGAGTGCAATGGCATGATCTCGGCTCTCTGCAACCTCTGCCTCCCTGGTTCAAGCGATTTTCCTGCCTCAGCCTCCTGAGTAGCCGGGATTACAGTCACCTGACACCACGCCCAACTAATTTTTGTATTTTTAGTAGAGATGGGATTTCACCGTGTTGGTCAGGCTGTTCTCAAACTCCTGACCTTGTGATCTGCCCGCCTCAGCCTCCCAAAGTGCTGGGATTACAGGCGTGAGTCACAGCACCCAGCCTAATTTTTTATTATAAATAGCAATGGGGTTTTGCCATATTTCCTAGGCTGGTCTTGAACTCCTGGGCTGAAGCAATCCATCCTCCCCGGCCTCCCATAGTGCTGGGATTAGAGGCATGAGCCACCTCACACAGCCATGTGTGCATTTTTTTTTAAGGAATTGGCTCACATGATTGTGGGGACAGACAAGTTGGAAAGCTGTAGGACAGGTCAGAGTAGGGGAGAGCAGGGTAGGGCAGAGCAGGGTAGGGCAGAGCAGGGTAGGACAGAGCAGAGTAGGGCAGAGCAGGGTAGGACAGGGCAGAGTAAGGCAGAGCAGGGTAGGACAGGGCAGAGTAGGGCAGGGCAGGGTAGGGCAGAGCAGGGTAGGGCAGGGCAGGGTAGGGCAGAGCAGGGTAGGACAGGGCAGAGTAGGGCAGAGCAGGGTAGGACAGGGCAGAGTAGGGCAGAGCAGAGTAGGGCAGAGCAGAGTAGGGCAGGACAGGGCAGAGTAGGGCAGAGCAGGGTAGGGCAGAGCAGGGTAGGGCAGAGCAGGGTAGGGCAGAGTAGGGCAGGACAGGGCAGAGTAGGGCAGAGCAGGGTAGGGCAGAGCAGG
>NW_016107721.1:780999-784151 GCF_001604975.1 Cebus imitator
GTAGGGCAGAGCAGGGTAGGGCAGAGCAGGGTAGGGCAGAGCAGAGTAGGGCAGAGCAGGGTAGGACAGGGCAGAGTAGGGCAGGGCAGGGTAGGGCAGAGCAGGGTAGGGCAGAGCAGGGTAGGGCAGAGCAGGGTAGGGTAGGGCAGAGCAGGGTAGGGCAGAGCAGGGTAGGACAGGGCAGAGTAGGGCAGGCAGCAGGGTAGGGCAGGCAGCAGGGTAGGGCAGGCAGCAGGCTAGAAACTCACCTGGGGCGGATGCTGCAGTCTGGAGGCAGAATTTCTTCTCCTCTGGGAGAAGTCAACGGATGGTAGATGTTAACCAAGTCTGCAGAATATGTGCTCAGCAACATCTGGTGTTGGAGCTAAATAGCTGGGTGCTGTGGTCCAGCCAAGGTGCCACCTGAACCACCCTCACACCGTGAGAAGATTGGCAGTTGAGAAAGGAACGCTGGGGACCTTGATGTTGAAGAGAGGGCAGGGGAAGAGGGTGAGTCAGAGCCTCATGGGGAGGAGAGCTGGAGACATTGCATAACAGCGGTGACAGTGTGCCCACAGGAGTGGTTTCGGTAGGGGTGGGAGCAGGAGTGGATGGCAATGGGTGACCAGGATGTGGGAGTTGGGGGGACGTCGCTGGCTCTTCCACGACGTGTGAACAGAAAGTGGGGGTGGTGAGCCAGGCGCAGTGGCTTACACCTGTATCCCAACACTTTGGGAGGTCAAAGCGGGTGGATCACTTGAGATCAGTTCAAGACTAGCCTGGCCAACATGGTGAAACCCCATCTCTACTAAAAATACAAAATTTAGCTGAGTGTGGTGGTGCATATCTGTAATCCCAGCTACTCAGGAGGCTGAAGTGGGAGAATCGCTTGAACCCGGGAGGCCAAGGTTCCAGTGAGCTGAAATTGTACTACCTTACTCCCACCTGAGTGACAGAGCAAGACTCTGTCTCAAAAAAAAAAAAAAGGGTGGGGGGGACAGGGGGTAAAGTAAGGAGGAAGCATTTCTTTTTGGTTTGTGCTTTCTGTAGGCTAAGGAGAAGAAAAGAGCCAGTGGGGAGAGAGAGAGATGAAATGGAAGACAGCAAGTGAGGGACTGGCAGGAGGATTTCCCGTCTTCAAACTAGAGGAGACTGCTGGGCACAGTGGCTCATGCTTGTAATTCAGGCACTTTGGGAGGCCAAGGCAGGCAGATCACGAGGTCAAGAGTTCGAGACCAGCCTGGCCAACATGGCGAAACTCTGTCTCTACTAAGAATACAAAAATTAGCTGGGCATGGTGGCACGCACCTGTAGTCCCAGCTACTGGAGAGGTGGAGTTTGCAATGAGCCAATAATCGCTTGAACCCGGAAGGCAAAGGTTGCAGTGAGCCAAGATTGCACCACTGCACTCCTGCCTGGGTGACAGAGCGAGACACCATTTCCAAAAAAAAAAAGAAAAAAAAAGAACTAGAGGAGACCTTCTTCCTCAGACTCCATCCATGCAGCCATCCAGATCCTAGGGCAAAGCTCTGGCTAGAGAAGGCAAGGACAGACAAGGGAATGTTTTAGAAAAACACTATCTGGAATGCTTTTCCAAGCCCCTTCGCACCTTCAGGCTGGCTTCCAGTTACACAAGGAGCTCTGGGCCCACTTGTGAGGTGCGGGAGTGACCCTGTCCATCGGGAGGACCTGTGGCTGCCTCCTCATCCCTTCCCCTGAGCACAGGAAGGCCCCATTGCTGGCTTCCGCTGCCCTCTCTTGTGGTCCTGTCCCTCCTCGCCTGCTCAGATGCCCCCCGGGGACTCATGTAGCTCTTCCTGGTCTCCACTGGTTCCTACTGGGCAGGGCTGGGCAATGGCTTAGAGTACCAGGAAGGCAGGGTCCTGCCCAAGTGCACATACACATGAGTGGAGGAATTTCTACAATGTTTAGGAAGCAACAAAGTAAACATGGGAATTTCAGATCTTCCTTACACACTTTTTGTTTTTAATTTAAATTACATATTGAGGGAAGCGCTACACTTTTTTCCATAGGTGGGCGTCTAGGGCTTCCCCAGCCTGGCTTTCAGCCCTCTGCACTCACACTCTTCACAGCCACAGGAAATGAAAGGGCACCAGAATCACTAAGGGTGGGTGTGCCTGCTGGAGCTTTTTTTGTGCTGCCTGAAAGTTCAAAACATGCTGGAACACAGAAACAAAGGTATTTGCCCAAGTGACTAAGACATGTTCCAGCATTTTCCCACAGGCTCCTGCACATCCCAAAATAACTGCAACCCTGGATCCTGTCCATTGGCATTCGATTACATTTGTATAATGTTACGGACAGTGGGCAGGCCGGCCAGCCACACTCACACGGGGCTTGCGGGACTGGACAGCCCATCATGGAGCTCTGTGCTGTGCTTCCTGGCTGGGCTGCTCAGGGAGATATACCCAGACAGAGACCACAACAGTAGCAAGGGCGGGCCTGCCAGAAACACCCAGATCACCAAGAGGAACCTTGGGCAAGGCCTTCCTTTCACAGATGGGAGCAAAGGGCCCAGAGAGAAGAAATAACTTACATCAATTAAAGTAAATAAATTACATATCTGGGAATTATGAGAGGAAGTTGGTGAAAGAGTTGGCCCTAAACTGACATCTCCTGAGGATGGTATTTATTTCTGCAGGAACATCAATTTAGCCTTAGAATTCTAACATCTTAAGTGGAAGGGACTTTTAAGCACCCCTTGGCTATCAAGGTTGCCACTGTGCCCAGGTCCAGACAACAATGTGGGAAGAAGGAATTGCTGGAATGGACCTGCCACCCCTCCGGGGATTCAGTCTTGCTGAGGAAATGACTAAGGATGTTGAGAAAACAACTGGGTCTTGGCAAATGCACAGGAGGGTGCTGGGAGCTTTGGGAAGGGAAGAGTCTGAGAAGAAATGCATGGTTCAGGTGGGGAAATTTTCAACCCAAGGGCCTCAAGAGTGGGAAGATCTGGAGGCCGGGCATGGTGGCTCATATCTGTCATCCCAGCACTTTGGGAGGCCGAGGCAGGTGGATCACTTGAGGTCAGGAGTTTGAGACCAGCCTGGCCAACACTGCAAAACTCCATCTCTACTAAAAATACAAAAATTAGCTGGGTGTGGTGGCACACGCCCATAATTCCAGCTACTTGGGAGGCAGAGGCAGGAGAA
>NW_016107721.1:785336-800115 GCF_001604975.1 Cebus imitator
AAAAAAAAAAAAACTACTGGCACAGGAAGAATCATCTCCATCTACCCAGGCCTCACTGTATCTGGTTCATAACTCCAGAGGCTTCTAGGAACCCAATTCGGGAAGATAAATCTGGTCCCAGTCTGGTTTGGTGACTCACAAGGTGTTGATAAAGATGACCCCAAGACTCTCAGAGCACGTCTTCAACCCCTAGTGACCTAGACTCCACGGAACATGTTGACCAGCCTTGGGCAATAGTGGGAACTGGCTTCCCTGTACACTTTTTTTTTTTTTTTTTCAGACAGGGTCTCACTCTGTTGTCCAGGCTGGAGTGCAGTGGCAGGATCATAGCTCGCAGCAGCCCTGAACCCTTGTTCTTAAACTACCTTCATGCCTTAGCCTTCCCGGTAGCTTGGGACTAAAGATACATGCCACCACACCTGGCTAATTTGTTTTTTGTAGAGACAGGGCCTTGGTATGTTGCGTAGCCTGGTCTCAAACTCCTGGCCTCAAGGAATCCTCCTGCCTCAGACTCCCAAAGTACTGGGATAAGAGGTGTAAGCCATTGTGCCAGGCCCTCTGGGCACTTTTGGACAATCTCATCCTCTTGTTGAAGCCTGAGGCCAGGTGGGCAGACATGCTACCTAAGTGGCACCTTGGCTGTTGGCTGGGGTGGTCCGAAGGGATGCAGCAGGCATATTCCCAATACCTGAGTTCACAGCCCTCAGTCTTCCCAGGTTCCTGTTGCAATCTGAGACTGAAAGGTGGCCAAGACAATTCGCTCATGAGCCGGGCTATTGGAGAGGTCACAAAACCCAAAGCAGGCTGGTAAATCCAACTGTCATTTATTCTGACTGAAACCAGGGACAGACAATCTCCATGTTGCCACTGCTTTCAAAGGTTTAGAAACCACAAAAAACGTTTTGAGTTATATTATTACTTTATTTTCTTTTTTTAAAATGTAGCATTAAAGTCATCCAACATACAGATATTCCTATGGCTCCTGGCACATTTTACTCTCTCTAAAGTTATTTTAATTATGAGATGAAGAAAATCATCTCATTAAAATGGCAACATTTCTGATAAATGTGTTTCATAATTATGTGATGGGTAATTGACTCCCCATCTAGCCCCAAAAACTCGTTTAGTCCGGAACTACAGAAGACAGCGCACAACCACAGCTAACAGGTGGTGGGTGCCCAAGCAGACAGGGCTCCAAAACAACAAGCAACAGGGTTAAACTTCTGAAACAACAAGCAACTTCTTTATTTGTACAGAGTAAGCATATAGAAGAAAGCATCATTTTCCTTTTTAGCCCTTTTATTAGTGTGTTTTATCTCCACCCAAATTACTGCATACCAAGCAGCTAATAATAAAAACCAACTGACTTAAAGTCTCTGAAATGCATGCAACTTAAAATTCCCTAAAGCACACATTGGTTCTGAGTTTCCAAGTCTGATTTTTACTGGGCAGAGGCTATGGTGCTGCTGGGTTGCCAGTGGTGTCTGTCGTGCTGCTGGGGTTTGAAGTTGTTGCTGCTGCTGTGGCTTCTGGCTGCTGGGTTTGGGTGTGGGGATCTTCTCCACTTCCAGCATTTTTCTTGCCCTTGTCTGCTGCCACGGCACCCATCTCCATGATTGCCTGCAGTGGCTGATCGGCCTCAAGGTTGCTGGGCTGGAGTTCATAGACCTGGACTTGACCTGGGACATCAATGGCTTTCTGTTCAAGTTTTTCCAAGATGGTTTGAACCTTCCTGACACCATCTCTCCTGGCCTGACGCACATCAGCTCGTCCCTCGGGGTCAACTGAATCCAGGGCCAGCAGCTCTTTGGTCAAATACTCTTCGATCATCAGATACTTTTTGTCAGTCTTCTTGCCTTCAAAGTTGTCTACAGCCTGCTCCAGCCCCTGCACCTTCTCCAGGATGGCTTCCACTTTCAGCACTCCTGGATGTTTTGGGGGAGCCTCAGCTTCTCCTGGTTTTGGAGGTGTAGCTTCTGCAGGGGCAGTGCTGGGGGCTGCCCTCTCTTCTGTAGCCACATTCTTGGGGGAAGAGGGGACAGCAGAAGGGCCAGGGCTGGGAGAAGGACAAGGAACTGGGGCAGGGGGAACTTTTACCTCTACCTTCTCAGAGGGAGGTGGGGGCTTCTGGGAAACAGGTTTAGAATCCGCCTCTTTGCGCATCACTTGAATTGGGACGTGTCCAGGAGGGAGATCTGGTCCAACTGGGCCTGGCTTACTTTCTGGTTTGTTTTCAGGTTGGGGAACAGGTGCTGATTCTCGATGGGTCATGGGCTGCTGAAAAATAGAAAAAAATATATTTATTTTTTTTGAGACGGAGTTTTGCTCTTCTTGCCCAGCCTGGAGTGCAATGGTGTGATCTCCGCTCACTGCAACCTCCGCCTCCTGGGTTCAAATGATTCTCTTGCTTAAGCCTCTGAGTAGCTGGGATTACAGGCATGTGCCACCACACCTGGCTAATTTTGTATTTTCAGTAAAGATGGGGTTTCTCCATGTTGGCCAGGCTGGTCTTGAACTTTCGGCCTCAGGTGATCTGCCCGCCTAGGCCTCCCAAAATGCTGGGATTACAGGCGTGAGCCACCGTGCCCGGCCACAAAAAGGT
Source organism: Cebus imitator (assembly GCF_001604975.1). Classification (NCBI taxonomy): domain Eukaryota; kingdom Metazoa; phylum Chordata; class Mammalia; order Primates; family Cebidae; genus Cebus; species Cebus imitator. Next base: position 787,939 of record NW_016107721.1, read on the forward strand.
ATTTTTAATAACTGACTGGAAGTCACAGAAATTGTTTGTAGCTAGTACAGATTAGAAAGAAAACTGGAAAATGGCTTTTCAAAGTAAGTTTAATAGTATAAAATATTTTCAAAGTCAATCAATGGCTGTTACAAAACAAAAACATGGTTTTAATAACGTATGTAACCAAACTATTAGGCTTCCACTGAGCACCTTGGGCTGTGTTACCTTTCACTGAATTTCTCTGTAGATGGTACTCTAACAGTAAGGAAAAGAAACTCAATAAAATTTTCAAAAATGAAAATAGCTAGCCTGGGCAATATAGTAAGACCCCTAACCCTACAAAAAATTATTTATTTATTTATTTATTTATTTATTTATTTATTGAGACAGTCTCGCTTCTTTGCTGAGGCTGGAGTGCAATGTTGCAATCTCGGCTTACTGTAATCTCTGCCTCCCAGGTTGAAGCAATTCTCCTGCCTCAGCCTCCCTAGTAGCTGGGATTACAGGCATGTGCCAGCACACCCGGCTAATTTTTGTATATTTAGTAAAGATGAGGTTTCACCATGTTGGCCAGGCTGGTCTCGAACTCTTGACCTCAAGTGATCCACCCGCCTCGGCCTCCCAAAGTGCTGGGATTGCAGGCATGAGCCACTGAGCCCAGCCCCCAAAAATTTTAAAAATTAGGTGTGGTGGCTTGTACCCGTAGTCCCAGGTACTCAGAAGGCTGAGGTGGAAGGACCGCTTGAGCCCAGGAATCCAAGGCTGCAGTGAGCCATGATCATATCACTGCACCCCAGCCTGAATGATGAATGGATAGATGTACGGATGGAAGGAAGGAACAAAGTTAGTTTGAGGAGGAGTCTTGCTCTAAGGAAGGAAGGAAGGAAGGAAGGAAGTAAGTAAGTTAGTTTGAGATGGGAGTCTTGCTCTGTCACCCAGGCTGGAGTGTGCAGTGCTGTGATCTCAGCTCACTGCAACCTCTGCATCCCAGGTTCAAACAATTCTCCCACCCCAGCCTCCCAAGTAGCTAGGATTACAGGTGCCCTCCACCATGCCCAGCTAATTATTTTGTATTTTTAGTAGAGATGGGGTTTCACCATGTTGGCCAGGCTGGTCTTGAACTCCTGACCTCAAGTTATCCACCCGCCTTGGCCTCTCAAAGTGCTAGGATTACAGGCATGAGCCACTGCACCTGGCCTTATCTTGGCTCTTATTCATGTAAGTGAATATCTAAAGCCTCTTTCAAAAATCTCACTCTAATTTAATCAACTGGGAAATAACTAGACTATATTATTTCTGAACTATTCCCAGTTCAAAACACTCAATTCCACTATGATGTTCAGTTAGGTGAAATCCTGGAAAGCCTCCCAAAAGGGAACTTTGAATAAGCTCCAAAAGGGAGGTTACCACAAACACAGTTAATGAAGGTGAAAACAGGACGAAATATTGTTTCACTGATTATGAGAAATATATGAGAATGATTTGGGGAAAATACCCATCCCTCTATAAATGGGCACCTCCTAGGATTGCTGAATCCAAGTACTGTATGGATCTGGTATGAGATTTAGCTGTCTATACACTAGCAACCTCCTTTTCCATCAAATCTCTTTCGACAATCCAGACACCCTCAACTTTGGCCCTGACCATTCACAACCAACCCCGTGCCCCTCCTTAGGTTTTGACAACAATGGCTGTGTACTAAGTGACTTTAGAAACACTTAAGAGAGGGTGTTCTACGGCCTGTGCTCTTCAAAAACATCAAGGCCGTGAAAGCAAAGAAAGGCCGAGGAACTGCTTCAGACTGAAGGAAGACTAAAGACAAGTTACGTCTAAATGTGGTGCTCATGATCCTTGTTTCAATCCTGGAGCATATCCTCGAATTGGGGGAAAACTGCCATAATAGGGATTTGAAAATGGGCTTCGTACTGGATAATAAAACTGTAAGTATATTAAATTTCCTGAATCTGGTAAGTCTACCATGGTTCTGAATGAGAATGTCTTCCTCTTAGGAAAATGTTTGCTAAAGTATTTAGGGAAAAAGGAACACGATATCTGCAACTAATTCTCAAACAGTTAAAATACATCAACAATACAGGAGAGAAGAAATGACAAAGCGAATGCAGACATGTCGACAAGCAGTGAACTGGATGAAGCATATGTGGGATTTCTTTGTATGATTCACACAACTCTTCTACAGGGTTGAAATTATTTCCAAATAAAAAAGTTCAAAAAACTTTAAGAGGAGGATGCTCTATTCCAGGGCCCTGGACAGTGTGACCACTTGTAATAAAAGAATATCCCACATTTGTTCACAGGGTTTTTTTTTTTTTTTAAAAAAAAAAACGGTAGCAAAGAATTCAGCTGCTCAACTTGCAGCCACAGGCGGCCCAGGGCTGCTCAATGTTCTGCTGCTAAGCTGCAAGCTGCTCAAACTAAATGACTTCCTCTTCCAGGAACTTGTACCTCGTGTCTCCACTGGAAGATCAGAAGACCCCTGCCTACAATCTTCCCCAGGCCAGCATGGTTTCCGATCTGCCATAGCTGGCTGATGCCTCAGCTAGGCCACGTGGTACCTGACTGCAAAGGGAGGAAATGAAGGGGTAAGACACGGGCCCTGTGGTCAGGCTCAGCCCTCAGCTGAAGAGATAAATTCAACACTTCTGAAATACCCAGAATAATTACATGTTGAACTCATACAAGTTGGGAGTCCCTCATTAAAGAACTCATATGGGGCACCATGAGATGAGAAGGATGAGTAGGCTTCATGGAGGAGACAAGACTGGCTCATTCTCAGAGGACAGGGAGAGCCTGTGCTGTGCAGGCATTTCAGGGAGTGGGTTCAGCATGGGCAAAGGCACAGGGTTGGGAATGAACTGAATGGGCCTGCAGAGTAGAGCGAGTAACTGAGCGGAAGGCGACAAGCTGCCTACACCCAAGATGAGGCTGTGGCTGCAGTGTGGACGGGGGTGTGAGGAGCCCTGAAAGGGTATGGTGGGCACTAAGGAACCTGGTCCCAGTTGTGTGAGTTCTGCCCAAGCTGTTTCTTCTGCCCCAAGACAGCCACAATGCACAATGATCAGCCCAGCAAAAGCTGCAGAATGCAGAGGGTTCACAGCCTGAGCACTTGTCCGGCCTTTCTGTTAACACCCAGCAACTTCCCAAATCTCACTTCCCTCCAGGTACACGCAAGTTAAATAGGCAGGGCTGAAGAGGGAACCCAGGGAACCCACAGAGCTCCTGTGGCCCTGGAGAGATGCCACCATAACCGGTCTGCTGACAACTCACTTCCCGTACCTGAGGCCTGTCGACCACTGTGTGCACACGGATGGGCGACGGGGAGTGGAGTGGTGTGCTGCTCCTGGCTGGTGAGCCCTCCCGGCTCGATGTACTCTGGACAGGTGACCTGAATGGGGATGCCGCCCGCAGGGGCCGGGGCTCCCAGTCATCCCCCTGGATCTTGTGGTACACAGGCTGGTGGGTCTGGTATTCCCCTTGCTGCGCTGGGTAGTGCATCTTCTGGGCTTGGTGGAAGGAGGGCTGTGCTGCTGGCCGGGTAATGTTCTGCTCGTGTATCACCGGAATGGAGATGTAGCCCCGAGGGAGCTGGTGACTGCCCAGGCTGCTCCTGCCAGAGGAAGGCAGGCTGGCCGAGGAGGATGAGGATGAGCAGTCGGAGGCAGCTGGAGACTGGGACCGCTGCAAGAGACACAGGGTAGAGGGCATGACCCCAAGAATGACCCCCTACCTTGGCATCCTGACCATGCTTCTGCTGTGAATCTGCTCAGGGCAACCCATATCGTAAGACCTCCTATCTGTAATTTCCAATTTTTAAAATGTGGAGTTAAGACTGAGGGCTTTGGGACTGGGCATGGTGGCTCACATCTGTAATCCCAGTACTTCGGGAGGCTGAGGCACGCAGATCACCTGAGATCAGGAGTTCAAGACCAGCCTGACCAACATGGTGATACCCTGTCTCTACTAAAAATATAAAAATTAGCCAAGTATGGTGGCACATTCCTGTAATCTCAGCTACTCAAGAGGCTGAGGAATGGAAATTGCTTGAACCCAGGAGGCAGAGGTTGCAGTGAGCCAAGATCAGCCATTGCACTCTAGCCTGGGTGACAGAGTAAGACTCTGTCTCAAAAACAAAAAAACAAACAAAAAGAAGACTAAAGGTTTTAGAGTCAAGGGGACTATGTTTGAATTCCTAATAGTTCAATCATTTTCTAAACTTCATTAGAAATATAGGAAGAGTGTCCCTCCCTCACCAGGTTGCTCTGAAGGTGAGGTCAATCGCCTGTGCATGTGGCTCGGCCCCAGGCCAGCACACAGGAAGCAAGCGCTCATACAGAGGACGTGTTGTCCCCACTACCCTTTCTCTACCAATCTACAGAGAACCCGGCTAGCAACGGGGAGCTGCAAGCATCCTGTGGGGCCCAAGGCACGTCAAGCCCCTTTCCCTGCTGGGCCACCTTCTATTCACTTCAAAATTGAGAGCTTTTCCCCTTCTAAGTGCCTTGTTAGCTTAAATTTGAAGATGTCTCTGATTTATGTGTCACTTTGATTTCCTGCAGCAAAACCGTTGTAAATACAGGTATTTTTTTTTTTTCTTTTTGAGACAGTCTTGCTCTGTTGCATAGACTGGAGTGAGTGGTATGGTCTCGGCTCACTGTACCCTCTGCCTCCTGGGTTGAAGTAATTCTTGTGCCTCAGCCACCCAAGTAGCTGGATTACAGGCACACACCACCACACCCCATTAATTTTTGTATTTTTTATAGAGACGGGGTTTTGCCATGTTGGCCAATCTGGTCTCGAATTTCTGGTCTCAAGTGATCCGCCCGCCTCGGCCTCCCAAAGTGCTGGGATTACAGGTGTCGGCCACCAACTTGGCCAGGTACTACCGCTTTAAGAAAAGAAAAATGCCTCCGGTATCCCACATTAACTGTAACTTTTCACTCTCAAGCATGTGGGAAGCTGAACAGATTCAGACAGGGCTGAGGCAAGCATGACTCTGGGTGCAGATAGGACATGGGATTTTGTGCCCAGGAACAGCGCTGGCATACACAATGGGATGATCCACAGACAGAAAAATTAAGAGGGCTTACTGCTCAGGAATCCTATTAGCAATGCCTCAAATCTCAGCTAAGAACCAGATTAAGAACTATTTTTTAGCTATTAATGCACAGCATCCACTGGCATACCCCTGACATGTTTGGCTTCAGGATTAAAATGCTGCCTTCCTGACTCCTTACTTCTTTTTAAACTGTGGTGCATGGTGAGGGCAGGCATGGGGTCTCATTTTCCTATCAACACAGCTCCACAAGCAGTCCAGATTTATCCATAAGCATTAAACTGAGCAAAATGGTACATAGCTATCTCTGTGTTTCTGAATAGAAAGCCAAGGGTAAATAAGGAGCATGGAAATCAGGAGCCAGGAGGCAGGCTGGGCTTCTGCTCCCAGCTCTGCTGCCTCCACCTGTATGCATCTGGGGCGGGCAGGCTGCGGTGTGCCCTTCTGAGCTCCAGTTCCTTAACTACAAAAGTAAGCCACATGATTCCTGCCCTGCCCCAGTGAAAAACACCCCTATTCGATGGTGGGGGATGATGTGGGGCCATCACCCTGTCTTTGCTGGGTGACCTCTGGTGCTGCAGGCCAGGCCCAGATGCCCCGAATGTGAACAGGTGCTGGCTTAGGGCACTGTCCTCAGGGGCTGGGCCTGGCCTAGGAAGAACAGCGGCTCACTCCCCAGCAGGCCCGTGAGCCTGGCCTCTGCTTACCTCAGGTCCATGGGACGCTGGGGGCTGGGCTGCCGCAGCCGCTGCCACCTGTCCACACTGTTTATCTAGCTGAGTGGTTTCTGGCATGCCCCGCTGAGGTGACTGGGACCTCTGAGGAGCCGCTGCTGCCGCCTCCGTTCGGAATCGCTGCATCCCAGGCTGGGGATAGACATGGAAAGGGTGCGGCTGCCGGTTCTCAGCGCCTTCATGGAGCACGGGAATGGGAATGTAGCCTGGTCGAAGCTGGGGATACACAGGGTGGCCTTCCCTGGCGGGCAACAGCCTAGAGCCCTCCCGGGAAGGGCCGTTGGCAGAGGATGAAGTCTCCTGAAGTAAAAAGCGGAGAAATACGGGCTGGTTAGAAACTGGGAAGTGAACCCTCCTGGCAGAGGAAACAGTGTGGCACCTGGCACTGTGATCTTCCCGAGTGACTTGGGCCTCAGGGCGCCAGCCAGCTCCCAGCCCCTGCTCCCTCCAAACCCCCCATCCCATAGAGGCTGCTGTTTGGCCAACAGTTTAGGAATTAGGAGCATCAGGATAAAGCCAAAAATATCTGTTGAGCATAGGAGAGGTCCCCAAACTGGTAAGACGGGTTTGGGTTTCTTTTCTGGGTGACCGGGTGACCCAACTGCCCATGCCTGCCCGCCCGCATTTTCAGAGACCCAATCAGAAGGTGAGCTCCAGGAGCAGGGGTGTGAACTCCAGGAGCAGGGGTCAGCTCCAGCTTCTACATTACAGCAAGCGTCTGTTTCCAAAAAGGCCCTCACATTTCCCAGCAAGACAGCTTGTACTGGGCCCCAACACAGGACACGGTTTGGGAATCTTCACAGAGCAGTGGGCTGGGGAGCAAGGGCTGCCTCCTCAGGAGTATTGTTAGAACAAGAGGCAGGAAGGGGCAGGATAGGGGTGCAGAGGCAGCAAAGGGGAGAGCAGCATGCAGGGTTCACTGTGCCGCCTAATGATGCCAACTGACAAAGATTCTCTGCGTGGCCAGATTTTAGTCAGGCTTCTGAAGCTTCTCCTAGCCCCACCTGTACACTTCCTTGTAAAGTCCAGTTTCAGCAAAAGACACTGCTAAGTCAGGTTTAGCCAGAAGCCCCCTCCCCAGCCTGTCTGATCAGGTTCCTCAGCCTCCATCATCCCCAGGTGCTGTCTAATCACTCTGGCCTGTCTTGGCCAAGAATCCTGTTTGGTCAGTGTGGCCAGACACGCCCTTACGCCTGCTCTTTCCTCTTCTAATCTTCCATCCGCTGACCCCCACACTGCTCCCTGACTATAAATTCTCACCGGCCCGCGCTGTAGTTGAAGTTGAGCCCAGTCTCTCCCCTGACTGCAAGACGCCACTGCTGCTGTGGTCCCTGTGCCTATCTTGATGGCCCTGAATAAATCTTCATGACTGTGCTTTAATAAGTATCACTGAATAATGTTTTCTTCAACACAACAGAGCCTGTTTGGGCAAGGAGCTGTTGGGGTCTCTCTCTTATGTCCTCTCTTGAAGTTCTCCCTTCAGTGGCCTGGCTATTTTGGGACCCTTGAGAAGGCCAAGTTCCAGATGTACCACAGGAAAGATCTTATTTCAGACAACAAGGCTGGCCAGTCACTCACTGGCAATGCCATCTCTCAGCTAGTAGGGGCTGTGAAACAGAAGCCCTAATGTCCCCAAGCACTGAGGGTCCTTTCACAGGAGGGTAGCTACTGATCTGTGTGGGGCAACTCTTAAAAAGAGGAGTGATCCTTCCTGACGGAGGCAGCTCTCTGCACAGCAAACAAATGCCAAAGAATCTATAAGCTTGTAGGGTACAATCTCTACTGCTGCAAAATCAATCAACAGTAAGGACAGATATTGAGGGCTGCTCTGCACTTTGAATGAACAGACCATTAATTCGGTGATGTTTCTATTTGTGTACAGGCGTGGGCACCAGGTGGCTGACCCTGGTTTAGCCCTTTCAGGCCCATCAATTGCCTCCCTCCTGCTGAGACCCTGCCCTTGGAGGGCCTCCAGCACAGGAAAGGCATGGGTGTCACTGTGTCCTTGGGGACACAGGCAGACAAGCATTCTCAGATTAGAATAGCCACATGCTCAGGGTGGCGGCATTACATTAGCCTGCTTAACTCTCAGGTCACCCAAGAGCAGGAGTGGGTCCAGGCCTCGCGTTCAGAGCTGAATTCCTGCTGTGAGACGGCCCTGAAAGGGAGCCAGCGAGAGGCGCTGAAGAACCCTCTACTACTCAGTGTTGAGCCATAACGTGCCTGTGGGCATTCTGTCGACTCACTGGGGTGTTCCTTCTTCCAGCCGAAATCAGGGTCTGCATTAATCCTGCAGTGTCATTTTGCTGGCTGCCCAGGGGCTTTCTTCCCAGCCATGCACAAAAGCCTCAACCATCTGCACACCCCACACAGCAGGGCCCAGCAGTGAGCAAACCCTCATCCACTGCCTGCTCCTGAGTGAACATCCTGCCACCCAGTCCTACAGGTTTACCAAACCAGCAAGGCCCACTCCCTGCCAACAGAGGCTTAGGAGATGGGCTAAGGAGGCAGGAAACAAAACAGAAGCAGAATTACTTGGAAAGCACAGAAGCCCTGAGGGATGGGGAAAGGCACAGGCTCTTCCAGGGTAGACAATGGCCTAGGTAGGGTCTAAGTGTGATTCGTACCTCTGTTCCTAACAGTTCTGTGAGTTTAGGTAATTCTCTTACCTCTGTAAGCCTTCACTTCCTTTTCTAGAAAATGGAGCTAGCAACACCTGCCCTGGAGAAATGCTATGAAGTTTTATAAGGGCAAATCTAGAGGGGTGCCCAGAAGACCAGCAATTAATATGAGTTTCTCCCTAAATAGGCACAGCATTATGCTCTTCAGACTCCAAAGTGTCAAAGGAATGAAAAGTGAAGGATAGGGCCGGGCGCAGTGGTTCAAGTCTGTAATCCCAGCATTTTGGGAGGCCGAGGCGGGCAGATCACCCGAGGTCAGGAGCTTGAGACGAGCTTGACCAACATGGCGAACTCCTGTCTTTACTAAAAATACAAACATTAGCTGGGCATGGCGGTGTGCACCTGTAGTCCCTGCTACTCGGGACGCTGAGGCAGGAGAATTGCTTGTACTCCCAAGGCAGAGGTTGCAATGAGCTGAGATCACACCACTGTACTCCATCCAGCCTGGGCAACAGAGCAAGAATTTATAAAAAAAAAAAAAAAAGAAAAAAAGAAAAAGTGAAGGACAAAGTGAATTGGTGGTGTTAGAAACCAGAATGGTGGTCACCTCTAAAGGAGATGGTGGTGACTGGAAAGGATCTTGAAAAAACTTCCTGAGGTGATGGGAATATTATCTTTTTCTGGGTGGTGGCAAATGGGTGTATAGCTATGTAAAACTCCATCAAACCCCCACACTGCACACCGCACCACATCCCACCCACACTATCCGGTTTTAACCAGGAGAGCTGCCAACCCCAAACCCTTGGATCCTTGCAGGGCCTGGAGTCCTCAGACAGGCTTTGAGGAGATGCAGCTCCTCCTGGGGGAAGCCCAGGATCCAGAAGGCCCTTGAGCCAGCCTGCTACGAGCTGAGCACCTCATGCATCTCACAGAGCACATTTGCGCCTCCATTGAAAGAGAAAGGGAAGAAGACAGGAGAGGGAGTGAGGAAGGAAAAACTCTGTCCGCACACCAGACTGTGACAGCAGAGACTGTTTCCTGGAGCCAATATTTAACCTTTCTAGAGCCATGGCGGGGTCCACCAGGAAGGAATGTGGTCACCACAGGCAGGGGTGGTGGTGTCAGAAGAGCGGTGGGAAGCAGCGGCAAGGGGCGCGCTTGGGGGTCAGTGCTAAGCTGAGGAAGATTAGGCTGGAGGTGGACACTGAGGTCCACCCTTCTTAGTGCTCCCACCATCACAGGAGATGCCTCAGCAAGACAGAGAGACTGGAAAGGAGAAACCAGGCCATGCTGGGAAGCAAGGAAGGATGTCAGGGAGGAGAGTGAGGAGGCGAGTACAAAGCAGGGAAGAGGGCCTGGAACTGGGAAGAAGCACCCGGGGAGAGGGGTGGGGTAGGGGAAAGGCCTCCACTGCACATGAGGTCCACTGAACAGGCCGAGCCTGCTGGCACAGCTGGAAGGCGGAGCGGTCAGGACAGGCAAGGGCAGCCTGGCTGCTTCTCCAACAGTCTCGAGGTCTGTACTCTTGGGTCTGTGTGAACTAATGACCCATTTATGCCATTTAATAAAAAAACCATGTGTCTCTTTGTGAGCACTGAATCTAAGACATTCCAGGCTCCCCTTCTACTCTGGTGGGGTTTGTTAAAAAACAAAACAAAACAAAAAAACACACTGTTTTAGATAAGTAAAAAAACACATGAATTTTACAAAATAGGCAATTAAACACTTCTGTGTGAATGAATAATTTCAACCAAAAATGAAATTCCCACCAGTAATGAGGTCTGTGCGGGAAATGCTGACGCCACCTTCTAATGTTCCCATCTACCATCATTAGAGTCATGATAGCAAATGCTTCCGCTTTTACTAAGTAAAAAACACCTCCATTGCACTCTAGCCTGGACGACAAGGGTGAAACTCAGTCTCTTTTTTTTTTTTCTTTTTTTTAAGACGGAGTCCCGCTCTGTCCTAGGCTATAGTGCAATAGTGTGATCTTGGCTCACTGCAACAACCTCCACCTCCCAGGTTCAAACAATTCTCCTGCCTCAGCCTCCCAAGTAGCTGGGATTACAGGCGCATGCCACCACACTCAGCTATTTTTTGTATATTTAGTAGAGACAGGGTTTCACCATGTTGGCCAGGCTAGTTTCAAACTCCTGACCTCATGTTCCACCAACCTTGGCCTCCCAAAGTGCTGGTATTAGAGGTGTGAGTCACAGCGCCTGGCCGAAACTCCATCTTAAAAACAAAACAACAACAAAAAAGCACCCCCTGGAAGAGTTAAATTGCCCTTTCTCTCTTCTATGGTGTTTTCAACACAATCTAGCAAAAAAGAGATATTTTGTAAATAAAAGAATCAAAAGAAAAAAATGTGTAATATTTATAATTCCCCTAGAATCTGACTAAAACATGTCTCTTCATACTAAGCGTTTTCAAGTTTAAGCACATCCAGAAAATGCCTCTTGGTTATACCAGCATCTCTCAGATAAGGCTCACTACATGCCTCTTCCTGATTCAAAGGGGAGCTGAGAATCTGCCTTCTCAGAGTAAGGGAACAGCTCTGTGTGATCACAGGACAGGGACTGGGGCACCAACATGGTGACCAGGCAGATGACTAGTGATCCTTGTGGCCGCCTGGTCAGGGCCCGCCTGCAGTTCAGAGTTCATTATCCTTATCTCTGGTTAAAGACATCAGGAATACATATTACACAAAATCCAATTAGGAAAGAAGCACCCAGAGGCTCAGTCCGAACTCTCACTGCTTATCTTACTATATTAATTTATAAAATGAATTGGTTAATTCTGTCCCCTTGTTTGTGCACTGCATTAAAAATCTGAGACATGTCTCAGGGCACTAAACAACTCCTTGAGATGGCCAAAAGAAAAAGAAAAAATGACCCCAGATGAGCCAAAGTTTGACCTATTATGTACAAGATAATTATCATTAGAGAAAGCCTGAGGTCAGGTTCTGAGCTTCGGTGAGCTGTTGGCTTCAGAACAGGTCTAAACTGCACTACTGGTTTTTAACAGCAAATGGGCACCAAGGGAACAGCAGGAGGCCTGGGAAGAGACTGCACTTGGTCCCAGCCCTGGCTCTGCCCCTAAATACATGTGTTACAGAAGCAGCTCACATGCCCTCTGTGAACCTTAGTTTTCTCCACTGTAAAATGAAGGGGAGGCCCAAAAATGTTCTACAAAGCAGTGGTTCTCCAGCCCTTGGGAGTACTGACTCAGGAAATGCAAAAAAAGGGGAACATTCTAAGCCCAACCCCAAGTAGGTCTGATTCCGTACATGTGTGATGAAGCCTGAAGGTCTGCACTGAGAAACAGTGATCACAAGTTCCTTGCGGCTTTGACACTCTTCCAACCTGATTTCCAAAGTCCCTTCAAGCTCTCAACAGCTATATAAAGCCCAAACAAGGAAAAGTTAAATGTCACAGAAATCTAAAAACGACCACTCCTAACTACACTCAAATAATATCAGAATCGCCAGCACTCAGAGCACCCCAAAGTTTCATGTCCCAAATGAAGAGGAGGGCCCAGATATGGTCGCTCACACCTGTAATCCCAACACTTTGGGAGGCCAAGGTGGGTGGATCACCTGAGGTCAGGAGTTTGAGACCATCCTGTCCAAAGTGGCCAACCCCATCTCTATTAAAAATACAAAAACTGCCGGGCACAGTGGCTCAAGCCTGTAATTCCAGCACTTTGGGAGGCCGAGGCGGGTGGATCACGAGGTCAAGAGAGCGAGACCATCCTGGTCAACATGGTG
>NW_016107721.1:800905-802138 GCF_001604975.1 Cebus imitator
TGAAACAGCCATGAAGAAGAATCTGCTTTGACCACCACAACTGAGTCCCTGTACACTGAGTGGCCACTGAACTCTGAAAATGGGCACCTTCTGGGAGCCCCAATCTTGGCTCTTGGCTCTATGGAACAGTGCTCTTTAAAAAGTGGGCTTGGCCAGGTGTGGTGGCTCACACCTCCCAGAACTTTGGGAGGCCGAGGTGGGCAGATCACCTGAGATCGGGAGTTTGAGACCAGCCTGACCAACATGGAGAAACCCCATCTCTACTAAAAATACAAAAATTAGCCGGGTGTTAGGGCGGTCGCCTGTAATGCCAGCTACTCAGGAGGCTGAGGCAAGACAATCGCTTGAGCCTCGGAGGCAGAGGTTGCAGTGAGCCGAGATCGTGCCATGGCACTCCAGCCTGGGCCACAAGAACAAGATTCCATCTCAGAAAAAAACCAAGAAAGTGGGCTTGACATCCACAAACGACAGCTTCACCACTCTGGTCTGAATTAGGAGAAACAGTAACAAAGGCAACTCTTAGGGCTGTCCCGGAGCACTTCTGACTTGGCAGCCCTGGAGTATTAAATAGGACACAGATTGTATTAACTGGGTTTTTAGGCCAGAAGAGCCTTCACATGGGTCAGATGTTGAGTTTTACTAACAATACTTCAAAACTTCTAAAACAAAGAAAAAAGATGGAAGAACACAGGAATCCTGGAACTCCCCATATGGCTAAGACCTACATCAAAATTAAGTGGCCTGGCTCGCCTCCATCAGGAAGGAAACAAACAAAACATACTTTCTTCCAAAGTGCAACTAGAGCTGGGCTCGGTAGCTCATGCCTATAATCCCAGCATTTTGGGATGCCAAGACGGGTGGATCACATGAGGTCAGGAGTTCAAGACCAGTTCGGCCAACATGGTGAAACTCCATCTCTACTAAAAATTAAAAAAAAAAAAAAAAAAAAAATTAGCCAGGCATGGTGGCGGGTGCCTGTAATCCCACCCACTCAGGAAGCTGAGGCAGAAGAATTGCTTAAACCCAGGAAGCAAGGCCATGCGCGGTGGCTCAAGCCTGTAATCCCAGCACTTTGGGAGGCCGAGGCGGGTGGATCACGAGGTCAAGAGATTGAGACCATCCTGGTCAACATGGTGAAAACCCCGTCTCTACTAAAAATACAAAAAATTAGCTCGGCATGGTGGTGCGTGCCTGTAATCCCAGCTACTCAGGAGGCTGAGGCAGGAGAATTGC
>NW_016107721.1:802291-832739 GCF_001604975.1 Cebus imitator
GCCATTGCACTCCAGCCTGGGCAAGAGAGTGAGACTCTGAATCAAACAACAATCAAAACAAAAAAAAACAAAGTGTAAATGGAGTCGAGCTTCAGCACCCTATCGAAGCTCTCTGCTTGCTATGATGGGGTACATGAATGAATGCAGTATTACTGCCCATTTGATACAGAAATAAACAATCAACAGCCATTCGCATCCCTACAGCCAAAGTCAAAATCCTTTCAGTTCCCAATGGATTGTAATGCAGGGTCTCTCCCACTACCCCAGCACTGTTCTGAGTACATAATAGACTTGGGGAAAATTCTGAATAATAAACCAAGTCCACATTCCACTTAAAGCACACCTTAGGAGTTAGGCTTTGCCTTACTCCTCCTGGTAAGACAAGAGATCTGTGCCAACCACATACTCTATAAACAATCACAAGTCATAGGCTATTGGTGGATTTATCTAATACACCTGTTACCATACACACACACACACACACACACACACACACACACACACACACACTTTATCCTGGGATAAACAGATGACTATCCCTATGTGTTTTCAATGGGGAAAACTTTTTTTTAGAAGATAAAACCAACATTGCTTCTCTTTGCAGCTGTGTCCAAATAAACAGGAATGAACCAGCATGAGCCTGTGTCTTCAAGTTGCCACCCTGGGTTCCAGTCCCTCCTTGATGCTCACCAGCTGCGTGGCGAGAGACAGGACTCCTTGCTACTAAGACTGTTTCCCCAGCTGTAAAGATCCCCACATTTCCCAGGGGTCTCTGCAAGAGTTAAGTGAAATAAGGTACGAGTCTTTGTAAACTCCAAGCTGCTCTGTGCCCTAAATAATTGCGTTTCTTTTTCTTTTCTTTTTTGAGACTGAGTCTTGCTCTGTCGCCCAAGCTGGAGTGCAATGGCACCATCTCAGCTCACTGCAACCTCTGCCTCCCAAGTTCAAGCAATTCTCGTGCCTCAGCCTCCTGAGTAGCTGGAATTACAGGCACGCGCCATCACGCCTGGCTAATTTTGTATTTTTAGTAGAGACAGGGTTTTCTCCATGTTGGTCAGGCTGGTCTTGAACTCCCGACCTCAGGTGATCCACCTACCTTCGCTTCCCAAAGAGCTGGGATTACAGGTGTGAGCCACCACGCCTGGCTTAATTTTTGTATTGTTAGTGGAGATGAGGTTTCACCATGTTGGCCAGACTGGTCTCATCAAACTCCTGACCTCAAGTCATCCATCTGCCTTGGCCTCCCAAAGTGCTGGGATTACAGGCGTGAGCCACCATGCCAGGCCGTAACTGCCTTTCTTTATTCCACAAATAGTTATTGATGGGCTCAGCTTTTCTCCAGTATTCGCTGGTTGGGCTGTTGACAAAGCCTAATTTTTTTAAAAAAAATATATTTATTTATTTATTTGTTTTAGAGATAAGGTCTTGCTATGTGGCCCAGGCTGCTCTTGAACTCCTGGGCTCAAGTGATCCACCTGCCTCAGCCTCTCAAAGTTGGAATTACAGGTGTGAGCCACTGTGCCCAGTCCAACAAAGCCCAATTCTTGAATCTGTCCCACCAAGTTGGTAGCAAGCCGGTTAGAATTAGAAGCCCCTTTATCTGAGAGGTTTTTTTTGTTTTTTGTTTTTTTTGTATTTTTAAAACCAGAACATTTATTGCATGACTAATCGGTGAAATTCTTAAGATGAACTGGATGCTGCAACAGCTGCCCTCTTGTGTTTAGGTGTTGTTCCCTGATGGAATCCACGCCTGAATCTGCGGTATACAATTTTTCGGTGCTTCATTAGACCAGTCCCGGTGGCATCTCGTCTTTTAGCCTTGGCACTCCAGTTATACTTTCTCTTGCGCTTGGTGGGGTAGCCACATTTGCTGCAGGTTGACTTCTGAAGGTGGCAGACCTTGGAGCCACAGCGGCGGCACAACGTGTGCGTCTTATTGCGACGCTTCCCAAACGATGACGTTCCCTTCGTCATCCTGCCTCTGCGACCGGGACCAGAAAAGCCTGAGAGTCTTAAGAGGGCTAATTAGCAAGGATGTCACTTTCTCTGCTGAAGACTGTATTTAAAGTTTCACAACCTGGAAGCAAACAGCCAAAAACAACTCTAGGGACTTAAGCCCTAAACCACCCGCCTCTCCAACAGGCCGGGCCACTGCTCTGGGGAAGAGGCCTGCACTGCAGACAAACTCTCAGCTGAGCAGGGGCACCCAGGTGCACTGACTGTGGCTCTGTACACACATCTCCCTGAGGCCTAGGGAGAAAAGCCAAGCCAGGCTGGGGCACAGAAGGGTCTGTCTGGGAGCAGAACATCTGCTGGCGTTTCCTCAACACCCTCGGTGGACCCTTACCAGGGCACACGTCAGGCGTCCCCAGGCCAGGCACCATCCGCAGCTGCTGGTATTTCTCCTGCTGGGGGCACTCGTCAGAATCCAGCCTGCCTGCAGCCCCAGCCCCTGCAGCCCGCCTCACGGGTTTCATGTGGCAGAGGTAGGGACTGGGATGTCACACAAAAGTTAGCTTCAGGGCACGTGAGAAACGACCTACCTCTTCTTCAGGAAAGAAAAAAAAAAAAAAGCAGAGCCACGTGCTTTAATCCTCCAGTCACAAATCACAGATGGAAAGTACCTGAAATTTCCATCCCAGGAAGCAAACTCTGAATTTAGACAGAGACAAGGAAAAGGGCCTCTCTCATCTGCTACATATCCATGCTAAAAGTGAACACCCTGGTCAGCCACCTGGCGAGTCCGTCATCCAGACACCACCCTACAACTGTCTGTTAGGTCTCAGTGCACAGCATCAGCAGATGTGTATTCTGTACAAAATACAATTTCCAAAAGAAAAACATCCTCAGTTCATCAGCTGCAGTGCAGGCAAGGGTCTCTCATGGACGGTGAGACCCTTAAGTCCCGGGGGGCTCTGCTCCCACCTACAGCAGCTTCTCAAGCATTTGGCCCAAGCAGCCACACTCCCTGCAAGAAGGTGGTGGCACTTGGAAAACCCCTCCCTCCTTCCATCTGCAGTGACATTTACACCCCTAAGAGTTGGGTCCAGAACAGCTGTGCAGGTAATTGGTACCTCAGTAAGGCGGCCTGATATCCCCCCTTACAGGCTACACTCCTACTTCCTGCCTGGTACTTTGGGGCTACACAGACAAGGCTAAGGAGACCCTCCCCTGGAGGAGCTGGGGCTGAGTAAAGCCAGTGCTCTACACAGCACAGTGCTGGAAATAAGGCCCCAGCCTGTCTTGGGCAGAGAATGGGGAGATGCATCTACGGACACACAGGCAGGGGATGGCAGACAGGTCAAGGCTCCGGAAGGACCCGCAGCTTCACTTGTGACTGTTCTTCTACGTCTTCCACTCACAAGGGGCATGGGAAGCCCCAGGGAGGGCTCTGAGAGCCACCCAGACGCTGGTAGAGAGAGTCAGCTACACTCTGTACAGGAGGATAAGAGGAGGCCTCGCTTCTAATCTAAGAAACAAGATCCCAAGCCTCTCGGACACCTGAAAGGCCCATGGACAGCCAGGACAGTCTACTGTGTGGAGAGGCCACACACCTATCCGAAAACACATTTCTATTCCACAGAGCAGGCTGCAAATGTTTCTGGGGGTTCCACACATCCATCAGTTCAGGCTGTGGGGCATTCACCTCCGATGCACTATCTCCCTTGATTCTCCCAACCCTGTTGGCAGGAGTTTTGCTATGCCCATTTCACAGAAGGGGAGACTGAGGCTCAGGGAGGGTAAGTGCTTTGCCTAAGATCTCTAGAACCCAGATTTGATGGTAAGGCCAGGTAGATGCTAACCTTTCTGCTACTCCTGTCACAGCTGTACACTGTGGTAACATCCACGTGTCACTAACATCTCCAAAACCTTCATCTTCCAGGGTAAAATGCAGCAGGAGAGAGAAGCTTCCATTTTGCCCGGCCACATTGGGCTGAGGCTCAGACCTGGAACATTCAGTTCAAGTGTGCTCTGGGTCAGGGAGCCAGCACTCGGTGCTGAGTCATCGGGCCAGCCAGAAAGGGGCCAGGACAGTGAGAGCACTCAGCTTAATTCTGAGTCACCACAGCCCCAAGACCACAGGGACGCCCGGCATGGAGCGCTATCAGAACCGAGGAAGACCCCCCCCTCAACCCAACCCAGGAAGAAGTGCTAACCGGCCTTGGATGCTAGGGGTCTGAACTGATCCTGAAAGGAAGGACCAGTGAAGGGTCTGGCTTTTCCTCTGCACATGAAGGGGCCTTCCCATCCTCCCACTGTTTGGATTTTTAAACCATCCATTCATTTATTCATTCATTCAGTGTCAAGGAAGAATTTTTTAAATAATAAAAAAATATAGAATTCTACTTTAATAAACACTGAGGAAGATACTTTAAAATGGGAAATGTTTGTTCTCAATTGAATACTAAGGAATTTTCTGTAAAAAGTCTTCTCAGTTCACTGGAGCACAGCTCTGTGCTGGGAGCTCTCGGACGGCTGGGTTGTTTACAGGCTCCTGACGCATAGAGCCGGCACTCTGCGATTCTAGGCTTTTCTGAATTGACAGTGAATAAGAAGCTTCACGTATATGGTATCTGATCTTACTGCCAGCCACATGAGAGAAGATTTTTAAGAGACTCCTTTCACAGTGCCCAGGGCTGCTCTCTGTGCAGCTATGGAAGCCGGGTCTGGCTGCTGCCAGCTCCCGGCCTCTCCAGCCCTGCTGGAGGACGCTGTGTCATTGGGTGAAACAAAAAGAGCTTCTCCAGACCTGTAAGGGAGAAATGAGGAAATCAATACTGAAGTCCTTTGTGCAGAGAAGGCCATTTGGAAAGTGACAAAAAGGAGCAGGGCTCAGGGTACCTTTAGGAGCCCAGGATAACTCTGCAGTTCTTAGGAACCAATGGAAGCCTTCCTGGGACACACCTACACCCTTTACAGGCAGGTTTTCTGGAACTGCTTTTGAGCTCTGGGCCCAGGCCCTGTTCTAGCCCTTTCGACACAGTCACTCCTTCAATCTTTTCTGAGCCTGTGGACCCTGCCAGGGATCAAGAGGCAGAGATGAAACACACAGACTCTGCCCCAGAACTCTGAACAGAGATGTGACCCCAAGGCAAAGTAGAAAAGTGCTGAGCTTAGGAAAAAAGATTCAAATTAAAATAAAATGCAGTCTAGAGGAGAAACGGCCTGCTTCGGACCAGGGCAAGGCAGGACATGCTCTGGAGAACGGCCTCGAAGTGGGCAGACTTGTCCACTCTATGGCATTTAACACTGGGACTCGCTCACTGTGGGCACCCAGTGAATTTCAGATGCGGTAAAGAAGTGAGTGAAAAGCCGGGACAGTCTCCTAAGTGCAGACCCAGGTTCAAAAAGCAGGCCAATATTTCTGATGAACTGTACAAAGATGGATTCAGGACTGTTTATCACCTCACGCTGTGCCTGGGGAGTACAAAGCAGCCAGGCCTGCTAAAGGCAGATCTATCACCTATTCAGGAACAAGGTGGGGTAAAGCCACAGAAGTCTTTCTGTTTTGCCACAGGCCAGGCACACTGCCTCTCTGAGTCCGCTGTCCCATACATAAGACACTTCACAGCTTCTGCTTCAGAGAGCTGATGAGAATTTAGTGATAAGGCTTCTCAAAGTACCTGCCAATATCTGGCACATGTATATATATGTATGTTGACAGACAGAAAATCCCACATTCATTCCTTTCCCCCCAAATTCTTCCTAAGCTTTTGCAAGCTGCCTGGCTTCCTAAAAAGCTGCCAAGGTCCCCAAGATATCTTCATCGAAATATGTGAAGACTTAACACCGGATATCTCACATGGTATCACATGTGCCATGTGACACATAGAGATAAATCCTGCACCTGCAAAACAAGGGGCTCTGGAGGCTGCCTCAGAAGGCCGGCTGATGGGTGTGGTGGCGCGTGCCTGTAATCCCAGCTACTAGGGAGGCTGAGGCAGAATAATCGCTTGAACCCAGGAGGCGGATGTTGCAGTGAGCCAAGACTGCACCACTGCACTCCAGCCTGGGAAACAGAGTGTAATTGTCTCAAAAAAAAAAAAGAAGGCCAGCTGAGTCTATGCTCTGAGGCAGAAGCAGATCAGGAGTGTGCACTTGATTCATAACAAAAGGGAACCCAGGAGGGGCTGGAGAATAACACGGTGAGGTGTGGCACAGGGCTCACCTGTGTTCATCAGTGCCAGAAGGTCTCAAAGATCCTAATAAGCAGTTTCTTATGTAAGCTCTCTTAAACATTTAAGAGCAATATGAAAACAGCAAAACTTAAAGGAGAAAAAGTAGGTCTGGATGATTAATAGTTTTCTACTTTGGATGATAAACATCAGAACATCATTTTTAAATGTCAATAGAAAGTAACAAACATGTAGAATGGTTTATATAAGGTGACTGTGTGTCATTCCAGAAATGAAGACAGCACTAAGCAAGCCTCATGGGTGGCATGAAGCTTTCTGACTCACAAGCAGCCCTGCTAGCATCCAACAGTTAAGCCTTCCCAGCCCTGGCTAATATCAAACACTGCCACAGGTCCTGTGTACAGGTTCCACCCTCATAAAGGGCAAACCTACCCAAAAAAACAGGGGACAAATGATGTTCTCGGAGGTGCAGTCGATTCTCGTGTGAACAACACAGGCTGTTATTTAGAGGGGAAAATGGAAGTCCTGGATGAGCTGGGCTCCAAGGCATCTGGCCATGCTCTTCATTCCTCTCCAACAAATCACTTTCATGCAGTTGCACAGGAACTTGCTCAGCCATCACTGCAAGTTGCTGAAAACACTAAGGAGAGAATGGCCACTCATTTCCTGACTGCACTCTGACTCTGCTAAGAGGCACAACAGCTTGTAATCGATCTGCAAAGAACAAAATGATCTCATCTTTGAGAAAATTCAGGAGGCTCTGCTGAACCTTAAGCAGAATGAATGAGTCTCTACTTCAATCATAACTCGAAACATTTCCAATGTGCTCTGAAAGGATGTTTCTACCTCCCTCTCACAGTGCTTGAATATAATCTGTCAAATGATTATGGTGAGATTCTGCTGGGTGGGCAAGACAGAAAGGAAAGGCTCTGGCATGCTTCTTCCTGGGGTCCAGGAAGGTCTCTGGACCACCTCCCCACTCTCACACTGCCAGTCACCCTGCCAGACTTTGCAGTGTGCTGTTTTCGCTCACTCCCCATGTCACCCCCATATTCACACCTTCAGAAGCCCAGGCACCCAGGCGTTTCCCCAAGAAGGAAAATGGAGGCTCGGGAAAAGGCTCTGCAGGCTAGATGTTCAGGAGGCACTAATCTGCAGTTCCTCTTCCCCAAAATGGGATCACTGGCCATCCGTGGCTCCCACTGCAGTGTGGCACAATCAGAACCACCACAATAGCTTTTTGAACTTAATA
Source organism: Cebus imitator (assembly GCF_001604975.1). Taxonomy (NCBI): domain Eukaryota; kingdom Metazoa; phylum Chordata; class Mammalia; order Primates; family Cebidae; genus Cebus; species Cebus imitator. Next base: position 809,681 of record NW_016107721.1, read on the forward strand.
GATTTCTGGGCTCTACACTGAGCAATTCGGATTTGAACATGGGGTTTGGGCAGGCAAGTGGTGAGACACAGCCACAATCTGTGTTCTTAACAGGACTCCCTGGAGACTGCCAGGCTGGTAAACTCCAGGATCCACAGAGCTAGAACAGCCCTGCTCCATGAGGGAGGGAGGTCTCCCTCTCATCCCAGGGAGGCCTGGCGGGGAACAGCACTCCAGAGTATCCGGCCTCTGTTTATTCAGGGAGAAGAGCCTGGAGGAGTGGCTACAACCAGTACTGAATGCCAACCTCTGCCAGGAGGGGTCCTGGACTGGTATGAACTTGCCAAATTAGTGGGAAGCCCAAGTGTACAGAAAATCAAAATCCAGGAAGACTGCAGGTGTGGAGATCCAGCTGCTTAGAATGGGGCTGGATGAAGTCCAACATCTTTGTGGGCCGCTGGCCTGCTTCAGCAACAACAGAAGACACTTGCTTTTACTCTGCCCTTCTGCAAAAACAGGGAGTTGTCCTAACCACTTCAGGGAAGGTGGAGGATCAACTGCAAGACAGCAGAAGACTAAAATACAAAGGTCTAGTCTTTTCCTGTTTTTTTTTTAACTAATGCAGTTAAATTTTAAACATCCTAGGCTGAGTGCAGGGGCTCATGCCTGTAATCCCAGCACTTTGGGAGGTCGAGGCAGGCGGATCCTGTCGAGAGTTCAAGACCAGCCTAACCAACATAGAGAAACCCCGTCTCTACTAAAAATACAAAATTAGCCAGGTGTGGTGGTGCATGCCTGTAATCCCAGCTACTTGGGAGCCTGAGGCAGGAGAATTGCTTGAACCCAGGAGGTGGAGGTTGAGGTGAGCCGAGATCGCAATATTATACTCCAGCCTGGGCGACAAGAGTGAAACTCTGTCTCAACAAAACAAAATAAAACAAAAATGTTAAACATCCTCAAGCCAAGTCATCCCCCAAAAGAGAGGTTTCTCTTGAGCTCCTCGTGCTCAATGAACAGATTTTTACTGACTGACAGCATTTCTTCTTAAAGATGGTAATGCCCAGATCTGGGCCTCAGCTCAACTCCTCCAAAATCGCCCTTTGTTTTTCTGTGAGGGCCCTTTTCTCATTACGCATTGAGAAACCAATTTCGAATACAAAATGATACTGAAGGATTTTTCACTACATTTAGTCTTGAGTAAGGTGTAATTCACACAAGTGCAACTGAATTAGTCACCATATATTGGGTGTGTCAAAGCACAGGATCAAAAGCAATGAAGCACAAACAGCTCATGGCCTGAATGTTCGTTTTCTCCTTAAGTTTTGGTGCTACGCTCACAAGTCTCAAGTCATTGATTTGGTAAAGAGAAGTCTCTTGAGTTGATCATGTCCCCATCATCAAAATCCAAGCAATCACGGCACAGAAGTCGGTGACCCAATAACTTGGTGGCCGGGAGGGCACAAAGATAATCAGGTATTTTAGCCTGCATGCTTCACAGTTTCACAAGACATTCACTTCCAACTTCTGAACAGACACACTGCCTCTTACTAAGACTCTCCTGACATCAGTGCTCTCCGTGCTATTGGTACCAGCTGGATGACTTTCAAATATCACACCTGAACTCTCCGGGTTTTTTCAGAAACTAAAGAAGCCTCCCTAAAACATCTTCAAGGACCTTTCAACTTGAACATTTTGACTGTGAAATTTTCAAATAAACCTTTCCAGCATCAGACTTCTGATTTAGTAGTTCTTACTTTCTATTTGTTCAGAAGAATAATGGTAACTAAACCTGCTTTTTTCCTTTTAAGGTTTATGAAACTACAGCCTAACCCATGCACCAGGTGGGTACAGGAAGATCTCAACTTGCTGGGTAAGTTTCACGCTGAGAACAAAGTACTGGCAATGTTTACATTCAAACTTAATCTTTACTCATAACAAAGGCGGCCAGCAAATACTACTGTCCCTATGTCGACAGGAAGACACAGGAAGACGCCCTCAAAGTAATAGTTGTAAACCACACTAAAGATCATGTACATCCACGGAGACTGCTAAGAAAGGGGGTTTGAAATGAGTGTCAGTTTCACCCAAAAATGGGTTGAACAGACACCCAAAAATGTATATTTAACTGTGCCCATCCCAGCTAATTACAGCCTCTTATATTAATTTTCAAGAATAAATATACAATGAATCTCTCGTAAATGTAAACTGCTGACTGTACACCATCTCACTGTTGGGAACCAGAGTTTTATCAATATTGTTAAAACAAAAAGTGTATAAAAATGAAGGGAAACAATATAGGTCTTTCTTCTAAAATAATGGGTTACAAAGCATTTTTAATTTGCTGAGTTTTTAAATCTTCAAAATAATTTACCAGCTCTTTTGAAGACTACTTCTGCTATATTCACAAGAGTATCATTACTCAGTTATTTGTGTACTGGTAACAAATCCTAAGTATTTTAATACCATAACAAGGCAGGAAGCGAATGCCATTATAAATATACACATTATCATTCCCTTTCTCTCCAGTGTGAGGCAATGTGGTAAGGCAATGGCCAACTGTAAGACATTCTCCCTCTCTAGTTTAGAAACTGCTGGGGAGACATGCACCCCGTTTTTTATTTTACAAGCGATACTAGGATACATACATATCCAAAGCACCTTCAAACAATACAATTTTAATTTGAAATACATATATATATATACAGGCACATAAATGTTTTGACACCAGCCTCCTGAGTCATTGGGTGCCTCAGACGGGACAGTAGTGAAGACATCCCTCAAACAAGTTAGGGAACTTGAGAGGTAAAAATCCCCCAAAACCACCACCCAAGCTGTGTCTCCCTTGCGTTCGCGGACAGCGGCGTGCACCGCTGGTCCCGGGCCCGGAGGCCAAGCGGGCAGTAGGGACTGCGGCCTCCGGAGCCGACCAGGCCGGCTGCCCTCCTCCACGCCCGGGAGCGCTAGGCCAGCGCCGGACACCCGGCCCTCCGTCCTGGAGTCGAGCCGCGGACGGCACAGGGACCACTGCGGGGACGCTTCCCGGGCCACCAGATCCCGGGGCCTCCTTTCGTCCCTACGCCTGTCAAGGGCGGGTCGGGAGCAGGGACTCGTCCGGGGGCCGCGGGAATGTGTGGCGGGGCGCGGAGCCGGTGTCCGCCCGCGAGGGGCCTTGGCCGACCCCCAGGCCCCGCCGCCTCGCGTCCCACCGCCTGGCCCGCTTCCCGCCGCCAGCCGTCGAGGTGGCGCCGCCGACCAGGGCGGGCCGCGGGCCCGGCTCACCTTGGGGCCCTCGGGGGGCACGCGCGGGTCGTTCCACGTCGTGGTGCGGCTGTTGTGGTCCACGAAGAAGGGCCAGCCGGTCTGCGGGTCGATCTTGATCTCCCAGCCGGGGGGAAGGGGGTCGCGGTCACCGTTGCCGGACGCCACCTGCATCATGGGCGAGTGGGTGGCGGCGCTCATGCTGGGTAGGTGATGGGGTCGGCCCGGAGCGGGGGCCGCCGGGGCGCGGGTGCGGAACGCGGGCTCCGGGCGCCGAGTCTCTGGCCGGGCAGCCGCCGCGGGCCTCTCTCCGCCGCCGACGTGTCCGGGAAGCCGGCGCCGGGCACCTTTATGAATTAAAGGCGGGGGTGACGTGGCCTGAGAGGGGTGGAAGTGTCTGGAAATAGCCTCCTCGCTGCCAGAGGAGAAGGAGGAGATAAAGGGAGGTAGCAACTGGTCGGCTAGAAACTTCCAGTCCCGTCCAGAGAAGTTGGCCGCGGCCCGGGGTTGGATGTGGAGCTCCGCCCTGAGTCATCGGCTATAATCGCGGCGGGCGGGGCTGCGGGCGGGGGCGGGGCCTCGACCCGCTCGCCCCTCCCCCACCTCCCCGCCCGCCCCCGCCCCTCCCCGAGCCTCCTCGTGCGCGTGCCCCAGCCCGAGTGGCCGCGGGCGCGCCTTCAGGGTCTGACTGCGGGTGGGACGCCAGACGGGCTGAGTTGGGGGCGTCCTCCGTGCGCCCGGGGCGGGTTTCGGCTTTCACACTCCCTCCGTCCCTCTCCTTTACGCCCAGTGAGTGTTCCCGGGGCCGGGGCCGGAGCCGGTGCTCCCAGTGCCTGCCGCTCCTCCTTCCCTTACAAACAAAGCCATCTCACCTACCCCCATCCCCTCCCCCATATATGACAGCCGGGGACACTGAGGGCTGCCTGGGAAGAGCGCGGGGACGCTCATCTGACACTAGAAGGAAGGCAGGGAGAAAATGGAAGTCAGTGCAAACTCACCTGCTTTTCTTTGGAAACTTCAAGGAAAAAAAGGCTGTGTCAGCTGATGGTTTTTAATCTCCCAGAATAAAAAGAAAGTTTCGTTGTAGTAAACAGCTTTAAAGAAAAATCACATTCTCTTGGGTTTGGATCTTTTTTATGGTAGAGGTTGGTTCTTGCTAACCTACATCTTGACCCTCATTTGGGAAGTAAAGACCTAACCTAACAGTGACATTTTTTCGTTTGGTTCATTCCATGGAGGCTGCACTTGTAACCTGTCAAAGGAGAAAATTACAACATATTTAATTTAAAGATCTTTTAGTTTGTTTTTATTTTTTAACTTTTATTGTTAGTTTAAAGATCTTAATTGATTTTATTTGTGATTCTAGAATTGGGCAACACCTCTATTAAATGAGAATAAGTGTTCCCAAAAGCTGAGCAGAAGGGCTGAAGAAAGCAGAAACAAAGAACCAAGACTAAATTGGTTGTTTTAAAATTACTTTCCTTGTAAGAAGGGGACAGAGAGAATCACAGAAAAATAATTGATGAGGGCTTGGCACTGTGGCTCACGCCTGTAATCCCAGTACTTTGGAAGGCCAAGACTGGATGACCTCTTGAGTCCAGGAGTTTGAGACCAGCCTGGACAACACAATGAGACCTACACCTCTACAAAATAAAAAAATAAGGCACGTGCAGTGGCTTATGCCTGTAGTCTCAGCTACTCAGGAGGCTGAGGTGGGAGGCTCACTTGAGACCAGGAGTTTGAAGCTGCCATGAGCTATGATTGTGCTTCTTATGCCAGCCTAAGCGACAGAGCAGGACCCTATCTCTTAAAAAGAAAGAGAGAGAGAAAGAGAGAGAGAAATGATTGGTTAACATCAGGTTACATACTTCAGATTACTGTACAATTGACCCTTAACATGGGTTTGAACTGAGCAGGTCCATCTGTACATGGATTTTTTACTTTTCTTTTCTTTTTTTTTTTTGAGACAGAGCTTCCCTCTTGTCACCCAGGCTGGAGTGCAGTGGTGCAATCTGGGCTCACTGCAACCTCTGCCTCCTGGGTTCAAGTGATTCTCCTGTCTCAGCCTCTGGAGTAGCTGGATTACAGGTGCCCACCACCACATTGGGCTAGTTTTTGTATTTTTAGTAGAGATGGGGTTTCACCATGTTGGCCTGGCTAGTTTAGAATTCCTGACCTCAGGTGATCCACCCCTCTTGGCCTCCCAAAGTGCTAGGATTATAGGCATAAACCACCGTACCTGGCCTGGATTTTTTTCAATAAAAGTTGCGCCAAGTATGCTTGCCTCTCCTGTCTCCCGTTCCATCTCTTCCACCTCTTCTGCCTCTGCCACCCCTGAGACAGTGGAATCAATCCCTCCTTTTCCTTCCCCTCCTCATCCTCCATGTGAAGTTGATGAGAATGATGATGATTATCATGATCAACTTCCAATTAATGAGCAGTAAATGTAAATGTCTTCCTTATGATTTTCTTAATAACATGTTCTTTTCTCTAGCTTACTTTATTGCAAGAACAAGGTATATCATACATGTAACATACAACATATGTGTTAATTGACTGTTCATGTTATTGGCAAGGCTTTTGGTCAACAGTGGGCTATTGGTAGTTTTGGGAGAGTCAAAAGTATGCAGGGGCTGAGGGTGCTGGCTCACACCTGTAATCCCAGCACTTTGGGAGGTCGAGCAGGAGATCACTTGAGATCAGGAATTCAAGTCCAGCCTGGCCGGCATGGCAAAACCCCGTCTCTACTAAAAATACAAAAATTAGCTGGTCGTGGTGGCACGCTTCTGTAATCCCAGCTACTCGGACGGCTGAGGCAGGAGAATCACTTGAACCTGGGAGCCAGAGGTTGTAGTGAGCCTGAGATCACACCACTGCACTCCAGCCTGGGTGACAGAGCCAGACTCCGATTCAGAAACAAAACAAAACAAAAAACAAACAAAGTATGCAGGGATTTTCTTTTTCTTTTTTTTTTTGAGGCAGGGTCTTGCTCTGTCTCCCAGACTGGAGAGCAGTGACGCAATCTCGGCTCACTGCAACCCTGCCTCCAGGGTTCAAGTGATTCTCCTGCTTCAGCCTGTCAGGTAGCTGGGATTACAGGCATGCACCACCATGCCTGGCTAGTTTTTGTATTTTTAGTGGAGACAGGGGTTTCGCCATGTTGGCTAGGCTGGTCTCAAATTCCTGGTCCCAAGTGATCCACCCGCCTCAGCCTCCCAAAATGCTAGGATTACAGGTGTTAGCCACCGTGCCCAGCTATGCAGGGATTTTCGACTGCGTGGAGATGGTGCCACCAACCACCTCCTGTCACCCTCCAACCCCCACCCCTAATTCAAAAGTAGCCTGTTTGGGAAATTAGACTATCATCTCTCCTGATTTCTCAGAAAGTCAAATAACAGGTTGGTTTTGGGTTTGGTGACGTGGAACTTTAGTATGAGTGACTCCTTTCTGATTTTTAGTTGGGTCTGTCGAGGCCTAATCCAAGAGTTTAGTCCAGAACAGTGACCTTCTATAGCTTATTTAACAGATGTCAATGAGCACCCCAATTTCCCTGGGAAAGAGAGACCGTGTTCCAGAAAGACAGAATGTTAGGGAGGTTCCATTTTAGATCTTCAGGCATACCGACTCATTCCCTGCCCCAGAAATACTTTGAACTAATATTGGGCCCAGTTTTCCAACTCGGAATCAGAGAATATTCTCAAATCCTTGCAGTCAATACCTCTGCCCTTTCCTGCCCTCAGATTACTCCTTCTGGAGGAAATGCCAGAGAGGCCTGCCAATCATTTCCAGCAGAATGATTCTCACTTGTAAAGGCATGCGTATCAGCTTTGGAGTCCAATAGCTCCAGCGACGATTAGGCCCATCATCGGAACTATCGGACTCAAACATGTTAGAGGCTGGTGTATAAACCCGAATGTCAATGCACTAATTTATCATGGGATATATTACTGCTGAAGGAACTAGACCCCCAAATCAGTGCCTGTCTTATGCTTCCTTATATCTGTAGCCCTGAGTCCAGAGTCCATTCAATAAATGTTGATGTTTATCGAAGATTGAATCCAGAATGAAATTTTATTTCTACCTTCTTCCTTGCTCAATTTGCTTTCCACTACAATTCCAGTTTAAATAAACACAGAGGCCAGGTGCAGTGGTTCATGCCTATAATCCCAGCACTTTGAGAGGCAGAGGTGGGTGGATCACTTGAGGCCAGGAGTTCAAGACCAACCTGGCCAACGGCGTGAAACCCCCATCTCTACTAAAAATACAAAAATTAGTTGGGCATTGTGGTGGGTGCCTGTAATCCCAGCTACTCGGGAGGCTGAGGCAGGAGATTTGCTGGAACCTAGGGGGTGGGGTTTGCAGTGAGCTGAGATTGTGCCACTGCACTCCGCCTGGACAGCAGAGCGAGACTCTATCTCAATAAATAAATAAACAAATAAACACCAAAAGTGTTTTTTCTTGGCCACTTCGCCCCTGAAAGAAGAAGCAGGGAGGAAGCAGGTTGCTCTGGGACTAACATAGCTGCTTCTGACGGTTGCTCTGGAGGCTAAAGCAGCTCCATCTTGCATGTTCATCTGCCATATTCACTTCTGATGAACCCCAGTTCCGGGAATGTCTCTAAGATTTCCTATTTTCCCATACTTACCCTTAAGTCAAAATAATGTTGGTATTACTGTAATTCCTACATACTACAAATCCTGCCCTTGACAAACTCCCTATGGTATACAAGCGCTGGGACTTGCGGGTAACAGTGCAGGGATCCACCATCTTGTGTTGCAGCCATCCAGGACATGGCTCATGTTTGTAAGTCCCTATTAAGTGTTTCTTTCTGAGAAACTGGATTTGTCCACCTCTTTCTTCAGCTTCTCAGCTTCCTCAGCCTTTGGGGGTAGGTTTGCATAGACCTGCTCAACCGCAGAGCAGTTATCCTCCACTAGGGACTTCCACAGGGTTTGTCTAAAACAGAGACGCAAGTCTTGGAGCCATGTTGAATTCATCATGTCTGTCCTCGGTGGCTTTTTCTTGTCTCCAGACCTTCAGACACTCCCTCTGCAGGCCTCCTGGAGTTCATATGCCCAGATCAGGAGCTTAAGCATAACCCTAGATTTCTTTTGCCCCTCACTATTTAATTATCCTTTTTTTTCTTTTTTTAAAGACAGAGTCTTGCTCTGTCGCCTAGACTGGCGTGCAGTGTTGCGATCTTGCCTTACTGCAAACTCCACCTCCTGAGTTCAAGCGATTCTCCTGCCTCAGCCTCCCGAGTAGCTGGGATTACAGGCACATGCCACCACGCTTGGCTAATTTTTGTATTTTTAGTAGAGATGGGGTTTCACCACGTTGGCCAGGCTGGTCTGGAACCCCTGACCTCAGGTGAACTGCCTGCCTTGGCCTCCCAAAGTACTGGGATTATAGGCATGAGCCACTGTGCCTGGCCCATTTAATTACCCTTAAATCTGTGGATTCCACCTCCTAGCTATTCCTTGTGAACTCCTGTCTGCCTTTAGTGCCACCAACCTGTCCAGGTCACCCTTGCCTGTCATCTGGACCCTGGCACAGCCTCCTAATGGATCTCCCAGCCTCTAATCTCGTGTGTGTGTGTGTGTGTGTGTGTGTGTGTGTGTGTGTGTGTGTGTGTGTATGTGTGTGTAGGCACTTGGTTATGTAAACCATCCTCTAATCTTGTTCATCTCCAAGTCACTGCCCACATAGTAGCCAGAGCAACCTTTCAAGCACGAAACAGGCCTTTCCCCTTCTCTGCCTAGAAATCTTTAATGCCTCCCTGTTGCCTCACACTCCTTGGCCTGGTGTACATAAGACCTTCCTCCCATCAGCCTGGTGTGCGCTCTGGCTGGCCGTGCTGCACCATATCATGCAGGTGCTGACACAGCCTGCCCTTGCCTCTGCCCACCCTGCTTCCTCCACCTGGAGAGCCCTTGTCTCCAACACCCAATGGCCTCTCACTCTCTTTGCCTGGCTAACTCTCCTTCATCATCAGGTATTAACCTTTGGCATCACTCTTCTTCATCCTCCTGGTCTGGGTCATGTGTCCCTTCTATTGTGGCAAAAATTGTGATGACTTTTGCACCAACCCAACAGGTGCTCCCTTATACATCCTGTGCCACCTGTCAATGGCACTGCATTGCAATTGCTTGTCTGATGGTCTGATTTGCCCATGGATTGAGTTTCGTGAGGGCAGGAGCTGACTGTCAATCACCACTGGGTCCCCAGCCTCTAGCATAGTGCCTGACAGATAATAGTTACTAAAGCAACAATTGTAAAGCTACCACTTATTGAGCATTTACTGCATGCCAGGTACTAAGTGAAAGGCCTTGTGTGGATCACTGCATTTCATTTTCATGGGAGAAGCTGCAATGTGTGCTGTCCAGATTCACTTTCAGAGATGAGAGACTTATTCCACCTGCTGTTGGGGATGCTGTAGGAAGCCCAGTCTCAGCTGCCTATGGGGACTGACACAGCTGAAGATAACTGCCTTGCCCAAGGTCACACGTCCCTCCAGGGACAACCTGCATCCAGTGACTCATCTACCGAGGAGCTTAGGAGCCCAGCCCCTTTGGTCCGACTCAGGATAGGGCTAACAGGCTACCCCAGCTCCAGAGTGCCCTCTGGGGTTGACTGCCGCTTTCTTTGGGACTGCATCACAGCTCAGCTTCTCCCTCTGCGCAGTCCTGCTTCCCGTGTTGCTTCTAGAATTCTGTAATAAAGTCCAGCTTGCTACCTCTCATAGTCAGCTTCCTGAGGAACAATCCAAGCCTAGAACAATCCTCTCAGCAGCCTTCTGGGTGGGCGTTATTATGATTTTCCTTTTAGAGATGAAGCAACTAGGGTTTAGAGACGTTAACGCAAGGCTCTTGATTTGTAGAGGTGGGATTTGAATTGCGGCAATTGACACTGGATCCCACGCTACAAATAGGCACTCCACCATGATAAGTGAATCAATGGCTTAGTCCCACTTGTCACCAAGGGGAAAAAAGTAAAAAGCTAGAATTGAGAAACAACACTTTGTGCAAATGATTTTCCTCAATGCTGAGGAAACAGAAGCTGCAGCTGGCTGCTAGAAGATGACAAATCAGCCCCATAAATGATGTGCCTGGGCCTGGCTGACTCACAGTACAGGTCACAGACAGAGGACTCAAGCCCAGCTATAATGGTGAGTATTAAATGAAAATGTCAACCAAAAGATTTCAGTGTCTGGGTGATTTAATCCATTTCTAATGGAACACAAAAGCCAGCACAGGAGAATAGCCAGTTCTCCCTGATCTGTGCAAAATGTTGATCATCCCAGGTCGTTTTTGTTTGTCTTTGGGATGTTATCAGAGATCAGCACATGCAGCCATGCACACCTTCACCAGCCATCCCCTCTCAGGGGCTCCTTCCAATGGGGACAGCCTAGATAAAAGGAGGCCAGGGCCATCCGGATGGAAGCCATAACCTCTCTCTAATGTCCTGATGGTCAAGTGCATTGGAAGAGAAGGGCCACAGGCAGTAGATATTAGCACTTAGGGTGCTAGAAGACGTTCAGCCTGGTTATACTGTGCAGACTTCTATGATAAGCTCTATAGATACGCCCTGGTGGAGGGGGAGGGGGAAGCCAATATGGCTTCACTGCAGAGTTTCAGATTGCAGCACTAACTTTGCATCTGTTTGTTATTAAATGTTAAAGTCTACGCCTGCTCGAGCCCAGTCACCCTGAGCTCTCTGACCTTGTGTGGCAGGTACATCCTGGAACAAGCATCTGGGCCTTGAATCATAAACCATCCCGTTTTGCTACTTAGCTCTCTACATTCTTCCCTGAAAGACTGGCAGGAACTGTGGTACTAGGGACTGTAGCATCAAAAGCTAATTGTTTTTGACTTTTTATTTTTTGAGGCGGAGTCTCGCTCTGTTGCCTAAGCTGGAGCACAGTGGTGCGATCTCGGCTCACTGCAACCTCTGCCCCCTGAGCTGGGATTACAGGTGTGTGCCACCACACTGGCTAATTTTTGTATTTTTATTAGAGATGGGCTTTCACCATGTTGGCCAGGCCGGTCTTGAACTGCTGACCTCAAGTGATCCACCTGCCTCGGCCTCCCAAAGTGTTGGGATTACAGGCGAGAACCACTGCAACCGGGTAAATTTTTAGTTATTATTATTATTATTTTTTAAAATAGCAGGCGCTGTCCTGATCTCATTTATCTACTCAGCAACCCTAGGAAGCACAGGCTTTTATTAAACCCATTGCATGGATGAGGAAACTGCTTAGCGATGTTGAATGACTTGCCTGAGCTCGCATAGCTGACCAGCAAGTAAAACCAGTATTTGAATCTAGGTCTGGCTGATTCTGCAACCTGTATTTAACCACAAGGCGAAACGGCCCTCTGCCTCTTGCTGCTTCTCATTTTTAGGTGAGTCCTAGCTGAGCAGCTGTACTGGATTGAATAGTATCACTGCAATTTCATGTCTACCACAACCTCAGAATGTAATCTTACTTTGCAGATGTGATCAAATTAAGATGAGGTCATATTGGATTAGAGTGGACTTTAATCCAATGGCTGGTGTCCTCATAAGAAGAGGACTTTGGGAGGCCAAGGTGGTTGGATTGCTTGAGTCCAGGAGTTTGAGACCAGCCTGGGCAACATGGCGAAACCCCGTCTCTACAAAATATGCAAATATTAGCTGGGCATGGTGGTGTGAGCCTGTAGTCCCAGCTACTTGGGAGGCTGAGGTGGGAGGATAGCTTGAGCCTGGGAGGCAGAGGTTGCAGTGGGCCAGTATCACACCACTGCCCTCCAGCTTGGGTGACAAAGTGAGACCTATGCCCCTCAAAAAATAAAAAGAGGGGCCGGGCACAATGGCTCATGCCTGTAATCTCAGCACTTTGGGAGACCAAGAAAGACCAAGACCACCAAATGACCAAGGAGGATCATCTGAGGTCAGGAGTTCGAGACCAGCCTGACCAACATGGTGCAACTTTGTCTCTACTACAAATACAAAAAAATTAGCCATGTGGTGGTGTGCACCTGTAATCCCAGCTACTGGGGAGGATGGGGCAGGAGAATTGCTTGAACCCAGGAGGCACAGGTTGCAGTGAGCTGAGATTGTGCCACTGTACTCCAGCCTGGGCAACAGAGAAAGATTCTGTCTCAAAAATAGATAATGAATAAATAAATAAATACATAAATAAAAATAAAAAGAGGGAAATGTTGAAATAGAGACACAGACATACAGAGAGAAGACCTTGTGACAATGAAGGCAGAGATCAGAGCAATGCACCTGAAGCCAAGGAGCACCGAGGATTGCCAGCAACCGCCAGAAGCTGGAAGAGGCAGGTAGGATTCTCCCTAGAGTCTTCCAGAGAGAGCATGGCCCTAATACCACCTTCATTCCTGACTTCTGGCCTCCAGGACTGTGAGATAATAAATTTCTGTTGTTTCAAGCCACACAGTTTTGGCACTTAGTTGTGGCAGCCCTAGGAGATGAGAACAGTGGCCATGCTGTCAGCCTTTTTTTTTTTTTTGAGACGGAGTCTTGCTCTGTCACCCAGGCTGGAGTGCAATCTTGGCTCACTGCAGCCTCTGCCTCCAGGGTTCAAGTGATTCTCCTGCCTCAGACTCTCGAGGAGCTGGAACAACAGATGCCCACCACGATGCCCGGCTAATTTTTGTATTTTTAGTAGAGACAGGGTTTCACCATGTTGGCTAGGCTGATCTCTAACTCCTGATCTCAAGTGATCTGCGTGTCTTGGCCTCCCAAAGTGCTGGGATTACAGGCGTGAGCCACCGCGCCCAGCCCATGCTGTCAGTCTCTACTGCCCATCTCCAATGTCGCTCTGCAATCATAGTAAGAGACTTTCTTGAGAGCATGATTGACAAATTGTCTCATTTGTCCCTCATCAAGCATGACAGTCAAAGACTTTTTTTTTTTTTTTTTGAGACGGAGTTTCACTCATGTTACCCAGGCTGGAGTGCAATGGCGCGATCTCGGCTCACCGCAACCTCCGCCTCCTGGGTTGAGGCAATTCTCCTGCCTCAGCCTCCCGAGTAGCTGGGATTACAGGCATGCACCACCATGCCCAGCTAATTTTTTGTATTTTTAGTAGAGACGGGGTTTCACCATGTTGACCAGGATGGTCTCGATCTCTTGACCTCATGATCCACCCGCCTCGGCCTCCCAAAGTGCTGGGATTACAGGCTTGAGCCACCGCGCCCGGCCCAAAGACTTTCTTGATTTCTATCTCTCCCCCAGGCAGAAATTAACCCTCTTCCTGTTTAAGGAACTGTCTCCCCTGAATAACACTAAATTCTCAACTCATTTGAAATAAAACTCTTAAATTTGCTCTTATTTTTAAATTAGGCCAGGCCCAGTCTAATTTAAATTTAAATAAGGTGGAGGTTGCTCACTGCAACATCTGCCTCCCAGGTTCAAGCAATTCTCCTGCCTCAACCTCCCAAGTAGCTGGGATTAAGATGCCCACCACAACACCCAGCTAATTTTTGTTTTTTAGTAGAGATGGGGTTTCAACATGTTGGCCAGGCTGGTCTCAAACTCCTGACCTCAGGTGATCTACCCACTTTGGCCTCCCAAAGTGCTGGGATTACAGGCATGAGTCACTGCGTCCAGCCTTAAATTTACTTTTAAGTGATTTTTTTTCCTTCTGCCTATTAAGGTCCTTCAAATTTTAAGATAAGGTTTCAATTATATCACCCTAACTAAATATAAATCAATGGATAGCTTGTCAAGCCAAAGACCAATAAATGATACAAATGTAGGTGGGAAGTGAAAAATGTCTGATTACCCATTTGCTAATTCACTCCAACAAGCATTTGAGGCCAGTCTCTGGGATGACAATGATGAATGAAACAGCTCAGGAGCTGTGCTCAGGAGTTAATGATTTTGTAGAGTCAAGAACCCTGTGAACAGTTAAATTACATTACAAGCTGGTAAATGCTGTTGCAGAGATACAAATAAAATGCTGCAGGAGCTGAAAAGACAAAGCAACTAACTCAGCCTGGTGAATCTGGGAAGGCTTCAGGGAGACGTTTGTGTTGAAAAAAGTTTTAAATCAATAATCAGTAATATACACACATGATACAAAACTCCAGGTGCCGAAGGGGACTCCATTTGTTCACTAAAGCTGCTGGGACAAAGTATCACAAACTGAGTGGCTTAGAATAACAGACTTGTACTGTCTCAGTTCTGGGTGCTAGAAGTCCAAGTTCAAGGTGTCAGCAAGGTTGGTACCTTCTAAGAGCTGTAAGGGAAAACTCTGTTCCATGCCTCTCTCCTAGCTTCTGGTAGTTTGCTGGGCATCACCCTAATCTCTGCTTTCATTTTCACGTCATTCTCCCTGTATGCCTGCCTGTGTCCAAATTCCATTTTTTTTTTAAAGACAGTCTTGCTCTGTCGCTCAGGCTGAAGTGCAGTGGTGCGATCTCAGCTTGCTATAACTTCTGCCTCCCGTGTTGAAGCAATTCTCATGTCTCAGCCTCCCCAGTAGTTGGGATTACAGATGCCTGCCACCATGCCTGGCTAATTTTTTTATTTTTAGTAGAGACAAAGTTTTGCCGTAATGACTAGGCTGGTCTCAAACTCCTGACCTCAGGTGATCCACCTGCTTCGGCCTCCCAAAGTTCTGGGATTACAGGCGCGAGCCACCACACCTGGCTACCTCCTTTTCTTTTTTAAATAGAGATGAGGTTTCACTATGTTGCCCAGGTTGGTCACTAACTCCTGGGCTCAAGCGATTCTCCTGTCTCAAACTCCGAAGTGCTCAGATTACAGGCATGAGCCACTGCACACAGCCTCAATTTCTCCCTTTCAACAAGGACGTTAGGGGCCCACCCTACTCCAGAATGACCTCATCTTAACTAAAGACATCTGCAACGACGCCATCTCCAAATTCACTCATCTTCTGATGTCCTGAGGTAGGACTTCAACATATAACTTGGCAGGGGTGCGGGGGCTCACAATTCAACCCATAACAGGTACTCAGTGAAAAGCACATTTGTAAGAGCAAACATATGGAGCTAGGCCCAAGCAGGAGACCAATCTCGGGATCACATGTGCTCCCAGCACTGGCACCGCCCCCATAGCAGCTGTCACCGTTGCACCTGGATGCTTGTTAATGGCAGTATGTGTTCTATGTCTCTCTCCCTAGGCTGTAAGCTGGCATTTTGGGCACATATACATTCCTCATCCTACTTAGTTCCATTCTTCCCACTAGCTGGTGTTGAATAAATATTATGAAATGAATGAATTGACTTTGCCCTCCTGCTGAATTACAGTGGATGGCAGAATTAACTCCCTACCCTTTTCTAAAGGGTGTCAAAAAAATTGGCAATGCTGGTTATGAGAATTGCTTTTTCCTAATAGTCAATTTTATTACTTTCTATTTCAAAATACATCCTTGTAAACAATTCAGATAATGAATAAAAATACAAAAAAGAACATTTGTAGTCTCACTGCCCGGAGACGAGATGAGAAATGAAATAACAGTAAATTGCCACTGACTGTAAAATGTAATGTACTGTTATTGCCACATTATCAGATCTTTTGTTGCTCTTGAATTAAGACCCTTATATTTATTGAATGCTTGCTGCGTGTTAGTCAGTGTGTAGGGTCTGAAATACAAAGGTAAGTAAGGCAAGCATAGGGTATTCCCACCTTCTGGGAATGGCTAGTTAATTATCTAGGCCAGGTGGGTGTGGTGGCTCATGCTTATAATCCCAGTGCTCTTGAAGGCTGAGGCAGGAGAATCCCTTGAATCCGGGAGTTTGAGACCATCCTAGGCAATATAGTGAGCCCTCATCTCTATAAAAAATCTTTTAGGCTGGGTGCAGTGGCTTATGCCTGTAACCCCAGAACTTTGGGAGGCCAAGCTGGGTGGATGACCTGAGGTCAGGAGTTTGAGACCAGCCTGACCAACATGGGGAAACTCCATCTCTACTAAAAATACAAAAATTAGCCTGTCATGGTGGCAGGTGCCTGTAATCCCTGCTACTCGGCAGGCTGAGGCAGGAGAATCGCTTGAACCCAGGAGGCAGAGGTTGTGGTGAGCTGAGACTGCACCACAACCTGGCTACTTCCTTTTCTTTTTTAAATAGAGATGAGGTTTCACTATATTGCCCAGGTTGGTCACTAACTCTGAATTAAAAAAAAAAAAAAAATTAAAAAAAAATTAGCTAAGGCCGGGTGCAGTGGCTCACACCCATAATCCCAGCACTTTGGGAGGCTGAGGCAGGCAGATCACAAGGTCAGGAGTTTGAGACCAGCCTGACCAACATGGAGAAAACCCGTCTCTACTAAAAATACAAAAGTAGCCAGGCGTGGTGGTGCATACTTGTAATCCCAGCTACTCAGGAGGCTGAGGCAGGAGAATCACTTGAACCCAAGAGGCGGAGGTTGCGGTGAGCCAAGATCTGCCATTGCACTCCAGCCTGGACAACAAGAGTGAAACTCCATCTTAAAAGAAAAAAAATAGCTGAGTGTGGTGGTACACACCTGTAATCCCAGCTACTCAGGAGTCTGAGGTGGGAGGGTGGCTTGAGCCCAAGTAGTGGAGGATGCAGTGAGCCAAGATCGCGTCACTGCTCTCCAGCCTGGGTGACAGAGCAAGGCCCTGTCTCAAAAAAAAAAAAAAAGTTTTCTAGAATCAAAGCTTTTACGGACTCCGGTAATCTGCATCATCTCTTGGCTGCTGGATACAGGCTGTTTTTGCTATGCTTGAAAACACGTTTTTCTTTTCCCAAGCTGTGGTGAACGAACCCCTCAGAACATTTCTCAGAAGCCATTTCCATTTTATAGAAAATGTGTTGTTAAATTTTGAAGGATTCTTTTCATTGCTCTCACTGGGTCTCTCTGGAAATTTGGCCTTGGTTTAATGATTTTCTCGGTTGTTGATGTTTGTGTCTAAAGATCACATTCTTCTACCAAGGAGCAGCTGTTTACCCTGACAGACCAAACTGCTTTAATTTTATGACTTCTCATTAATAAAAAGAAACATTGTTCTTAGTAAGTAGAAAGGAATATTTAACACCATTTTCCTTATTTACATTTGGTTTGTTTGTTTTTGAGAGTGAGGGTCTAGATCTGTTGCCTATTCTGAAGTGCAGTGGTACAATCATAGCTCACTATACCTTGACCTCCTGGGCTCAAGTAATCCTTACAGGTGTGCATCACCACATCCAGCTGATTTTCTCACTTTTTGTAGAGATGAAGTCTCACTATGTTGCTCAAGGTGGTCTCAAACTCTTGGCCTCAAGCAATCCTCCTGCCTTAGCTTCCAAAGTGTTGGGATTACAGGTGTGAGCCACTATACCTGAACTTATATTTTGATTTTTAAATGTTAATAATTTTTAAGTACACAAATGATATATGAAACATATGCTTGTTTGAAAACATATTTAAAATTTTAGGCTGGGCGCAGTGGCTCATGCCTGTAATCCCAGCACTTTGGGAGGCCAAGGTGGTGGATCACCTGAGGTCGGGACCAGCCTGACCAACATGGTGAAACCCTATCTCTACTAAAAATACAAAAAAATTAGCTGGGCATGATGGCATGCACCTGTAATCCCAGCTACTTGGGAGGTTGAGGCAGGAGAATCACTTGAACCCAGGATGCAGAGGTTGCAGTGAGCCAAGCTCACGCCATTGCACTCCAGCCTGGGTGACAGTGAGACGTCGTCTCAAAAAAATAAATAAATAAATAAACAATTGAATAAAGGAAGCTTATCATCCAACAAGTCTTGGTCTATCCTTTTTGTTGCTTTCTTTATTTTCTTTTTCTTATTTTTTTCATTGTCAATGTTCAGTACAATGTTGCTTTCTTTAGGGTGTTTTTTTTTTTTTTTTTTTTTTTTTTTTTTTTTTTTTTTTTTTTTTTTTTTTTTTTTTTTTTTTTTTTTTTGACAGAGTCTCACTATGTTGCCCAGGCTGGAGTACAGTGGTGAGATATTGACTCACTGCCACCTCCACCTCCTGGGTTTAAGTGATTTTCCTGCCTCAGCCTCCCAAGCACTGTTGGGAGTATAGGTGTTCGACACCATGTCCAGCTAATTTTTGTATTTTGGGTAGAGATGGGGTTTCACCATGTTGGCCAGGAATTCCTTCAAATGATCCACCTGGCTTGGCCTCCCAAAGTGCTGGGATTACAGGCATGAGCCACCACGTCCAGTCCTCTTTAGGGTTGTTCTTATAAGGTATAGGCATAGAGCTTAATGCACTTGCACCTGGGGCAAACTTATAATGATTTTCCAAAGTTCCTCTGTTCCAGATTAATTTCACTCAAAACCTGTGAATTACGGCTGGGCAAGGTGGTTCATGCCTATAATCCCAGCACCTGGGAGGCTGAGGTGGGAGGATCACCTGAGGTTAGGAGTTTGAGACCAGCCTGGTCAACATGGTGAAACCATGTCTCTACTAAAAATACAAAAAAAATTAGCCAGGCATGGTGGTGTGTGCCTGTAATCCCAGCTACTTAGGAGGCTAAGGTGGGAGAACAGCTTGATCCTGGAAGGTGGAGGTTGCAGTGAGCCGAGATCATGCCACTGCACTCCAGCCTGGGCAACAGAGCAAGACTGTGTCTCAAAAAAAAAAAAAAAAAAAAAACCCACAAAAACCCTGTGGATTACTCATGCAGCAATTCTGTACTGTTGATTGGCCACAGGATGCCAAGACCTAGTCTTGAAATGGAGCAGGCAATCTTTGCCCTCAAGGGCTCTATACCTGGCAAGGCAGCCTGTGCCCTCTGGGATGGGACTGGTAGTCCCCAGGACTATTTCAGGCCCCAACACTAGGCTGGTTAAGGCACATTTTGAAAACTGGGGAAAGTGTTCGCTAGTTAGTGGCAGCTCACTGTATGTGCAAATGGCAGATGGTCCAAACACAAAGGCCAAGCTGTGCTTGTGCTGGACTCAGTCACCAATACGATGTGGGAGAGGAGGCCAGCAATATGGTTCTTTCTCTTTTTTTCCCTTTATTTATTTATTTATTTATTGAGATGGAGTTTTGCTCTTGTTGTCCAGGCTAAAGTACAATGATACAATCTTGACTCACTGCAACCTCTGCCTTCTGGGTACAAATGATTCTCCTGCCTCAGCCTCCCCAGTAGCTGAGATTACAGGCACGTACCACCACACCAGGCTAATTTTGTATTTTTCGTAGAGACAAGGTTTCTCCACGTTGGCCAGGCTGGTCTTGAACTCCTACCTCGGCCTCCCAAAGTGCTGGATTACAGGCATGAGCCACTATACCTGGTCCCCTTTATTGTTAACATAAAGGGAGAACTAGATTCTGCAGTTAGAATTTTTAAAAAATTTATTGTTTTCTCTCTAATTACCAAAGCAATTTGTATATACTTTATGAAAGTTGGATGGCTGGATGTGGCAGCTTACACCTGTAACCCCAACACTGAGGGAGGCCGAGGCAGGAGGTTTGCTTGAGCCCAGGAGTTTAAGACCAGCCTGGACAACATAGGGAGAAAGCCCGTATTTACATAAAATAATTTTTTAAAAAAATTAACCAGTTGGCTGGGCACAGTGGCTCACGCCTATAATCCCAGGACATTGGGAGGCCGAGACAGGCAGATCACTTGAGGTCAGGAGTTTAAGACCACCCTGAGCAATGTGGCCAAATCCCGTCTCTACTAAAAATACAAAAAATTTGGCCAGGCGTGGTGGTATGTGCCTGTAGTCTCAGCTACTCAGGAGGCTGAGGTGGGAGAATCAATTGAACCTGGAAGGCAGAGATTGCAGTGAGCTGAGATCGTGCCACTGCACTCCAGCCTGGGTGGCAGAGCAAGACTGTGTCTCCAGAAAAAAAAAAAGTCAGCCAGGCATGGTGGCACGCATCTGTAGTCCCAGCTACTTGGAAGGCCGAAGCAGGAGGATCACTTGACCTTGGGAATTCAAGGCTGCAGTAGCCCTGATTTTGCTACTGCACTCCAGCCTAAGACCAACAGCCTGTCTCAAAAATAAATAAATAAAGTTGGAAAATACAGAAGTCACAAAAAAAATAAAAATATCACAACTGGGTGAGAACTCTTAAGGAGACAGGATTAAGATTGAGATTGGGGGCCGGGCGCGGTGGCTCAAGCCTGTAATCCCAGCACTTTGGGAGGCCGAGGCGGGTGGATCACGAGGTCAAGAGATCGAGACCATCCTGGTCAACATGGTGAAACCCCGTCTCTACTAAAACTACAAAAAATTAGCTGGGCATGGTGGCGCGTGCCTGTAATCCCAGCGACTCAGGAGGCTGGGGCAGGAGAATTGCCTGAACCCGGGAGGCGGAGGTTGCGGTGAGCCGAGATCGGGCCATTGCACTCCAGCCTGGGTAACAAGAGCGAAACTCCGTCTAAAAAAAAAAAAAAAAAAAAGATTGAGATTGGGAAGAACTTGCTAACAAGTAGGAGTGAGTTCCTGGTCACCGGCAGTATTAACAGAACAGAGGACTGGATTGTCTCAGCCTCTAAAAAGACTTGGGGCTCTGATTTTTGTGACGGGGTGCCTGTCCTCAGCCTGCTGGGTCCCAAATGGCATGTCCCTTTGCCCCCATAGAGCAAGAAAGGGCAGAGTGATGCAGGGCTCTGCAGAGTGGGTTATAGGCCTCAGGCTAGGAATGCCACTTCTATTTGTTCATTCATTCATTCATTCATGCATGCATTCATTCACCCACCCAATCTTTAAATATTTATCAAGTGCATGCTGTGGGCTGGACACCACACAAAACTCTGGGGATGTTCTGTGAATAACTCAAACTCTGACACTCAAGTTATACAGATAATTTTGGTGCAATTGTTAACACTAAGAAGGAGTAGACTAAATGCCTTGAGAAATTAAATGTGGAAGGAACCCTCCAAGTCGGGAGGTTGGGAAGACATCTTGAGGAAGTCACATGTAAGCTGAGTCTTGTTGGGTGAGTCGGGTTAGCTGGGCAGGAATTGTATGGAGAGAAACGGCTCCACTGCAGGTCTGAAGGTCTGTGCTAAGGAACCTTCAAGGAACGAGACAAGGCCACTGAGGTGGGCGTGTACTGAATAGGGCTCTGGCTGATGAAGTAGACTAGGCCCAGGGAAGCCTCTATAGGGATGTGAGAATTTATCCCAAGGGTAATGGGAATCACTTGCAGAATTTTTTTTTTTTTTTTTTGAGATGGAGGTTTGCTCTTGTTGCCCAGGCTGGAGTGCAATGGTGCGATCTCAGCTCACCACAACCTCCGCCTCCCGAGTTCAAGCAATTCTCCTGCCTTAGCCTCTTGAGTAGCTGGGATTACAGGTGCCCGTTACCATGCCTAGCTAATTTTTGTGTTTTTAATAGAGACGGGATTTCACCATGTTGGCCAGGCTGGTCTCAAACTCCTGACCTCAGGTGATATGCCCATCTCGACCTCCCAGAGTGCTGGGATTACAGGTGTAAGCCACCGCGCCCGGCCCATTTGCAGAATTTTAAGCAGAAGAGTGGCGTGATCAGGTTTGTGTTTTTAAAAAATCATTTGGCTGCCATGTGGAGAATGCCTTGCAGGAGGGTAAGATTGGAAGCAGACTCCAGGTTCCATATAAGTTCAAGGGCCAGAGGGCAACGGAGAGGAAAAAAAATGCTAACATGAACATTTCAGTGAGAGATGATGTGGCTGGGACAAGAATGGGTTTGACTGAATATATATTCGTGCCAGGCACTGCGCTCAGCAATTTACCAGCATGATCTCATACAATCCTCACAAATACTTACGAAATAGGTACCATTATGATTGTAATTTTGTAGGGACCACTGAGGCTCAGAGATGTTAACAAACTTGCCCAAGATCACATAGCTGGTGAATGGAGAGCCAGGATTTGAACTCCTGGGCCTATAACAGCATGCCCCATGGGCTCAATTACAGATCAACTCAAACTATACTTCAGAGTAGGAAGCAACAGGCCGGATGCCACGGCTCACGCTTGTAATCTCAGCACTTTGGAAGTCTGAGTCAGCAGATCACTTGATCCCAGGAGTTCAAGGCCAGCCTGGGTAACATAGCAAGACCCCATCTCTATGAAAAACACACACATTCGCCAGGCATGGTGGCATGCATTTATAGTCCCAGCTTCTGAGGATGCTGAGGTGGGAGGATCACTTGAGCCCAGGAGGTTGAGGCTGCAGCAAGGTATGATTGTGCCACTGGACTCCAGCCTGGGTGACAAAGCAAGACCCTGTTTCAAACAAAACAAAACAAAAAACCAACACCCTTGGTGACAGATGATTAGTTCCACTTAGTATCATTGGGACAGCTATTTCAAAGTGAAAATTTGTTGTAGATATACCTTAACGAGAGGAAAGTTGCAGATCAGTAAATTTACACTAAAATAATAATAAAAACAGCAAACATTTATATGATACTTCCTATGTGCTATGTGTTTTTCTAAGAGTTAAATCCTTAGAGGATTCACTTAATCCTCATGAGATCCCTAAGAGCGAGGTGTTATTGGTATCACTCCAATTACACAGACAAGGAAACTGAGGTACAGAGAGCTCAAGGAACTTACCCCAGGTGACATAGTAGCAAGAATCAGAGGGGCATATAAGCCCAAGCAGGCTGGCTGCAGAGGGTAGTCTCTTAACCACAGGCCATGAAGCTTCCAGGGGCTCCTGCAATGTAATGACCACCCTAACTGAAGTCAGACCTCACCAAAGCAACTCATTTCTCAAAGTAAAAAAGCCCAGGAGTGGCCATATGTGGTGGCTCACACCTGTAATCTCAGTACTTTGGGAGGCCAAGGTGGGTAGATCACATGAGGCCAGGAGTTCGAGACCAGCCTGGCCAACATGGTGAAACCCAGTGTCTACTAAAAAAA
>NW_016107721.1:833584-834841 GCF_001604975.1 Cebus imitator
GTTACCCAGGCTGGAGTGCAGTGGTGCGATCTCGGCTCACTGCAGCCTCCGCCTCCCGGGTTCAAATGATTCTCCTGCCTCAGTATCCCAAGTAGCTTGGATTACAGGTACATGCCACCATGCCTCGCTAATTTTTGTATTTTAGTAAAGATGGAGTTTCACCATGTTGGCCAGGCTGACCTCAAACTCCTGACCTCAGGAGATCCACCCACCTTGGCCTCCCAAAATTCTGGGATTACAGGTGTGAACCACCGTGCCCCACCCATTTTTCTTTCTTCACTCTATCTGTGGCCCCTCCATCCAGCATAATGCCTAGTGAGCAATAGCCATATGGGGCAGGCCACACTTCCCAAGCTCTGTCCCATCTATTATTTCATCTTAGCAAGACTGTCCTGACCACAGCCCTGAGATAAGGTGCCCATGTTTTGGACCATGTGAACCTTGCTTCCCCTATGCCTGGGCTTAGAGCTGATCCTTGGAAGCCAACCCATAGGCTGGCATGTGACCTGTGATGACCTGAGAAAAAAGATGAACCATCAGTCTCTGCTTTTAGCCATGTGAACTAAGAAACATGGGAAGAACTGGCAGGAGAAGACTGAAGGGGTGTGGCTGAGTCACATGAAGAGGAAGAAACCGGAGGAGTAAAGACATGGGGATGGCCGTCACTGAAGTGCCTTGAGCTGCCGTGGCTCCTGGGATACCCTCCAGCTCTTGTCTCTGGGAAGCCTGGCTGGGCTGTAGCTACCGTTCTTGATTTCTGAGATCAGTTCCCCTTTGTGGTAGCCAGCCTCCAAGATGGCCCCATGATCATTGCCTTCCGGTATTGTGTCCTCCCACATTGCATAAGGTAGACTCGCATGACCAATAGGATATGCAGATGAGATGGCTGTGACTTCCAAGGCACATCATAAAAGACACTGCAGATTCTGCTGTGGTCTCCTGAATCACTGCCTCTGAGGAAAGCCAGTCACCATGCTGTGAAGACATTCAAGCAGCCTTGTGAAGAGGCCACACCGGGAGGAGCTGAGGTCGTCACTGACAGTCAGCACCAACTTACTATGCATGTGCGTGAAATGGATCCTCCCACTCCAATCAAGCTAAAACCACTCAGCAAGCTGCTCCCAAATTTCTGACCCATAGAAACCCTGTGAGATGCCGGGCGCGGTGGCTCAAGCCTGTAATCCCAGCACTTTGGGAGGCCAAGGCGGGTGGATCACAAGGTCAAGAGATCAAGACCATCCTGGTCAACATGGTGAA
>NW_016107721.1:834942-841640 GCF_001604975.1 Cebus imitator
GCGTGCCTGTAATCCCAGCTACTCAGGAGGCTGAGGCAGGAGAATTGCCTGAACCCAGGAGGCGGAGGTTGCGGTGAACACAGAAAGGCCCATTCAACAAAAAAAAGAAAAAAAAAAGGAAAACTCCGTATAAAAAAAAAAAAAAAAAAAAAGAAACCCTGTGAGATGGTAAATGTTGGCTGTTGTTTCCTGCAGCTAAGTTTTGGAATAAAGTATTAGGCAGCAATAGATAACTAATCTACTTTTTTGTTTTTTTACAACAAAAATTCCTTGTATTCACTTGTATATAAGCACTTGCTAGTTGCTTACTGTTGACTCATATGACTGGTGGCCGGTCTACATACTAGGGGTAGTTTATGCCCTGGAATTAGCAGCTGCTCCACTAGAAGCATAGAAGAAGAAATCTCTCTCTCTCTCTCTCTCTCTCTCTATATATATATATATATATACACATATATACACACACACACATATGTATTTTATATAAACCAATAGCACATTACCTATGTTTGCTGTGTTACCATTTTTAATTTTAATTGTATTTTATTTTGAGATAAACAGGAGTCTCATTCTGTTGCCCAGGCTGGAGTACGGTGGTGCCATCTCAGCTCACTGCAACCTCCGCCTCCAGGACTCAAGTGATTCTCCTGCCTCAGCCTCCCGAGTAGCTGGGATTACAGGTGTGTGCCACCATGCACAGCTAGTTTTTGTATTTTTAGTAGAGATGTTGTTTCACCATGTTGGCCAGGCTTGTCTCAAATTCCTAACCTCAAGTGATCCACCCATCTCGGCCCCCAAAAAGTGCTGGGATTACAGGTATGAGCCACCATGCCTGGTCCTAATGTTACCATTTTTGAGGAGGTTTTCATACACATCCCATTTGACTCTCTTAGCAATTGACATGGATATATCATTCTAGATCTCAGGTATACTTACAGCTACAAATTAACTTTATCTTGAGAACTTTTGCATTAATGCATAGCTAAAGTACATTTTGCAATTTTTTTCACTTAAATACAGTGAAAAAATATATTTCACTTAAATATAGTGTTCATTTATTCAACAAATATTTACTGAGTTTCTACCATGTATAAGAAGCATGAAGACATAGAAAGGAAGCAAACATTAATCTTGCCTTCAGGGAATTTATGATCTAGTAGGAGCATTAAAACATGTACGTATCACCTCTGCTGTGAGGTTATAGGGAATAAAAATATGTACAGAAATAACTAAAATACTATGCAGAAACTTTTAAAACCCTAACACCTGGGACTGGGCAGTGGCCTTGTCCTGGGTGTTGTACTAAAAGCTTTTTTTTCTTTGGAGATGGAGTTTCGCTCTTGTCACCCAGGCTGGAGTACAGTGGTGCAATCTCGGCTCACTGCAATGTCCGCCTCCCAGGTTCAAGCAATTCTCTTGCCTCAGCCTCCTGGGTAGCTGGGATTACAGGCATGCACCACCACGAGAGAGGCCGAGGTAGGCGGATCGCGAGGTCAGGAGTTTGAGACCAGCCTGACCAACATGATGAAACCCCATCTCTACCAAAAATACAAAAATTAGCCAGGTGTGGTGGCGCATGCCTGTAATCTCAGCTACTCAGGAGGCTAAGGCAGGAGAATTGCTTGAACCTGGAAGGCGGAGGTTGCAGTGAGGTGAGATCCTGTCACTATACTCCAGCCAGACTCCATCTCAAAAAAAATTTTTCCATTAAAACAGTGGTTCCCAAAATTTAGCATGCATCAGGATCTCCTGGGGAAACTTGTTAAGCTATAGAATGCTGGCCTCCTCCCCAGAGTTTGCTACAACTTTGCAGGTAGTTCTGATGCTACTGTGGGCACAACACTTTGAGAAGCACTGCTTTAAGATCTAGTCTCTAGAATTCAAACAAATAAGCAATGCCCATGTGCCTTTGCTTTTTCTAACAGTAAATAAATGAAAGAACATTTCAGGTAGCTGTATCAAACCTTACGTCTTTAGAATCTTGAAATGTTCTACTGAAATAGAACATATAATTTATTCATCTTGGCTCACAATCATTCCCATGAGTTCAAAAGACAGAATTATGGGACAGTCCTGAATAATCCACAACTACATGAAAACATTTATTAACATGCCCTCTCCTCTACAAAACATATTTACAAAACACAAAGCACCTGTTAGGGAACACGGACCTTGCTCCTATATTCCCCATGTTTATTCTCTATAGAAAATCCAATATGAGGCCAGGTGCGGTGGCTCACGCCTATAATCCCAGCACTTTGGGAGGCCAAGGAGGATGGATTGCCTGAGGTCAGGAGTTCGAGACCAGCCTGACCAACATAGTGAAATCCTGTCTCTACTAAAAATACAAAAAATTAGCTGGGCGTGGTGGCGCGTGCCTGTAATCCCAGCTACTTGGGAGGCTGAGGCAGGAGAATCACTTGAACCTGGGAGTCAGAGGTTGCAGTGAGCCAAGATCATGCCATTGCACTCCAGCCTGGGCTGGAGCGAGACTCTATCTCAAAAGAAAAGAAAAGAAAAGAAAAGAAAATCCAATATGAAATTATAAAGAGTACTGTACTCAGAATGAGAACTTCATCTAACATGAACGTACACATAAATATCAGTGAATTGTCATACTTGAGACTCAGATTCAGGAACTTCTTCATCAGGGCAGCAGTAGTATTCCACAAAACTTATTTGTCTATCTTAATTTCTAATCATATACTGTAATGAAAGAAAGCCTTGGTTATCTGTCCGAATAGATAGCTTACAAGACAGAACTAACGCCTTTGTAGAGGATTTCAGTAAGGAAATCTTGTAGCTGTTGACTTGGGTCTGATTACAATGAAATGCTTCCATTAAATCAGAATCTTTGGGACCATCAAGGTGGGAATTTCCTGCATTTACAAAAGTAGATAACCTGAAATAAGGCTTGTCAGGAGACATGGTAATTTGTAGGACTTCACTCATCATATCCAATTCAGAAAACGGCTTCACGGAGCCCCTCTGACTGCAGAATAATTTTATTAATAACATTGGTGCTGCAGAAATCAAAGTCCTGGGTCTCGTCAGGTTCCTGCTTATTGATTTTGCAGATTGCCACCACTCCTCCTTCTTCCAGGAACAGCATCAAAGGGTAACCATAACCTTGGTAACACATCAGAAGTGCAGTTCAAGTCCCTGGTACAGGACTTGATCCAAAAACACATAAACAGTCTAAAAGGACTGTTAAATGAATTCGAAAAGTAATAGACTCTTCTTGAACGTTAAACCCTTGAAATATTCCAGCCTGAATAAAAGCATTTGCTTGCACACACTTTGTATTTTTCACTGTTACTTTGATTCCATTTTTAGTTGCAAAACACGTGGCATATTTTCGGAAATGAACAGCTTTCAAGATCGTAGAGAGATTCCTAACGTTGTCAAGGCTGGCCAAAAGGCTGTACTGATCATTCTCGTCTTAGATCTGTTGGGTCAGGAGGGGAGTCACCCACTGCACATTCAGCCCCAAGGGATGCTGCTGGAGTCTGCTCCTGCAGATCACGAAACACCTTTGCAGTGGGGTCTGGAAGCAGGAGAGCTCCTCCCGGCAAATTTCCTGAGGAGGAGCAAGGCAGCTCCAGGAAACTACAGACGAAGTGAAGCAGCTCCTGCCACTCTTCAGTCCAACCCTCCACTCCTGTCCAAGTATTTTCTTGTAAAGATAATGAAGAGTTAGTTCACATCCAAAGATGATGACCAGATTAGTGGAGGGCCTCTTGAAAGCAATCTGCTCTAAACTGAAGTCAGCTGGGTTCTAGACACAAGTTGCTTTTACTACTTCTCTCCTTAGACAGTTGGTTGTTTTTGCCAGAGAAGCCCCACTGTTCTTCGTTGGTTCCAGCCATTTTTGCACGACTCATCA
Source organism: Cebus imitator (assembly GCF_001604975.1). Taxonomy (NCBI): domain Eukaryota; kingdom Metazoa; phylum Chordata; class Mammalia; order Primates; family Cebidae; genus Cebus; species Cebus imitator. Next base: position 838,829 of record NW_016107721.1, read on the forward strand.
GGCAGTTTATAGCACAATTTAGAAACACCATGGATAGCAGGATTACTAATCATGCTGTCTGCTGATGTAAACTCTATTTGGATACAATAATGTTTTTAAATAACCTCAAATACAATTACCACCCTGAGGATGGGGCTGGTTGAATGACTACAGAAATATCATTCAGATAGTTCATTAACTAATTACAGAGCACCACAAACAGAGCCTACTGCAGGGGAGGGGCTGTGGGGATGATTCACAGGGCTGAGCTCAGGGGCCAAAGGGATGCTCAGTTCTCTCTTCTGGACTGGCATCACAAGGTGGCACTCTTGACTGAGACAGGGAGGCTCTTCCCTCCTCTCCTGTCTCTTGAGCATCTGTGGAAAGGTGCTACAGGAGACCCAGAAATACATGCCAGGGTCACATGGCTTCAAAAAGCTCTCTTCCTTCCCCTCGTTGCTCATTGCACTTGTAACTGAAGACAAAGTCTCAGGCCGGGTGCGCTGGCCTGTAATCCCAACACGTTGGAGGACTGAGGCAGGAGGATCACTTGAGGTCAGGAGTTTGAGACCAGCCTGGTCAACATGGTGAAACCCCATCTTTACTAAAAATACAAAAATTAGCCAGGCGTGGTGGCGTGCACCTGTAGTCCCCACTTCTTGGGAGGCTGAGGCAGGAGAACTGCTTGAACCTGGGAGGTGGAGGTTGCAGTGAGCCGAGATTGCACCACTGCACTCCAGCATGTGCAACAGACCCTGTCTCAGAAAAACAAACAACAACAACAAACAAAACAAAACAAAAACAAAGTCTCAGAGAGCTCCAGCTGGGCAGGCAGGTTGCTGGTCGCCTATTTAATTACTGAAGCTGTTGTCTTTTTTTCTTGAGGGGTTGATTGCTGCATGGAAGAAACGTTTATTAGGGACAAATGGGCCCCACTGCCCTGCTGCCTGGGGAGAACTTGCCAGAGGATCTTGGGTCTTCACTACACAGGACAGGAGGGACCACACGCCAGCTGGGCTGGTTGAAGTACCAGCACGTGACAGGGTTAAAAATCATTTAAAGTTGGCTGGATGCAGTGGCTCACACCTGTAATCAGATCACCTGAGGTCGGGAGTTTGAGGCCAGCCTGACCAACATGGAAAAACTCCCGTCTCTACTAAAAATCCAAAATTAGCCGGGCGTGGTGGCGGGTGCCTATAATCCCAGCTACTCCGGAGTCTGAGACAGGAGAATTGCTTGAACCTGGGAGGCAGAGGTTGCATTGAGCCATTGCACTCCAGTGTGGGCAACAAGAGCGAAACTCCATCTCAAAAAAATAATAATAATAATTTAAAGTTGCAAAAGTGTTCGCAAAGCATATAGGAGCCCTGCTGCTCTGGGCTGGTCACTCATTGAATCTTGGTTTCTTCAACTGTAAATGGGGTTAGTAGCAGTGATATCCACCTCAAAGGATATAAAAAATGTAAAGTACTTAGTATAATGCTTGGCAAGAAGCCAGTGCTCAGTAAATGTGCAGGCTCTTCTCATTGTCATTTGGCTTCATGTACACACTTACATATGGCCTTCAGAGGAGAACAGATTCAGATCTCTGTTCTTTAGCCCCAAGCACGCACCTGTCAGCATTCAGGCCCATGGTTATTTGGCCAGCCTTGTAATGATACTAAAGACTGACTACCCAGAATGTTTCTTCTGAACTTTCAAAATCAATGATAGCTGTACACTACCTCCTTTCGGGCAAAGGTCCCCCCAACAGCCCCAGGTTAGAACTGGCAGACCCTTTCCCCGCCTTGTTTTAAAAAAACATTCTTTAAGGGAAACATAACTGAGCCTGGCTGGCTGTACTACTTTATTTTTCTGTTTCCCTCCAAAGTGAATGCGAGACATTTCTAGGTCAAAGACAGGATTAACATTTCTCAGCCTAGTAAACACACCCATCTGGATTCAACACGGGGAACACCCACACTCCAACCATTACCTGTAATCAGCTTGAACAATCCAGGCTGTAAGCTCAAAAATTAAATTCTAGAAGTGATATTTCCACCCTGGAAGCTGTTTCAATTACAGCTTCTTGCAGATGAACCTCAGATAAGCAGCAAACTTACAAACCCTGGCGCAGATGTAATGAGTCTGCGTGATGGGAATCTGGCCATGCTACAAGGAAGAGGCCACCTGGAGGCTGAGAACACAATCGCTGGACAGAGCGACAAGCCTGCACTGAGCACCTGCAGTGCAGCAGACATGCGGTAAGACTCTGAGAACCACAGGGAGCCAAACGTGGGCCCCATCCTCAGGGACTTTTGGTCCAGTGGAGAAGCTGTATTACCAGGCCATTTTTATGTAATAGTCTAGGATGGTGCTCAACCCTGGTGCTGTGAAAACATTAGCTCAGCTTGGGGTTGAGGAAGTGGTCCTTAAGCTGAATTCCCATAATTAAGTAATAGTCAGCTGTGTGGAGTAAGGTGGAAAGGATATTTGAAACAGGCGAAAGAGCAAGCAAAGACTAAAGATATGGGACAGGGGTGTGTGTGTGCGTGTGTGTCCAAGCCTGTGTGTCTGAGTCTAGCCAGCCCAGTACTCAAGTACAAGCAAGGGAGTGCCCAGAGGGTAGCTGGGTATACCTTTGCCCTTCACCATCATTTTTAGCACCAGAAAGTCATTTAAGAAACTGCCCCAAAATCGGCCGGGGGCGGTGGCTCACGCCTGTAATCCCAGTACTTTGGGGGTCCAAGGCAAGTGGATCACCTGAGGTCAAGAGTTCGTAACTAGCCTGACCAACATAGTGAAACCCCATCTCTACTAAAAATACAAAAAAAATTAGCTGGGCATGGTGGTG
>NW_016107721.1:842590-854617 GCF_001604975.1 Cebus imitator
CTGGGCATGGTGGCGCGTGCCTGTAATCCCAGCTACTCAGGAGGCTGAGGCAGGAGAATTGCCTGAACCCAGGAGGCGGAGGTTGCAGTGAGCTGAGATCGCGCTGTTGCACTCCAGCCTGGGTAACAAGAGTGAAACTCCATCTCAAAAAAAAAAAAAATTTTTTTTTTCTCTTTTAAGAGATGAGGTCTTGCTCTTGTTGCCCAGGCTGGAGTGCAGTGGCTATTCACAGGCGTGATCCCGCTACTGATCAGCATGGGAGTTCTGACCTGCTCGGTTTCCTACCTGGGCTGGTTCCCTCCTCTTTAGGCAACCTGGTGGTCCCTCGCTCCCGGGAGGTCACCATATTGATGCCGAACTTAGTGCAGACACCTGATCGGCATAGCGCACTACAGCCCAGAACTCCTGGACTCAAGAGATCCTCCCACCTCAGCCTCCTGAGTAGCTGGGACTACAGGCACGTGCCACTGTGCCCAGCTCAGCTAATTTCTTATTTAGGGAAAATTTTTTAGAGACAAGTCTTGCTCTGTTGCCTAGGCTGGTCTTGAACTCCCAGCCTCAAGTGACTCTCCTACCTCAGCTTCCTGAGTAGCTGGGATTACAAATGCAAGCCACCGCACCCGGCCTTGTTCATTTTTTATATGTTCCACAGTATTAGTTCATTTTTATGCTACTGATAAAAACATACCCCAGACCAGGAAGAAAAGGAGGTTTAATTTGACTCACAGTTCTGGGGAGGTCTCATAATCATGGTGGAGAGCGAAAGGCTCTTTTTACATGGCAGCAGCAAGAGAGAATGAGGAAGAAGTATATGTGGAAACCCCTGATAAACCCATGAGATCTTGTAAGACTTATTCACTATCATGAGAATAGCATGGAAAAGAACTGCCCCCATGATTCAATTATCTCCCCCTGGGTCCCTCCCACAACACATGGAAATACTGGGAGGTACAGCTGAAGTTGACATTTGAATGGGGACACAGCCACACTAGATCACACACAGTTTGGGAGAAGGATACTTAATAAGGGAGGGCCCAACGTACAAAAAACTGCGACATCTGGTTGCCATCAGCTCCTCCACCGGAGCCCCAGCGTGGGAATCAGTGGAGCCAGGCAGTCCTGAGTTCAAGTCAGTCCTACCCTTGCAGTTGTTTGTGAGACTTACATCACTCGATTTCACAAAATGCCAAATTCTTTGCTGTTCAGATGGGGACAGTCAAGCTTATGGGTAGTTGTGGGTGTCAGATGAATGTTTGTGAAAGATCTGGCATCACAATGATTATTTTAATGAATTTTATCCAGATGCTGTTAGATAAAAGGTTGCAGCTAACAATTAACTTTGAATTTTCCTAGCTACTTTGGGGGCAGTGCTGCTCTTCAGTGTGGAGGCTCCCCTTAGTGTCACCATGGTAGGCAGTGGGGTCAGCCCATCCATAATTACACTCAAAACCAGAGGCAGCAGCACCTGAGGGCCTCTAACTTGGCCTTTCCTCCTCCTGCTTCTACTGAGCTCTGCCTATGAGCCCAGAGGCTTCTCAAACACCTCTCCTCACAACACTGAGAAAAAGGGCGCCTGCCTAGAAGTAATACAGCCTGTGTTTCCTCTGGTTTGCTTGTTTGTTTTTTGAGACGGAGTCTCATTCTGTTGCCCGGGCTGGAGTACAGTGGCGTGACCTTGGCTCACTGCAACCTCTGCCTTCTGGGTTCAAGCGATTCTACTGCCTCAGCCTCCCCAGTAGCTGGGATTATAGGCACACACCACTACGCTTAGCTAATTTTTTTTTTTTGTATTTTTAATAGATATGGGGTTTCACCATGTTAGCCAGGCTGGTCTCCAACTCCTGACCTAGTGATTCACCCGCCTTGGCTTCCCAAAGTGCTGGGATTACAGGCATGAGCCACTGTGCCCAACTTTCTTTTTTTCTTTTTTAATGAAAGTATATTGTTCTGTTGCCCAGGCTGGAATGCAGTAGCACAATCACAGCTTACCACAGCCTCCATCTCCCGGGCTCAAGTGATCCTCCCATCTCATTCAGTAGCTGGGACAACAGGCATGTATCACCACACCCAACTAATTTTTTATTTTTTGCAAAGACAGGATCTCACCATGTTACCAGGCATGTCTCAAACTCCTGAGCTCAAGTAAACCTCCTGCTTCAGCCTCCCAAAGTGCTAGGGTTACAGGCATGAGCCACTGCCCACTGTGCCTGGCACAACCTGGGTTCTGATTCACTGCCACAATAGAACTTGGGTTTGAACATTTCTATTGCCCCTCTCAGTTTCAAAATCCCAGAAGAGGGGAAGATTTTAAAATATTTAATAGTGTTATTTTTATGTTAGAAGTAATGCAGATTCAGGATTTAAAAAAGAAAAACCTACCTCAAATAGTATAGAATGCTGAAGCTGAGTCACTTGACTTCTCTGGCCTTAGTTTGCTAATCTATAAATGGAAGGTAATCGTAATACCTTCCTCTTAGGGTTATTATGCAGATTAATTGGAGGATAGGAAAGGCATTTGGTGCAATGCCTGGCAGAGAACAAGCATCTGATATATGTTAGCGATGATCATTATAGGCATTTTCATCCAGAGATGACTTAGAGTCTCTTTCCAAAAATAAGCCACGTTTACAAGAAAATGCATTTACACACAGCAGAGAGATGTTATACTTAATGCTCTGCAACTTGCCATTTTCACTTAACAATAATCTTGAGCATGTTAATGCCTATTAATTCCCCACACTTAAAATGACTGGGTAGTATTTTGTTGAATGGATGTACCGTAATTTATATAAGCAAAAGAGAACATTTAAAATATATAATTACATATTTGCTCAGAGGTTTTATATTTGAAAATGCAGGGAAACAACCATTTGAATAACTCAAAACACATTTTCAAAATTTACAAATGTTACAAACTTGACCCACGTTGTGTACAAACAGTGCTGCTGAGAGACAGACTGGAACCTCGAATCAAAAGCACTATGGGTCAAAATGGACAGGTCTAATGGGGCAGGTTAAAAGCAGTATGAGTTACTATACTTATTCCAGATCCATTTGGAACAGAATGGAACACTAAAGGAGGTGTAATAGTTGTTTGTTCAAGCTCTTAATTACAATATAAAGGGACCAGTGATTTCGCTATTATATTTTCCAACTGGCATCCCAGCACCTCAAATTCAATCGGTGTCCTGCTGTGCAGAGGTATTTTGAAATGTGCCAAGTCTTAATTGAAGTGGAAGTGTGTGAAAGAGAGTTAATACCAGGAGCAACAGGGAGTCGAATTTATGGAGGTAAACTGTTGCTAGCTCTGCATTTCCACTCCTTTTGGCTGCTGGGGCCAGAGGATATTCTGACTGTAGACTGGATGGTTGGGAGCTGAGCTGTACTGGGTCACAGGTACAGCTCTGGCAATTCTGCCAGGCTTTGGGTTTCCACAAAGAGGCATGCTATAGGACCCAGGGGCCTAGACCAGATAGCACCTGGCATGCCTTCCATCAGTTACTTTGATGCCTGCTGGATGCACCAGATACTGTGCTGGGACCTAGAGGTACAATGGACAACAGGAGACTGGTGGAGCTTAGATTCTAGCTGGGGAGACTGATACAAACAAGCAAGCAAACAAAATAGACAGCACTTATGTATGATTCCATTTTGACACTGCTATAAAGACACTACCTGAGACTGGGTAATTTACAAACAAAAGAGTTCAACTGACTCATAGTTCCGAATGGCCAGGGAGGCCTCAGGAAACTGACAATCATGGCAGAAAGTGAAGGCAGAAGCAGACATGTCTTACTATGGCAGAACAGGAGAAAGAGAGAGCTCAGGGGAAACTGCCACTTTTAAAACCATTAGATCTCATGAGAACTCCCTCAGTATCAGGGGAATAGCATGGTGGGAACCTCGGCCGTGATCCAATCACCTCCCACCAGGTTCCTCCCTTGACACGTGAGAATTACAGTTTGAGATGAGATTTGGGTAGCCAAACCATATCAGCTTATAATTAGCACCGTGAAAGAAATAAACAGTGACGAAATAGAGAGCAATGAGGGGAATCCACTTTTCAAAGGAGATGAGGAAGGTGACCCTTGAGTGGTGACTTGATAGGTGAGAACAGCCCAGCTCCAGGAATAGGAAAGTGGAAAGAACAAGGGCAAAGGCCCTGGGGTGGGAAAGAGCTTGGTATATTTGATGAACTGGAAAAAGCCCAGGAGGCTGAATCAGAGTGAGGAAGAGGAAAAGAAACTAAGCCAATAGGCCATATCCTGCAGGGTTGTATAGGCCACAGCAAGGAGTTTGGATTTCATTCTGAATGCTATTGGAGGCCACAGAAGACATTAAGAAAACAGTGGCATAGACTGATTCCTATCTTTTCAAAAAGATCACCTGACTGCTGTGTGGAGAATGCATTGAAAGGAGGGAGGCCGATGGAGAAGGCTGCAGTTTCCCTGGCAAATGATGATACTGGCGGCAGCAGCGGCTGCAGCCGCAGATGTACAGCTGTTATCAGTCCCCTCCAGCAGGCCAGAGCCTGCTGTAGGCTCCAGAACACAAAGGTTCTCCAGGGGTTCTGCAACTGGCCAGTGCAGGAGCAAATGTCTGGTGCAATACGGGTTATGAGACACGTTAAGAGAGATGCCTCTCTCACTGGGGAGACCAAACACCCCCACATGATGAATTAAATATAAAATGCTAGGCCTCAGGCATTGGTAACCAAGGGCACTAGAGTTAGAGGAAGCAGAGATGATTTGTCATCACTGTCGACACCTGTCTTCGGAACCCTCGGCAAAACTATGAACTCTGTATATCACCTGGTATAGGAAAGGTCTTACCACCTTTCTTTTCCCCAGCCAGGAATACAGACCGACGCCCATCTCCCACACTGAATATACCCAGATCCCTTTGGCAGCCTTAGCTACCTGCAACACACATCTGTTTGTTTGTTTGTTTGTTTGTTGTTTGTTTGTTTTGAAACGAAGTCTGGCTCTCTCACCCAGGCTAGAGTGCAGGGGCGCAATCTCGGCTCACTGCAACTCTACCTCCCAGGTTCAAGCAATCCTCCTGCCTCAGCCTCCTGAGTAGCTGGGATTACAGGTGGCAGGTGCCTGTAATCCCAGCTACCATACCCAGATGATTTTTGTATTCTTAGTAGAGACCAGGTTTCACCATGTTGGCCAGGCTCGAGACCACCAGGCTGGTCTGGAACTCCTGACCTCAAGTGACTTGCCCACCTTGGCCTCCCAAAGTGCTGCGATTACAGGCATGAGCAACCTCGTCTGGCCTACAACTGCTTTTTAAAGAGGTGCCACAACACAAATGGATTTTTTTTTTTTTTTTTTAAACAGAGTCTCCCTCTGTTGCCCAGGCTGGAATGCAGTGGCGCGATCTCTGCTCATTGCAACCTCCACCTCCCAGGTTTAAGCGATTCTCCCACCTCAGCCTCCCAAGTAGCTGAGATTACAGGCACGTGCCACCATACCTGGATAATTTTTGTATTTTTAGTAGAGATGGGGTTTCACCATGTTGGCCAGGCTGGTCTTGAACTCCTAACCTCAGATGATCCGCCCACCTTGGCCTCCCAAAGTGCTAGGATTACAGGTGTGAGCCCCTTCGCCCAGCCCCAAATGGATTTTTAATGTTTGGCCTATAGTAGAAGAGATATTTATGGTCCAGCTCTACCTGGTGATTTTTGCCAGCAACCCTCTGATGCTGGTGTACAGAAAGTCTACATCACAGGCTTGGGACTAAACAAGTGCTATGTAAATCCAGAGAAGGCAAATCCCTGAGCAAAACCTTTAAGAAAGGCAGGCCTGGGGCTAAGCTTTGACAGGTTTTAAAAGCTGGATTTGAGGATGAGGGCATCCAACACATGAAAAACAAACAAACCACTCAGGAGTGCTCAGGAAACAGTACTGGACCAACCTAGATGGAGTAAGAAGCATATGTCTTTCACAAGGGGAAAAGGGGCAGGGCTGTGGTACTAATAAAAATAAGACATCATAAATGTCAATGTGATTATTTGAAATGTAGATGGTTGGGGGCACCAGCACGGTGGCTTGTGCCAATAATCTCAGCACTTTGGGACACTAAGTCAGGAGAATCCCTTGAGCCTGTTCAAGATCAGTGTTGGCAACATAGCAAGACCCTGTCTCTACAAAGAATTTTTTAAAATTAGGCAGGCATGGTGCATGTGCCTGTAATCCCAGCTACTTGGGAGGCTGAGGTTGGAGGATTGACTGAGACTGCAGTGAGCCACGATTGTGTCACTGCATTTCAGACTGGGGAACAGAGTAGGACCCTGTCTCAAAAAAAAAAAAAAAAAAAAAAAAAAGGCTGGGTGTTGTGGCTCACGCCTGTAATCCCAATATTTTGGGAGGCAGAGGCAGGCGGATCATTTGAGGTCAGGAGTTTGAGACCAGCCTGGCCAACATGGTGAAACCCCATCTCTATTAAAAATACGAGAAAAATTAGCTAGGCATGGTAGTGGGCACCGGTAATCCCAGCTACTCAGGAGGCTGAGGCAGGAGAATTGCTTGAACCAGGAGGTGAAGGTTGTAGTGAGCCCAGATTGTGCCACTGCACTACAGCCTGGGTGATAGAGTGAGACTCTCTCTCTCTCTGTGTGTGTGTGTGTGTGTGTGTGTTGGGTGGGGAGCCATTCCACTGTTAAGCAGAATGTCTCTCTGATTGCTCTGAAGACCTTCTCTTTGTCTTTGGTGTTCTGCAGCTTTACTATATTGCCCTGGGTGTGGATTTCTTTTTATCTATTTTACCTAGTATGTATTTTGCTTCCTATTGTTATGGGCTGAAATGTGAATTGTGTCCCCCTGCCACCACCAATTCACTTACTGAAGTCCTGACCCCCATTGCCTCAGAATGTGGCTGTATTTGGAGATAGAGTTTTTAAAGATTAGATTAATTAGACTGGCAATTAGTAATTAGATTAAATGAGGTCAGTAGGGTGAGTCCTAATCCAATATGGCTGGTGTCCTTATAGAAAAAGATTAAGACACAGACGTACATAGACCTACACTAAAGGCGTGTACATTTTAGTCCCAGCTGCTTGGGAGGCTTGAACCCAGGAGGCAGATGCTGCACTGAGCCGAAATTGTTCCATTGTATTCCAGCCTGGGTGACAAGAGTGAAACTCGATCTCCAAAAGGAAAAAAAAAAAAAGAAATGCCCATATTCTACCTCTGGCCTACCACATCTATCTAGACGTAGTTCCAAAGCAGGCAGTGGAGGGTAAATGGAAGAACAGCCAAGGAATTGAGTGTTCCTCTAAACGCCATTAGAGAGAGTGGATAGGCTAGGCTGGACCCACAGCTGCCCTCTGTGCCTGAGTTGATCTCAGATGCTGCCTCTGTGATATGGGACAAGTCAGTTTCACAGGGACCCATTATCATCTGGAAGAATGGATTCGGAGAACAAGAGCAAGACAGCTCCTAGGAGCCAGGGCAGAGCAGGTCTCAGGAGGAGGAGGACAGGCAGGATGGTCGCATGCTCTCTAGTGAGGGTGTCAGCTGCTTCAGTGCTCCTGCAAGGTGGCATCAGGGATCCAGGGAGGAGAGGCACACCCTTATACAGGCCTCTTTTACTCAGTAACTGTCCGGTGGCCAGTGTAGCCCACTTCAGAGAAGCTCCCCTTAACTTGGGGGTGAAATCAGGCGTGGGGTGGGAGGAGGACAGGATGAGGCCCTGTATTCCTCCTGGAGGACAGCCTGCTTCAAACAAGGCAGTTCCCATTTAACATTTTAAAAATAAACACAGTTCCTGAAGCCTAATACATGTTCCTTTGCTTCCTTTCCCTTCCCCTCAAGGAGCCTACCTTCTCTAGGATGAAGAGCTTATCCAAACCATTTGATCACCACGGGTGCCTTTTATTCCCCAAGGGGCCAGCAGGCTGGAAGCTGTCTCCTTAGGGACAGAGCTCCCTCTGCTGGCTCACCAGCCGCAGCCTTCAGGATGCGGAACAGAACCCTTCCCATCGCAACACAGACTTCAAATAAGCGTCATAATAACCTGTGACAATCTGCTTCTCATAGAGGACAACTGTCCGTCGATATGTAGATTAATAGTGGTAATATGAAGTATGGCAAAGGCTCCAGAGTCAGCCAGGGCCCTGTGCAGCAGTGACCTTTGGCGTGCTTCTTAATTTCCCTGAGCCTCAGTCTTCGCATCTTTAAAGTGGATATAATGGATCCGTGTATCAGTCAGGGTCTAGTGAGGAAAACAGAAATTATGGTACAGATGCTCCTCTGCTTATGATGGGTCACCTCCCGAAAAACCCATTGAACACTGGAAATATCCTATGTAGGAATTCAACTTGCAATATTTTTGACTGGGTTTATCCCATGTAACTCCATTGTAAATTGAGGCATCTCCTGAATGCTATTGCTTTTGCACCATTTGCAAAGTTGAAGAATCATAAGTGGGTCACTGTGTGTAATTGTGTTTTTGGTTTGTTTTGCTTTGTTCTTTGGAGACGGAGTACAGTGGCATGATCTTGGCTCACTGCAACCTCCACCTCCCGGGTTCAAGTGATTCTTGTGCCTCCGCTTCCCGAGTAGCTGGGATTACTGGCATGTGCCACCGCACCCAGCTAATTTTTGTATTTTTAGCAGAGATGAGGTTTCACCATGTTGGCCAGGATGGTCTCAATCACCTGAACTTGTGATCCGCCCACTTCAGCCTTCCAAAGTGCTGGGATTACAGGCATGAGCCACTGCGCCCGGCCATGTAGTTTATTTAACAGACAGAATGGGTGGGAAATTGCTGAACATATGTTGGGGGACTGGGGAAGCAAATGGGTATTGGAGGTTACAGAGAGTAACTACAGGAAGCCTGGAAGACTCAAGAGTACAGAGTTTATGCCATGAGTGCAGAGGGGAAAGGAAGGAATTAGTTCCTAAGAACAGTTTTTTTTTCCTGTCCCAAAGGAGATAATAGTAAGTGCCAATGGGCAGAAAGAAAGAATCAGAGGGACCTACCTGATCTGGGCCTGCAAGGGAGGCCTCACTCTGCCCCTCTCGAGGAGCTATGAGGGTATGCATGCAGATTGCTGTGGTTGCTGTGGAAGAACAGGAGAGGAGAGACCTTGTATTAGTTTGTAGTCACGCTGTTGATAAAGACAAACCTAAGACTAGGTAACTTATAAAGGAAAGAGGTTTAATGGATTCACAGTTCCACGTGGCTGGGGAGGCCTCACAATCACGGCGGAAGGCGAATAAAGAGCAAAGTCACATCTTACATGGTGGCAGGCAAGAGAATTTGTGCAGGGGAACTCCCATTTATAAAACCATCAGCTCTCATGAGACTTATTCACTACCACGAGAACAGTAAGGGGGAAACTGTGATCCAATTATCTCCACCTGGCCCTGCCCTTGACACATGGGGATTATTAGAATTCAAGGTGAGATATGGGTGGGAACACAGCCAAACCATAGCAGAGCTACACATCCATCTCAAAAAGCCAGGAAGAGCCTCATCCATGTCTAGGAGGGCACAGACAGCACACTTAGACTGGGAAATTGAAAAGAATTTAATCAAGGGTCTGTTTACCAAAGTGTGGGCAGACCAGCAACAAGGGAGGGCTGGCACAGCCCACTGAGATTAGTAAGAGCTGGAGTGGTTAATTACCACTCTTAGTTCCATTACATATTCCATTGTGTGAACAATATATAAGACTATTTCTGGCTTTATGCTATGATGAATAGTGTTGCTGTGAACACTCAATAAAGTATTTTTCCTGAAAATCTTTTATTATCACAATTGTCTACAGGAGAAATTTCAGTGTGACTTATTTGGCTGCATCCTATAGATTGCTAAATATTATTCCATTGTTTAGATAACGTACCACAGTCACTTATTGTTTTTGTTTTTTTGAGACAGGGCCTCGTTCCGTCTCCCAGGCTAGAGTGCAGTGGTGTGATATGGTTCACTGCAGTTTCAACCTCTCCAGCTCAAATGATCCTACTACTTCAGCCTCCTGAGTAACTGGGACCCCAGGCAAGTGCCAACATGCTTGGCTGATTTTTTTTTTCTTTTTCTATAGACACAGGAAAGGGAAGGACCACTTACTAGAACCTGGTAAGCTGTATGGTGATGGGTACAGGGGTTGTGAATTGGGTGCCCTGCCAGCCCACTGTGGCCACCCAGCAGCCAGGAAGATGGGGGAATACTGTCCTCTCTCTTTTCCCTCCTTCTTGCCAGTACTAGGATTGCCAGATTACATAGAAAATAGTTGCGCTAAAAAAAAAAAAAAAAAAAAAAGCTTGTTGTTTTTCCAAAAATCAAATTTAACTGGGAGTCCTGTATTTTATCTGGCAAGCCTAGCCAGTTCTCCTCATTGGCTGGACCCAGACAAAAGCCACAGCATGAGAGAACCCATAGGTGTAGCCAAATAAGTCACATTGAGTTTTATTCTACAGGCAATAGGGATAATCAAAGCTTTTCAGGAAAGGGATTAATAAACACTTGATTATACTTAATGTAACACTTAGGCAACATTATTCATAACAGTATAAAACTGGAAATGGCCAGGTGCGGTGGCTCATGCCTGTAATTCCAACACTTTGGGAGGCCAAGGCAGGCAGATCATGAGGTCAGGAGTTCAAGAGCAGCCTGACCAATATGGTGAAACTCTGTCTTTACTGAAAATATGAAAATTAGCTGGGCATGGTGGTGTGCACTTGCAGTCCTGGGACTCCCTACTCGGGAGGCTGAGGCAGGAGAATCGATTGAACCCAGAGGTGAAGGTTGTAGTGAGCCAAGATCACACCACAGCACTCCAACCTGGGTGACAGAGTGAAACTGTACCTCAAAAAAACAAAACAAACAAAAAACTGGAAATAATCCAATGTACTTAGAACCACAGCCACATGCAATAACATGTTTTTATTTATTTATTATTAATCAAGAAGGAAGAGACATTTTTTTTTTTTTTTTTAAAGATGGGATCTTGCTCTGTTGCTTGGTGACATGGCTTGGCTGTTTCCCCACCCAAAATCTCATCTCGAACTGTAATCCCCATAATCCCCATGTGTCAAGGGCGGGACCAGGTGGAGGTAATGGGGGTGGTTTCCCTCATACTGTTCTCATGATAGGGAGTGAGTCTTACAAGATCTGAAGGTTTTATAAGCGTCTCGCATTTCCCTGCTGACTCTTATTCTCTCTCCTGCCGCCCTGGGAAGAGGTGCCTTCCACCATGATTATAAGTTTCCTGAGGCCTCTGTAGCCATGCGGAGCTGTGAGTCAATTAAACCTCTTTTCTTTATAAATTACTGAGTCTTAGGTATTTCCTTATAGCAATGTGAGAATGGAACTAATACACCTAGCTAATTTTTAAACTTTTATTTATTTATGTATTTATTTTTGTGATGGAATCTTGCTCTGTAGTCTCCAGAGCGAGACTACTACTCTGTAGTCTGCAGGCTGGAGTGCAGTAGTGTGATCTCGGCTCACTGCAACATCCACCTCCCAGGTTCAAGTGATTCTTCTGCCTCAGCTTCACAAGTAGCTGGGATTAGAGGCATGTGCCACCACACCTGGCTAATTTTGTATTTTTAGTAGAGACAGGGTTTCACCATGTTGGCCAGACTGATCTTGAACTCTTGGCCTCAGGTGATCCGCCTGCCTTGGCCTCCAAAAGTGCTGGGATTACAGGTGTGAACCACCATGCCCAGCCAAATTTTTAAATTTTTTTTTTAGAGATGGGGTCTTGCTATGTTGTCCAGGCTGATCTCAAACTTTGGGCCTCAAGTGATCCTCCTGCTTCAGCCTTCCAATGCTTTGGGATTTTAGGCATGAACCTCCATGACTGGCCTTTTTTGTTTTTAATAAGTCTCAGTTTATTGGATTCTTTTAGTATACATTTCCTTTTCTTTTTCTTTTTTTTTTTTTTTGAGACATATTTTTGCTCTGTTCTCCTAGGCTGGAGTGTAGTGGTGTGATCTCGGCTCACTGCAACCTCCACCTCCTGGGTTCAAGCAATTCTCCTGCCTCAGCCTCCTGAGTAGCTGGGACTAT
>NW_016107721.1:854637-888016 GCF_001604975.1 Cebus imitator
TCTTGCTCTGTCTCCAGGCTGGAGCGCTGGAATGCAGTGGTGCGATCTCGGCTCACTGCAACCTCCAGCTCTCAGGTTCAAGCAATTCTCCTGCCTCAGCCTCCTGAGTAGCTGGGACTATAGGCGTGCAACACCACGCCCAGCTAATTTTTGACTTTTTAGTAGAGACAGGGTTTCACCATGTTGGCCAGGATGGTCTCGAACTCTTGACCTTGTGATTTGACCGCCTTGGCTTCCCTAAGTGCTGGGATTACAGGTGTGAGCCACCGTGCCTGGCCGGCATAAATTTCTTAAGGCTATATATAAAATGTAAAAATCAGGCCAGGTATGGTAGCTCATGTCTGTAATCCCAGCACTTTGGGAGGCCGAGGTGGTCAGATTACAAGGTCAAGAGATCGAGACTATTCTGGCCAACATGGTGAAACCCTGTCTCTACTAAAAATACAAAAATTAGCTGGGCGTGGTGGTGCATGCCTGTTGTCCCAGCTACTCAGGAGGCTGAGGCAGAATAATCGCTTGAACCCGGGAGACGGAGGTTGCAGTAGGCTGGGATCGCATGACTGCACTCCAGCCTGGTGACATAGCAAGACTCCATCTCAAAAAAAAATTTTTTTTAAATCAAATCATATTTAATCCACATAGAGTACATATCCTACAATTCACTGTAAATAACAATTTTAAAGGTAGTTACTATGTTACAGAATTACTCTCAATCTCTATGGATGTATACATGTGTATAGATAACATATTTAAGTAGTCAGTTATATTGTTGACTTTTGTGTTTCTTTTCAAATAATCACATAAAATAATCTTCTTTACCTGACTGCATCCTATTCATTTTATAAATGTTTTCCAATACACTTTTTAGTATATTCTTACGAAAATATCATACATGTACAGTCATATAACCATCACCAAATCAAACTATAGGAGAGTTCCATCACACCCCCAAATATCCCTAGACCCCTTTGTATTTTATCTTCTCCCCCAGCCCTCATCTCCTGGCAACCACTGATCTGTTTTCCAACCCTATAGTTTTTCCTTTTTCAGAAAGGAAATGGAATAATAAATATTTATATAAATGGAATCATACAATAATATAGCCCTTTAATTCTGGCTTCTTTCACTTGGCATAATTCATTTCAGAGTCATCCCTGTTGTTGCATGTATCCATATTTCATTTATTTTCATTGCTAAGTATTATTTAGTCATTCAGATGATGTACCACAGTTGTTTTTCGTTTGTTTGAGACAGACTCTCAGTCTGTCTCCCAGACTGGAGTGCAGTGGTGTGATCATGGCCAATCACAGCCTTAACCTCCTGGGCTCAAGTGATCCTTTTGTCTCAACTTCTGAGTAGCTGAGACCACAGGCATGCACCGCTAGACCTGGCTAATTTGTTGGTGGGGGGATAAGTAGAGACAGGGTCTCACTATGTTGCCCAGGCTGGACTCCAATTCCTGGACTCAAGCAACCCTCCTGCCTGGGCCTTCCAAAGTGCTAGGATTACACAGTGTGAGCCACTGACCTGGACCACAGTTTGTTTATCCATACAGAAGGTTAAGGGCACTTGGGGTATGTATCAGTCAGGGTTCTCAAGAGACTCTATCCATCTAGAATGAGTAAATGAAAGTTTATTTTAAGAAATTGGCTCCTGTAATTGTGGCAGCTAGTAAGTTCACAATTTATAGGGCTGCAGGGCAGGCCAGCAAGCTGGGAATGCAGGGAGGGTTTCTGAGTTCCAGTTTTGAGGCAGAATTCCTTCTTTTCTGGGAAACCTGTTTTTGCTGTTAAGACCTGCAACAGCCAGGTGAGGTGGCTCAGGTCTGTAATCCTAGCACTTTGGGAGGCTGAAGTAGGAAGATAACTTGAGGTCAGGAGTTCAAGACCAGCCTGGCCAACATGACAAAACCCTGTCTTTACTAAAAATACACCTTAGCCTACCAAAATGCTGGGACTATAGGTGTGAGCCACCATGCCAACAGAGATCAGACACAGCAGTAAGGATCCAATGTGTAAGGAATAAATATGCCTGCCTTTCTTTTGTTCATTGCACTCTCATGGCAAGATAGCTGATGAGTAGTGCCCTTTCTGCAGGAAGTAAAATTGATTTGCCGAGAAAATTTTTTGTCTAAATGCTAATTTCCTTGCAGTAACTTAGAACAAGTATTCTGTGTCTAACACCAGCCTTACACTTTTTTATAGCTACAGAAATGAAGAGTAAACAATATATATACACATATATGCATTAAATTCTATTTTACAAAATAAAAGGATAAACTAAAAACTCAGAATCTGGGTCTTATGTCTATTGGTGGACAGCTGGTAGACAAATAGAAAATAGAAGAAACCTATAAGTAAATGATTATCAATATACTAGTTTCTAAGTTAGATGGTGAGATCATGATTACTGTGGAGACAGAAGTGACTCCATCTATGATGCTAATCCATTATATTGACTTCTGATTAGCCCCAGTTCTGTGAATACCTTCTGATTCCTATCTATTTACTGTCCTTAGTGTTAAGAACATGTCAGCCTTAATGTTATCACACAAATTATAGGCTATGATGCCTACAGCATTCTTGCCTATTCTGGAGGTTTGCCTTCAGTTGTCTTGCTGGAACACATAGACCCTTTCCCTAGATATAATGAGCCCTGGATTTGGAGGATATCAGTATGTAGATCTAACTGCCTTGCTGCCACTCAAGACCAAGGTTTCGGCTGGGTGCAGTAGCTCATGCCTGTAATCCCAGCGCTTTGGGAGGCCAAGGCGGGTGGATCACTTGAGATCAGGAGTTCAAGACCAGCCTGGCCAACATGGTGAAACTCCATCTCCACTAAAAATACAAAAAAAATCAGCCAGGCGAGGTGGCAGGCACCGGTAATCCCAGCTACCCCAGAGGCTGAGGCAGCAGAATTGCTTGAACTGGGAAGGCGGAGGTTGCAGTGAGCCAAGATCATGCTACTGCACTCTAGTCTGGACAACAGAGTGACACTCTGTCTCAGAAAAAAAAAGGCCAGCTGGGTGCATGGTTCACGCCTGTGATCCCAGCACTTTGGGAGGCCAAGGGGGTGGATCACAAGGTCAGGAGTTCAAGACCAGCCTCGCCAACATGGTGAAACCTCCGTCTCTACTAAAAATACAAAAAAATTAGCCGGGCGTGGTGGTGGATGCCTGTAATCCAAATTATTTGGGAGGCTGAGGCAGGAGAATTGCTTTTGCCCGGCAGGTAGAGGTTGCAGTGAGCTGAGATTGCGGCATTGCACTCCAGGCTGGGCAACAGAGCAAGACTCCATCTTGGGGGAAAAAAACAAAAACCAGGGCTCCTTCCATAAGTTACACAAACAAATCAACTTTTACTCACAAACTGGATTTGTCTGTCTTGTTCTTTGGTTTCTCTGCTCCTTCTGTGTTTGGCTGTTGCTTTGAATATACAGTCACTTTCATGGAACAGTTGTTTGTCATTTCATTAAAATATGAAGTTAAAAAAGGGCCACGCGTGGACTAATGATGACAGCATGTTGCAATCTAAGGATTGTGATAAAATCAATTTTGTGCACTTGCAGTCCATTTTTTTTAAAAGAGAAAAGGAGACAAAAATTAGTGGCAATATGGATACTATTTTGGAATGGGAAGAGAATGATGGCATGGCCAAGCATGGTGGCTCACGACTGTAAGACCAGCACTTTGGGAGGCTGAGGCCGGTGTATCAGTTGAGGTCAGGAGTTCAAGACTAATTTGACCAACATGGTGAAACTCCATCTCTACTAAAAATACAAAAACTAGCTGGGCATCCTGGCATGCACCTGTAGTCCCAGCTACTTGGAGGCTGATGCAGGAGAATCACTTGAACCCAGGAAATAGAGGTTGCAGTCAGCTGAGATCGTGCCACTGCACTCCAGCCTGGGCAACAGAGTGAGACCCTGTGTCAAGGAAAAAAAAAAAAAAAAAAGAATAATAGCATGAAGATCCAGGAAAGAAAGGCATTCCAATAATCAGTGAAAATTATAGACCAGTAGACCAGGGTGGTAAAAGTAAAGATGGAGAGTAGACAGATTTAAATGACAAACGAGAGGGGGCAGGACTTTGTGATGATATGAACGTGGGGAAGAAGGCAGGTGGTGGAGATGGCTGATATTTCTAGTTTGTAAAAATGATGTCTCATTCATCAATATAAGGAATGACTGGGCAGAATTTTGAGGGGGCTAAAGAGCCTGGGGGACTATTCAAAATTCAAGTATGGAGCTCAAGACATGGAGAGATAAAAGCTAGAGAACAATTTGTGTATAATACTGATACCCACTCTGTCCCTGTGCCAGACCCTGGACCAAGCATATTATTCCACTGAATTTTTACAACAATCACATGATGCCATTATAAGGAGAGGAGAAAACTGATGGACTAAAGAAATGCTGAACAGGATTTCTTAAACTGAAGTGTCCAAGTGAGATGAGAAACTCTTAGGTTTGTAATACTGCCCATTGGTAAGGTTATCCAATTTTTCTCTGGCAGTTCTTGACAACCAGTGCAAAGGAGTAAAACAAACACACACACACACACACACACACACACACACACACACACACACTAAGGTTAGGGATTTATGGTAAAGGATAAGGAGGTGAGAAACGAAAAACCAAGGTAGCTAATGAGAGTTTCTCTTCTTTTTTCTTTTTCTTTTTTTTTTTTTTTTTGAGACAAGAGTTGCTCTGTTGCCCAGGCTGGAGTACAGTGGCATGATTTTGGCTCACTACAACCTCTGCCTCCCGGGTTCAAGTGATTCTCCTGCCTCAGCTTCCCAAGTAGCTGGGATTACATGCGCATGCCACCATGCCCGGCTAATTTTTATATTTTTAGTACAGATGGGATTTCACCATGTTGGCCAGGCTGGTCTTGAACTGCTGACCTCAGGTGATGCACCCACTTAGGCCTCTCAAAGTGCTGGGATTATAGGCGTGAGCCACCATGCCCAGCCCAGTGAGAGTGTTTTTTTAACTGATGATGCTGTTAGGGTCCTGGTCTAATACACTGAGATCAGGGAGCAGCTGAAGTACCTAAGAAAGGAGCCCATTAAGATCTTTGAAGGATTTAGATTTCCAATCTGCAATCATCACAGACCACAGATGTGGGGACTCTACTTGTCATGTAGATCATAAACTTGTGATTTTTCTAAACCATTCAAAATGACTTGAATACAACAGCCTCTGACAACAGTAGAAGCTGAGCTAGCTATGGGCTGTGCTTCTGACATGCCTATGTCCCTCACTTGTCTTATTTCAAATTTAGACCTGCCTTTTGCCATTTGTGTTTTAGTTGCCTGATTTTTTGAAAGGGGGGCCAGGATGAAGCGCAGCATGAGGGGAGGATACACACTGATACAGCCATGTCGATACTTTTCCTTTTTTTAGAAATTAATTTTATTAGGTATATGTACATAAAGAATTAAATAGATCTATAGGGCTTTGTCAGGAAAAATAGAAATTCCTCTCCTGAAACCTCTTCCATTTCCTGTTCCCTAGGGTTATCTACTCTCAAGTATTTTTCTTTTTCTTTTTTTGAGACGGGGTTCTCACTATGCTGCCCAGACTGGAGTACAGTGGCATGATCATGGCTACAGCCTAAACCTCTTGGGCTCAAGTGATCCTCCCACCTCAGCCTCCTGAGTAGATGGGACTACAGGCACATGCCATTGTGCCCAGCTAAATTTTTTTTTTCATTATCATCTGGAGAGACAGGGTCTCACTATGTTGCATAGGCTGGTGTTGAATTCCTGGGCTCAAGTAATACTCCTGCTTTGACCTCCCAAAGTGTTGTGGTCACAGGTGTGAGCCATGGTGCCTAGCTACTACTCTCGACTCTAAACTGGATTTTTAGTATACACCTCCCTATCTTTAAATAGTTTGATTATATTGCCACAACTTGATTTCTCAACCTTAGGTACTATTGACTTCCCATCATAAAAGATAATAATTTCTCTCTCTCTTATTCCTCATCTACCACACGAAGTCACATTTCCTAATTTTTTACTTTTTGTAGAGATGGGATCTTACTATGTTGCTCTGGCAGATCTCAAACTTCTGACTCAAACAATCCTCCTGCCTTAGCCTCCCAAAGTTCTAGGATTATAGGTGTGAACCACTATGCTGGGCTTTGGGGCCTTTTTAATAAAAACACTAATCCCATTCATGAAGGCTCTACCCCCATGACTTAATTACCTCCCAAAGTCCCCACCTTGTAATACCATCACCTTGGTGATTAGGTTTTAATTTAGGAATTTTGGGAGGACACACTCAGATGATAGCAACAGAGGTACAAATGTCTCTTTGAGACCCTGCTCTTTTTTTTTTTTTTTTTTGAGATGGAGTTTTGCTCTTGTTGCCCAGGTTGGAGTGCAATGGCAAAATCTCGGCTCACCGTAATCTCCACCTCCTGAGTTCAAGCGATTCTCCTGTCTCAGTCTCCAGAGTAGCTGGGATTACAGGCATGCGCCACCATGCCCAGCTAATTTTGCATTTTCAGTAGAGATGGAGTTTCTCCATGTTGGTCAGGCTGGTCCACCTGCCTCACAAAGTGTTGGGATTACAGGCATGAGCCACCGCGCCTGACCCCTTTGGTTGTTTCTTATCATGTTTTTAGTTCTTCTTCTGACTTCTTGTATATTGTCATCCTCCAAGGTTCTCGGCCCACTCCTCTTCCATGGCTTCCTGGGAGAATACTTTCTCTAACACTAAGATTAAACTATGCCTGCAGATTTAAGACTCCCCAGGCCGGTCTGAGTGAGCTCCAGACTGCTATATTCATTTATATACTGAACGGTTTAAAATATATGCCCCACCAGTAAGTACAAAACCAAATAACTTTCCCTACAACCTGTTTCTTCTCCCATATTCCTTGACTCAGTAAAAGGCCCCAGTCTGGGCAGCCAGCCAAGCCATTAACTTGGGAGTTGGCCAGGAGCAGTAGCTCACGCCTGTAATCCCAGCACTTTGGGAGGCTGAGGTGGGTGGACCACTGGAGGTCAGGAGTTTGAGACCAGCCTGGCCAACATGGTGAAACCCCATCTCTACTAAAAAAAAAAAAAAAAATTAGCTGGGTGTGGTGGCTCGTGCCTGTAATCCCAGCTACCTGGGAGGCTGAGGCAGGAGAATCGCTGGAACCTGGGAGGCAGAGGCTGCAGTGAGCTAAGACTGCACTCCAGCCTGGGTGACAGAGCGAGATTCCATCTCAAAAACAAATACGGGAGTTATCTCAGTTTCCCCATTCTCTTCTCCTTCTGCCCTATCCTATTTATTATATCCATAACCTTCAGTCTCTTCTCACTGCTACTGCCCAAATCCACTCAATATATAGCTCCTTTTCTCTTGGACTGTTGAAATAATCTCCCAGTTTTCTCAGCCTGCTTTCATTCCTATAGTACCGCACACTAATGCTTGAGTTATTCTGCTACTATACAGATGTCATGTTACTCCTCTGCTTAAAACTCCTGAATATATGTGGAAGAGTGAGGGACCAAGAATAGCCAGGATACTCCTAAACAAGAGCAAGAAGGAGACACACCCTACCAGGATGAGAACTTTTTTATGAAGATACAGTTTGGTATTGGCACAGGCATAGACAAGTTGGCCAATGAAGTAGAACAGAAAGTCCATAATGATAATAAACTCAGTATATATGAAACTCCGGTATCCTGGTGGCCATGAAGCCGTGCTGCTCAGACCTCCCTCCAAGAGAATCTGCTGCAAGGAGTGTAGCTAGCGGACAGCTTCCAAGTGCTGTGTCTTCCCATCTATGGCAGTATTCACGTGAATACTCTCCCAAAGCTGGCTCTCCCAGAGCTGCTTTCAGCCAGTGACTGAGATGGTGGAGGTACTGGAGCTGGAATCTGTGGGACTCCTCTAGGGGACAGTCTTTGCTCTAGGGCTCCCCACGGGGCTAGTCCAGGGCTTTCTCAAAGCTGCACCAAGTCCGAGATAATCCCCAGTCAGCTCTTCTTCCTTCCTTCTCTCTTCACAGGTGTCCAACCTGAATTGTGGGTATCCATTTCCCTCCTCCTTTCATCCTTTACAAGATTTTCCTTCAGTCCACCTCTTGCACATCTAATTTCTTGACATATTCTTCTTAAAGAACTCAAACTGCACAATAACACAGGGAGCATGTTAGATCAACTTGGCAGAGGGTGTTCAACAGAGATTGAAAATAATGATTATCCGTATAAAAAAATTAAAAATTGGATCCCTAAACATAGGCAAAATTTAACTGCAGGTAGAGTAATGACTCAAAAGATCAAAGTTTTATTTTTTGAGACAGGGTCTTGTTCTGTCGCCCAGGCTGGAGTACAGTGGTGTGATCTAGGCTCACTGCAACCTCTGCCTACCAGGTTTAAGCGATTCTTGTGCCTCAGTCCCCTGGGTAGCTGGGATTACAGGCATGCACCACCATGCCTGGCTAATATACTTAAATTTATTTATTTATTTATTTTGAGATGGAGTCCCACTCTTGTTGCCCAGGCTGGAGTGCAATGGCGCGATTTTGGCTCACCACAACCAACTCCCAGGTTCAAGCAATTCTCCTGCCTCAGCCTCCCAAGTAGCTGAGATTACAGGCATGTGCCACTATGCCCGGCTAATTTTGTATTTTTTCAGTAGAGATGGGGTTTCTCCATGTTGGTCATGCTGGTCTTGAACTCCTTCGTGATCCGCCCGCCTCATCCTCCCTAAGTGCTGGGATTACAGGCGTAAGCCAACAAACCCAGCTAATTTTTATATTTTTAATAGAGATGGGGTTTCACCATGCTGGCCAGGCTGGTCTCAAACTCCTGATCTCAAGTGATCTACCTGCCTCTGCCTCCCAAAGTGCTGGGATTATAGGCATGAGCCACCATGCCAGGCTAAAAGTTTTATTATTTATTTATACGTATTTTTATCCTTCCAGGCTCCCTGAAAATATCAAACTTTTAAAACTCTTAGCTTCTATGGATGAATATCTTTTAGAATCTATAATTTAGACCCTGATGTAGGGAAATATTTCTTAAACAAAGACACATACACACTGAGGATAAAGAGATTTGACCATTTTAAAATTAAAAGCTTTTGTTTATCAAAACCATTTTTTAAAATTTTATTTGTTTATTTTGAGACAGAGTCTTGCTCTGTCACACAGGCTGGAGTGCAGTGGTGAGATCTGGGCTCACCGCAACCTCTGCCTCTCAGGGTCAAGCGATTCTCCCATCTCAGCCTCCCAAGTAGCTGGTATTACAGGCACATGCCACCATTCCTGGCTAATTTTTGTATTTTTGCAGATTCAGGGTTTCACCATATTGGCCAGGCTGATCTCAAACTCCTGACATCAGGTGATCCACCTGCCTCATTCTCCCAAAGTGCTGAATTACAGGTGTGAGCCACCACACCTGGCATCAAAAGCATTTTTAGAAGGGAAGGACAAGGCCAGGCACGGTGGCTCATGCCTGTAATCCCAGCACTTTGGGAGGCTGAGATGGGTGGATCATGAGGTCAGAAGATCAGGACCATCCTGGCCAACATGGTGAAACCCCATCTCTACTAAAAAATAAACAAAAAACAAACAAAAAAACTAGCTGGCTGTGACGGCATGTGCCTACAATCCCAGCCACTTGGGAGGCTGAGGCACGAGAATTGCTTGAACCCAGGAGGCAGAGGTTGCAGTGAGCAAAGATTACGCCACTGCACTCCAGGCTGGTGACAGAGGAAGACTCTGNAAAAAAAAAAAAAAAAAAAAAAGAGAGGGAGGAACAAGTTATAAACTAGGAGAAGATATCTGTAATATACATATGTAGGCAGGGCGCAATGTTTCCCAGCGCTTTGGGAGGCCGAGGCAGGTAGATCACGAGGTCAGGAGTTTGAGACCAGCCTGACCAACATGGTGAAACCCTGTCTCTACTAAAAATACAAAAATTAGCTGGGCGTGGTGGCATGCGCCTATAATCCCAGCTACTCAGGAAGCTGAGGTAAGAGAATCGTTTGAACCCGGGAAGCGGTGGTTGCGGTGAGCCAAGATCAGGCCACTGGACTCCAGACTGGGTGACAGAGCAAGACCCTGTCTCTAAAAATAAATAAATAAATAAATAAATAAATAAATAAATAAATAAAATATAACAAAGAATTAGCATCAAAAATTCCTAAAAATCAAGAAAAGTACATGTAACCTAATCAAAATAGACAAAAGATATCAATAGGCATTTTTCAGAAGAGGAAACACATACAGTTAACAGAATATGAAGAGATGTTCGACTTTATTAGGTAACTGCAAATTAAGACCACATTGAGCTAATACTTTGACTGTCAGACTACAAAACTAAGTATTGAAGAAAATGTGGATCCGCTCAGAGAGTCTCCTAAACAATGCTGATGCAAGTACAAAGTCGTGTATTCGCTTTGGGAAAAACATTTGATGTTATCCACCAAAATTGAGTGTTCATATATCCTGTTACCTGACAATTTCACTTTTAGGTATAGATCCAAATAGATCAAAGAAAAGTTTTTGTTCTCCCTGGTGGTCTAATGGTTGAGGGGGTGAAAGGCTCTTCTACATTTATCACAGGAGACATGTACAAGAATGTTCACAGCAGCATTATTCACAGTAGTAAAAACCTGGAAGCAACCCAAATATCAATTATGAGAAACCAGGCAAATGTAGTATATTTACAAACTGGAATATAATAGTCTAAATGAATGAATGACAGCCATAAAATACGGTTGAATCTTATGTGTGTTACACTAAGTCTCAAAAGATTACAAGGACATAATTTTTTCCATTGTAATAGGCTTTATTTATTTTTTTCTCCCCACAGCCAAGGGTACACTTGAGAGTTGTTGTTGTTCTTTTTTTTTTTGAGACCGAGTTTCGCTCTGTTGTCCAGGTTGAAGTGCCACTGCAATCTCCTCCTCCTGGGTTCAAGCGGTTCTCCTGCCTCAGCCTCCGGAGTAGCGGATTACAGGTGCCCACCACCATGCCTGGCTAATTTTTGTATTTTTAGTAGAGAGGGGTTTCACCATGTTGGTCAGGCTGGTCTTGAACTCCTGACCTCAGGTGAACAGCCCGCCTCGGCCTCTCAAAGTGCTGGGAGGCATGAGCCACCATGTTCAGCCTCTATAAGTAAATAAGTAAATAAGTAAAGTAAACAGACTTTACTTATTAGAGCAGTTTTAGGTTTATAGAAAAATTGTGCATAAAGTACAGAGTTTTCACATACCTCTCCCCCACTACAAACCTAGTTTCCCCTGTTATTACTATTTTATATTAGTGTTAATAAGTGTATCAATTAATAATTGATACATGGACTTCAAGTAATCATACTGTATCAATATTGGCTCATCAGTTCCAACAAATATACAACTGATGAACTAATATTGATACATTATGATTAACTGAATTCCATAGTTTACAATAGGACTCACTTTATGTGGCACAGTTCTATGGGTTTTGACAAATGCATAATGTCACGTATCCACCATTAGCGTATCACACTGAATAATTTCACTACCAGTAAAAATGCCCTGTGTTCCACCTATTCATCCCTCTCTCCTTCCCCTCACCTCTGGCAACAACTGAGTTTTGCCTTTTCCCAAATGTCATATAAAGTTGTAGTGTATACAGCCTTTTCCAATGGGCTTATTTCACTTAGTGATATACATTTAAGATTCCTACATGTCTTTTTGCAGCTTGATAGCTGTTATTAGTCCATTTTCACAATGCTGATAAAGACACCCAAGACTGGGAAGAAAATGACGTTTAATTGGACTTACAGTTCTACATAGCTGGGGAGGCCTCAGAATCATGCCACTGGCAAATAAAATGAGGAAGATGCAAAATCAGTTGCAAAATCAGAAGTGCCTGATAAAGCCATTGATCTTGCGGGGCATGGTGGCTCATGCCTATAATCCCAGTACTTTGGGAGGCAGAGGTGGGTGGATCACCTGAGGTCAGGAGTTCAAGACAAGCCTGACCAACATGGAGAAACCCCATCTCTACTAAAAAGTACAAAATTAGCTGGGCGTGGTGGTGCATGCCTGTAATCCCAGCTATTCAGGAGGCTGAGGCAGGAGAATCGCTTGAACCCAGGACGCAGAGGATGTGGTGAGCTAAGATTGCGTCATTGCACTCCAGCCCAGGCAAGAAGAGCAAAAATCCATCTAAAAAAAGAAAGAAAGAAAAAAAAAAAAAGCCAGGCCCGGTGGCTCACACCTGTAATCCCACCACTTTGGGAGGCTGAGGCGGGCAGATCACGAGGTCAGGAGATTGAGACCATCCTGGCCAACACAGTGAAACTCCATCTCTACTAAAAAAAAAAAAAAAAAAAATGGGCTGGGCGTGGTGGCGCACACCTGTATTCCCAGCTACTTGGGACGCTGAGGCAGGAGAACTGCTTGAACCCAGGAGGCAGAGCTTGCAGTGAGCCGAGATTGCACCACTGCACTGCAGCCTAGGCGACAATGTGAGATTCCACCTCAAACAAAACAAAACAAAAAAGCAAACAAAAAACAACCCATCAGTTCTCATGAGACTTATTCACTACTACGAGAACAGTATGAGGGAAACCATCCATGATTCAAATTGTCTCCCACCAGTCCCCTCCAACAACACATGGGAATTATGGGAGTGCAATTCAAGATGAGGTTTGGGTAGGGATACAGAGCCAAACCACATCAATAGCTCTTTTTAACAAAAATCGCTGAACAGTATTTCACTGCATGCATGCACCACTTTGTACCACAGTTTAGCCACTCACTTAATCAAGGACATCTTAGTTGCTTACGCTTTGGGATGGTTATGAATAAAGCTGCTCTAAACATTTGTGTGCAGGTTTTTATGTAAACATGCAGGTTTTTATGTAAACATCTCAGCTCATCTGGGTAAGTACCTAGGTGTTATGTTTAGTTCTGTAAGGAACAGACAAACTGTCCTCCAAAGTAGCTATAACATTTTGCAGTCCTACCAGCAAAGAATGATATTTCCTGTTGCTTTACATCCTCATCAGCATTTGGTGTTGCTAGTGTTTTGGATTTTAACCATAATAATTTCACTATCAGTAAAAATGCCCATTTTAACCATTCTAGTGTATAATGGGCACATTCTTTTTATTGTTAAAAAACAATTCAAATAGACATGTATATACATATGATTTTTAGGACTATATATATGTGGCATAAAACCTTGTAGAAGGAAAGCAAGAAATAGTAAAGACAGGATTCAGAAGGATGGTTACCTCAAGCGAAGGCAGGGGTGTGTATTAGTGTGTATGGGAGGTATAGTATAGGTACAGATATAAACTCATGTCATTTTAACTTTTCTTTTGCTGTGGTGGGTCTATGGCTATAATTAGACTAAATTAATAAATGTGGGTGAGGTAAACTGAATAATGGCCCACCAAAGATTTCTATGTCCTAATTTCCAGAATTTGGGAATATTTTGCTAAAAGGGATTTTGCAGATGTGATTAAGAATCTTAAGATCTTCATCTTAAGGCAGGGCACAGTGGCTCATGCCTGTAATCCCAGCACTTTGGGAGGCCAAGGTGGGCAGATCCCCTGAGGTCAGGAGTTCGAGACCAGCCTGATCAACATGGAGAAACCCCGTCTCTACTAAAAATACAAAATTAGCCAGGTATGGAGGCGCATGCCTGTAATCCCACCTACTTGAGAGGCTGAGGCAGGAGAATCGCCTGAACCTGGGAGGCAGAGGTTGCAGTGAGCCAAGATCGTGCCATTGCCCTCCAGCCTGGCAACACAAGAGCGAAATTCCATCTCAAAAAAAAAAATCTTGAGATGAGATAATCTTGGCCCAAAGGAATCACAAAAGGTGCTTATAAGTGAAAAGGGGTGGCAGGAGAATCACAATTAAGACAGATTATGTAAGTACAGAAGAACAGAGAGAAGATAAGATACTATGCTTCTGACCTTGAAGATGAAGGGGCCAAGAGCCAAGGAATGCAGGCAGCCTTTAGAAGCTGGAAAAGGCAAGGAACCAGTCCTGCCAACACCTTGATTTTAGCCCAGTGTAACTGATTATGAACTTCTGACATCTAGAATTGTAACATAAATTCCTGTTGTTTTAAGTATCTAAATTTGCAGTAATTTGTTACAGTGTCAATAGGAAACAGACAGTGGGTCAGGCATGGGTTAATGAATTGAATTATAATTAAATCCAATTTTACACCTAGGTCCAATTAAAAAAATAGACAAGCCTGGGCGCAGTGTCTCATACCTGTAATCCTAGCAGTTTGGGAGGCAGAGGTAGACGGATCACTTGAGGTGGGTAGTTTGAGACCAGCCTGACTGACATGGAGAAACCCCGTCTCTACTAAAAATACAAAATTAGTCGGGCGTGTGGCACATGCCTGTGCTACTCGGGAGGCTAAGACAGGAGAATTGCTTGAACCCGGAAGGTGGAGGTTGCCGTGAGCCGAGATCGCGCCACTGCACTCCAGCCTGGGCAACAAGAGCGAAACTCGGTCTCAAAAAAAAAAAAGACCAAATCTTTGAGTGGCCCCTCACTGCCTGGAAGGTAAAGCTTAATTTCCTCAGCATGAAATAGATTCTTGACAACCCGGTTCCACAAAGTCCTCTCTAGCTTTAATTCCCTAACCCCTATCCCCAACCCAAAAATTTTAGCCATGGGTTCTGACCTCCGAGCCCTTTTGCTGTTCCCGCGTACTCTTACGGGGCTCAACTCCTTTGCCATGTCTCTGTGAAGTCTTTCAGGTTGAAATTTCCTCCCTGAAAATGGACAACATTAGGAGTTGCTGCATGGTTGACTCTGTTTACAAGATTAGGGCTCAGAGGCACCCACAGGCACCGCCACTTGCAGAGGTCCTCCATACATGTCGGCAGAACCAACTCTTAAGGCATTACTAACTGGGGCAGTTAAGTTCTGCCAACGGGCTGAAAGATTTTTCTTCATCACCACTCTTCACTAAGCTACAAGAGCAAGTACTTTCTCCTGAAGGTACTTAGAGGAGGAAAAAAGCACAGCAGGAACTGTTGTGGGGGGTGAGAAGACAAATTCTACAGGGTTGCAGAGCTAATGTGAACATGGCTTCCCTCATCTTCATGCATAACTGCGTTCCTAGCTCACACGACTGATGTCCGTAAACACAACCTTAGGTCTGTGCACGTCTCTGTCCAAGGATTTTTTTTTTTTTTAAACTCCAAGATTATGGGGGGAGTTGGGCAAGTCACTATAAGGAAGGACTGCTCTTCTTACCCCACTGTCTGACGAGATACTGGATAGGGAAACCTCTGAAACTTGTAAAGCAATTTACAAGCAGGCCACCTGCTTGTATTTAATAAGCTAGAAATACCTATTTGCGCGAAAACGTGTCCCAAAGACTCCTCAGCCCCTCTGGATCCCCACCAGGCCCGCGTCTCTCCCGCCCGTCGCGCGAAGCGGCGGTTGACGAACGCCGGCCAGCGGTTCTGCTGAACGCAGGAGGGCCGGACGAGCCTCCTGGCTCGGACACCACGCGGAGACAGAGCGCTGCCAGAGCCGCAGTTGAAGAAACCGCTCTCGGGCTGGACGAAGGCGGAGCAGCAGCTCAGGCTGGGCCAACAGAAGAGCCTTACAATACCTGGAGCAGTCCGAGGACAGCCCCCGGCGCGAGGCACTCTGGGACTTATAGTTCGCTTCCCAGACAGCGCTTTTTCCCACTTGGTCTCCCTGCCTTTCAATGTCGCTTTTATTCTTCCCTTACCCTCCGAGCCCGCAGACTTCCTGGTCGCCGCACGTCCTCACGTATGACTACACTACCCAGAAGTCCCCTTTTCGCGTCCCAGCGTGGGCGGGCGCTGGCGGCTCCTCTGGACTACAGGTCCCAGAAGTCCTCTGCAGAAGTGCTTCCCTCTCTCATTTCCAGGACCACAATTCCCAGAGACTTCGGCTTCACAGCGTTACTCTTTTTGCCCTATCTCTCCTGGAGCTGGCTGGGCTTTGGCCGGCCAGAGGCCCACAGCGACGACGTGATCCGTCGTGAGCGGGCCCCAGGGTTTCCTCGGCGGCCCTTTTTTCTCTCCCTTCGGTCGTCTCCCTTGCAGGCCGTCGCGGCTGGCCTGAGCGGTGACCTGGCGGGCCGCGCCTGCGCTCTGCCCGGTTTCCTGCCTGGCTGGTGGCGGCGGCCATTTTGTTCATCCTCCTCCTCCTCCTGCTCCTCCTGGTTGGAGCGCAGTGTCCGGAGCGGGCTGGGGGGAGAGAGCCCGAGAGCAGGGTTCGGTGCCTTTTCCTCTGTCCCCAGCCGGTGCCCAGAGCCCCCCTCCCCTTCCTCCCCACCCCCTCCCCTCCCCAGCCCTGCCCTCCCCCTTGTCCCGGGATCGCTCCGTCGCACCCACCATGATGGAAGACGACGGGCAGCCCCGGACTCTGTGAGTACCCGAGACGAGGGGTGCCAGGCGCCAAGAGGCCCGGGCACCGCGGGACGCTAAGGGAGGGAGCAGGAGAGACTGGGCGGAAGCCGGGACTCTAGGCGGCTCCCTGACCAGGGCGGCGTGGACGCGGAGTGCATTCCTCATCTGTCCCCTTTTCCTTGGGAAGGAAATCCTCCCTTCCCCCAAACACAGTCACTTCCTGGGGTCTGGGGCTTGTCTCGACCCTTCTCTCTGGCGCCCTTCTTTGCACACCCTCCCTAGGCCGGGTTTCTGCACGGTTGAAGCTGTCAGGCCCAGGAGAGCTCCTGCACCCTCTCTGCGTTGGACACCCTGGGCTGGGCCTGGAGCTGCGGGTCCCCTCGGGGGAAGGGCCTGGCGGGGGTGGGATTGGGATGGGCCCCGTGGGCCAGGAGGAATTAGTACTCACCCCTTCCACGTCTCAGCTCCAGTCGCTCCCGGCTCTTCTCCCCAGCTAAGCTCTCGGAGGAAGCAGGACACTCTTCCACCACTCAAGCCCCTTCTCTCTTTCTGCCCCACGTGCCCCCGCCCACACTGTCATAAACACCCGCCTAGCGCCCGCTACTTTTGAAGTGCATAAGGGATACCTTTTGCTGCCCGAGCATCTTTCTCTTCTTAGATAAAGAAGTTTACTTTGAGCGCTCCCTACGCTAAACTGACAACCAGTTGTTAAACTCCTTTTGCTCTCTTAGTGTTGCCTCTTCCTAATCTGTTTGTGCATCGAAACCTTCAGAGTGGCTAAAATTATGTCTTCATCTGCTATTAGATGTGTGTCTTCCGAACGCTTTTTCTCCTGTCTTGCTGTTGCTTTTTACCTGAAGCCCAATCTAATGAATGAGTCCCATCTTCCAGCCACTTAATTCTGGTTTCCTTCCTTTCCCAATGAAGAGTGATGACTCAGCATTTGCATTCTTTTCTGGATATTGTGGCACTCTTTTCTTCTGCATTTTTTTTAAAGTCTGAATAATTTTTAATTAAATGTTTACATTGGGCACCCTCAGTTTCCTGGCCTCTCCAGGCTCAGCACTCCTGCCTTGAGTACCAAGGAGTCAAATCACTGCTTTGTTTCTCTTGCCTCTCCTGGTATCATGGGATCATAGTCCACTTGGCTCTGCTGTCTGATGGGAAAATTACTTTTTAGGGAATAGATGAAGGTGCATGGGCGCTCCACTTTCATCTAGTTTGACTAGCTTCACATCTCTTCACTCCTCCCAAAGAAAAGATGCTCAGTAAAAAAGATAGATGTTCAATATTGATAGAGATTTTTTTTGTGGCCTTGTGCAGGAATAACCCTGTTCTCTAACATCTCGCTAAAGCACCTACCCTGTTTTGACAATTTGAGGCCGACTGAATGAAACGCCTACTTAATAAATAGAACGCCTAAATTTGTGTTTTGTGTTGTCTTCCATTTCTGCCTTCTCTCCCTAGAAGAAAGAATTGGGACACACTTGAAATTTGTCCTTCAACATCTGTTGAAGCCAAGGCTTGGTGTTGAGTTAGCAATGTGTACTTTGATGTAAGCATCTGGGAAAGCTAGACTTAAAGACTAGCTAACATGTGCTTAACAAAGATAAAAGTTACATTGTATCTAAAAATCTGAAATGTCATCATCACATACTGAATGATTGATGAATACTCATGGCAGGGGTCTCATTTTCTATCTGTTCCTTACCAAGGGGAACCTCTGGTTTTGTAGTGCTAAAGAATGTGCTTTTTCAATGTCTTTTATCCTTGCATCTGCCTGGTCTTCATCCCTATCAGATGACTTTCTCCAAGAGGCTAATAAGTTAACTTCTTTGTAACTTATTTCCTACCTCTACTTTCTCTAATCTCTTGTTCTTTCTTTGAAACACAGTTGTCTGTGTTTACAGTTCTCTAAAACTGTGACATGTGTTCGTATGAGTGAGTAAACATCTTAAGCTCTGTTGTTCCTGTATGTCAGTTCGTGTTTGCTATTCTGTCTTCCTTTTTCCTTCTCTCACTCTTTTCAATGGGGACTTTTTTTTTTTTTTTAAGACAAGGACTGCTACATCTTCCTAGGTCTTACCCCTGCAGCACTTAGTTCACTGCCTGGAACATAAGAGGTACTCAGTATTTTTACAAAGATTGTACTTCCTTCATTAAATTAGTATTAAGTTCTTTTTTAAAAGTCCTGGTTGAACTAAGATTGTAGGCAGACATTGTCACACGTGGTGCAGTCTGTTGTCTTTTATATATTTTTAAAAACCTTCAAATGTAAAATCTTGAGATAAAAGCAAATGTTTCACAATTGGGATTTTTTTAGAGTTTAATACAAATAATGCATAGTAGTTTTTCTAAGTGTACGTTTTACATGTTCTTAAAAGGTTCTGTTAGATACAAGTAACATGATGTAAACTTTGAATGTGATTTTAGGGGTTGATATCTAGTAGGATTTTATTTTGCTTATGGAGATCTTATATTTTGCATTGTGAGCTATGGATTAGGTTTTTCAAGTGGCCAGTATGTTTTAAAAGAATGTATTCTTAACAAAGCTTATCTTAAATTGTTTCCTTAAGATGCCTGTGTGTTACTAGTGAGGTTTTTTTCCTGCAGACACACACAAGCTAAGACATATGGTTCTATCTTCAGAAAACAATATGGTGTTTATAGCCTAGGTAGGTCTTTAAATATTCATTACCTACAGTATTACTTATTTATTTGATGGTATTTAAACTGGCATAGAATTGCTTTGATGTTGAGCCTAAATTTCTGTTTGTCATATAGTTGCTTGAAAGGTCTGTTTTCTGACGTTCTTCATTCTCATTTGACATTTATTTTGGGGTATTATGTATTGAGTAACTTGTGATCTAAAAAAACAAACAGGATCATGCTGTGTAATACCGGTGTTGGAACTGGACTGCCTGACACCTGACTTGTGGGACACACGTTTCAGGGTTGGGTTGTGTGTAGCTTTGTAGTGCAGTGATTTGATCCATGGTATATCTGAATCTACAATATGACACTAAATTGTAAGAGTGTTTCATTGTAGCTTATTTTAGTTTCTTCATCTATCTGAGGCTCCAAAATTACTGGAAATTGGTATAATACCACGTTATGTAATCCCTTCCTTTAACGCTATTCTTTCTTCTGGAAATAAGCTAATGATTTAGAGTATAATCTGAACATCTAAGAGCAAAGCAGAAGAAAATTCTATAAAATGTTACAAAATTGACTGGCTATACCATGGATTTGGCTATACTGTGGCTATAATCAAGCCCCTCAAATTCAACTTAATCATATTCTGTTTATTTAAAGTGAGAGAGTGAGAGTGTGTGTGTGTGACTATCTCGTATATATAGTTGGTCAATTTAGTTGTACCTCCTCCAGCTATCTTCCATCATGCCTCCTTCCTGAAATGAAATACTGAAATACTGTACTGACAAATAAAATAATTAATTAGAGATCTATTGAAGGATATTATTGCAAAATCTCTTCTTGTATAGGACTTGTCAAGAACAAAAGCAAAACTGTTACTTTTATGGAAATTTAGCTATAGTGTTTTGTGTGAAAGTGCTGATAATTTCAGCCTTGGTAGGACTACTGTTTTCAGAGTGAGAGCACATTCAGTGTTGAAAAAGTGTCATTAGTCTTCTGAAAGGCATGATATTCTTAACTTAAAATTCTGCCCAGTTGGACACAGGAAGTAGTTTGGCAGTGTGAACTTCTGCCTACTGTGAATGAAACTGCTAAGTTTCTAGACTCAAATTGGATTTTAACCCTGATGTTAGGGATAAAGGTGTCATTTTCAGTTTTTAATGCTTCAGTTCCTACAGTTCCTGTTCTTAGAAGACAAAATAGACTCTAAGGTATGCCTCTTTTAAATTTTTTTCCTTGAGTTAAAAGTCATTTTGGAATTTCCTAAGTGTTTACTCTTTGAATTGAACTCTCAATACAAAAACTGGAGCCATTTGTCTTTTTTTCTGTTATTTTGTGTATGTTCTTTAGGTAGAAATTATATACTTAAAGACCTGGAACTTTAGAATAGGTTGATTATTTCATAACCAGAGCAGAAAGAAAGTGAAGTGTAGAAACTATAATTTGGAAAGAATAAAGATATCATTTCAATGAACTACCCAGAGATGATCTTACTAGGTCAGGCATTGAACTTTGTCTTAAATATTTTTGTCAGTATATACTTTGGGATAGATTATTTTATGATAATACAAAGGTACTTACAACAGAATAGTACAGTACTTTAAAAGCTATACAATATGTCTTTCTTAAGTATTATGATGCATGAAAGCACAGGTAAATGAAAAGGCAGTCTGAAATTTGGGTAAAAGTTAGGTGAAATTATATAATGAATCATGGCCTTTTAGTCCTGGTAAATTAAGATACTGTATGTGTTGTTATGGAAGGCCTTTTATGTTAGTTTTTGAAATTTAGTTTGCTACTTAACACTTTGTTAGTGGAGATAATTTGAAAAATAGGAAACCTTAACACGATTTTTTTTTTTTTTGAGATGGAGTTTTGCTCTATCGCCCAGGCTGGAGTGCAGTGGCACCATCTTGGCTCACTGCATCCTCCACCTCCTGGGTTCAAGCGATTCTCCTCCCTCAGCACCCTGAGTAGCTGAGATTATAGATGGGTGCCACCATGCCCAGCTAATTTTTTGTATTTTTAGTAGAGACGGGGTTTTACCATGTTGGTCAGGCTGGTCTCAAACTCCTGACCTTGTGATCCTCCCCCACCTTGGCCTCCCAAAGTGCTGGATTATAGGCATGAGCCTCTGCACCCAGCCAACACTGGATTTTTAAATAAATCATGACATTCTGAACTTAGATATTAACATTTTCATCTTTGACTTCAGTGCCAGAAATGTAAATTAATATATCTAAACATGCCTCTAGAAATTCTTCAAGATCTATAAATGATAGGAAATAGGTTGACTTGGAATAAAGATGATGATGACGATGATGATGATGATGATTTTTTTAACAGATGGAGTTTCACTCTTGCTGCCCAGGCTGGAGTGCAATCGTGTGATCTCAGCTCACTGCAACCTCTGCCTCCTGGGTTCAAGCAGTTCTCCTCAGCCTCCCAAGTAACTGGGATTACAGGCACCCACCACCATGCTTAGCTAATGTTTTGTCTGTTTAGTAGAGATGGGGTTTCACCATGTTGGCCGGGCTAGTCTTAAACTCCTGACCTCAAGTGATCCACCTGCCTCAGCCTCCCAGAGTGCTAGGATTATAGGTGTGAACTATCACGCCCATCAGAATAAAGATCTTATTAAGTAGTGACAGCTTTTATTGTGACTATTAAATACAGAAGGTAATTAATGCCCATACAATTTTTCCTGAAGAAATTGGTGTTCAAACAGTAATGCAAATTTAAAACTATTTAAATCATTTAAAATGTGTTATATTAAAATGATAATTCAATTTTAATTTTGTTACTAGCTAGCTTCAATATGTGAAAATCAGTTTTATTCTTCTTTTCTCTTAGAAATGAGCGAAGTAGCTCTTTAGGCAAGGAACATATTTAGAAACTCAAGATCACATGTTCATTTTTCTTACAGATAGGTCTACTCTGTACAAAAAGAAATCATTTTAGAGATACAGGCTCACAAACCCCTATGAATTAAGAAGAGACAAGCAGTCTATGGCTGTTTCATAATCCAATAACCTTTTCCCCTGCTGGGAAAAGTATGTCACTGCATTGGCCTGCTGATGGGTTAGCTCTTTAATTACGAGGAAAAGATGGCATAGTGGACCTAAACCAGTTTGTCACTTGTTTAGTCTTCTATTTAAGTAACATTGGATGTGAGTTTCAATTTTAGAGCAGGTACACTAAAGCTATTAGTATTCATTGCAATAAAATTCTTAACTGGAAACTTGCAAACTTGCTACTAATTCATTTTTTTTTTTTTTTGAAGACAGGGTTTCACCATGTTGGTCAGGCTAGTCTTGATCTCCCGACCTCAGGTGATCCGCCTGCCTTGGCCTCCAAAGTGCTTGCATTACAGATGTGAGCCACTATGCCCGGCCAGCTACTAATTCTTAATTGGATCTTTCCAGTTTTTTACTTAACCTAAGCTTTCTTGGTCTGTTTTCCCTTTGAGTATTCCATCTTAAAGCACACTGTGTATTTAATGTGACAACCATGTTGCAAGTCTTATTTTGGTCTTAATACTCAGTTTCCAGATGTTACATATTACAATTAGAAAAAGAAATTTACTTTCCAGAACAAACTTTGTTAAATTTTACAGATATTGTTTGGTTTATGAAGTTGTTCATGACAGATGCAAATTTGAGGAATTATGCATAGAACACCAGAAAGACTTGATTGGCAATTTATTGTGACAAATTAAGATAAATTGATAGTACAAGACATAAACCAAGGTGGTCAACTCTTCGTGGTGACATAGCCTTTTTCTTTTCTTTTTTAGACTTACCTGTATTTAAAATTCTTTACATGAAACACATACATTCAATTTGTGATTAGAAAAAAAAAAACAAACACATTTTTAAATGTCCACAGTCAGAAGTATGCCTGGATTTGTCTTAATCTTTCTCTGAATTTCTTAAGAAATCTTTGTATTTGCTTTTTTTAATCTACATTAAGATATATTTTGTTGGCTGGGCACAGTGGCTCACGCCTCTAATTCCAGCACTTTGGGAGGCCCAGGTGGGTGGATCACTCAAGGTCAGGAGTTCCAGACCAGCCTGGCCAACATGGCGAAACCCCATCTCTACTGAAAATACAAAAATTAGCCAGGCGTGGTGGCACATGCCTGTAGTCCCAGCTACCTGGAAAGCTGAGGCATGAGAACTGCTTGAACCCAGGAGGCAGAGGCTGCAGTGAACCCAAGTCGTTCCACAGTACTCCAGCCTGGGTGACAGAGTGAGACTCCATCTCAAAAATATGTATGTGTATATTTGTTGTTGTTGATTTTGATGCATTTTAGACTAGAGAATTTTTTTATTTTACCCTGCTCTCCTAAAATGAAACAGTGAAGACATCATTGCTAACAATCTGACTTTTAGCCAAAAACAAAACTACAAAAACCCTTCCACCCTCTGTGTGTTCTACTGTAACTTTAATTCTGTTCTTTGTTTGTGTAATTGCTTTGGTTGGGAATCTAAGATAAACTCACTTTATGTTTAATATCCTATTACAATCAGATGTTTTAATGACTTAGTATTTGTTATATTTGTGTGTGCATGTGTTATAAATTATTTTGAATTAGAAATTGTAGTTATCCTGAGACTGGTTTAAAATTTTAACAACTAGAATAAGTTGAGAAAATGATATCTAGGGTACAGAATAATATGCCGTTGAGCATATTATTATATCAAGAGCACATTGATTTGTTCTTTAAATGTTTTTTCAAAGTGGTATTTTAGTGGCCTAAGAATAATTGTTGCTTTCCTAAATAAGGGTTAATCTTACTTTCATAGGATCAGGCTTAACTGGAGAAATTTTATTGAAAATAGAGGAAGTTAAAATGAAATAAAAGGTAGCTGGGTGCAGTGGCTCACGCCTGTAATCCCAGCGCTTTGGGAGACAGAGGCAGGCTGATCACCTGAGGTGTCAGGAGTTTGAGACCAGCCTGACCAATATGATAAGACCCTGTCTCTGCTAAAAATACAAAAAATTAGCTGGACGTGGTGGCATGTGCCTGTAATCCCAGCTACTCTGGAGGCTGTGACAGAAGAATCGCTTGAACCTGGGAGTCGGAGGTTGCAGTGAGGCAAGCTCGTGCCATTGCACTCCAGCCTGGGCAACAAGAACAAAACTCCGTCTCAAAATAAATAAATAAATAAATAAAAGATGTTGAATTAAATGATAACACATTAGAGCCAGAGCTAAAGGAAAATTGCTGATAATGTGTTTTTTTCTTGTGCAGATACGTAGGTAACCTTTCCAGAGATGTGACAGAAGTCCTTATACTTCAGTTATTCAGTCAAATTGGACCCTGTAAAAGCTGTAAAATGATAACAGAGGTAAGATCTTCCCAGTTACACGTGCTGTCAACTAGCATGATGGGTTGATTATCATGATTTTAAAATTTCATTTTAAGCCTCAGGTTATTCTGGTGGAGAGATTTGTGTTGTGTTGACTTACTACTTTGATTTGGCTGGCACACGAGGCTTAGAATGGAGTTTTATTTGAGAGGGCAAAGTTTCTGTGCTGCTAATCTCAAACAGTCATCCTTCATGGTGTGGTTATCTTCAAGTGATTCTACTTTTAGAAAGTTATTAGAACTCATTTTAGAGTGGTGAAGAACTGGAAAGTATTTTATACAATTCCGATAAGAATGTTAACGATTTAGGCAGTATACATTCATGTATGAGTACACGAGGTTATTATGTGTATGTGCAGTGCCGTTCCTCTCGTGTCTGTAGCAAGTACTTCCCTTTTTATACTTTCCTGCTTAAGACTGTAGCAGTGCCCATGAATCATGTTTTAGGCTTTTCTTCCTTGTCTTTTTGTTCATTGATCAACTTTTTTATTTTTGGTCTATTTACTGTGTAACAGGTACTACAGTAAGTGTTAGAGATACACTGGTGAATAAAGATGGTTCCTTGGTCCACAGAATTTTACAGTCTAGTAGGGAGACAAAGGAGTTAGTAGGCACTTAGAATACAGGATAATAAATGCCCTAGAAGAAGACAACTTAAAGTGCTGTGGGAGCAAATGGGTATCTAGTGCAGCCTTGGGTCAGCAAGCAGCTTCTTGGGGGCGTCACTGCCTAGGCGGAAACCTAAAAGGATAGTAGTACATACTGGCTAGAAAGGAGTTGAGGACGAAGGGATTCCAAATACAGGGAGCGTTGATCCAGGCTGGGAGGCAGAGCAGAAGTGCTTGAGAGAGGGAAAACTAGAACCCATAGCATGGTTGTAGTTGAAAATGGGATTAGTCATAAGAGATGGCAGGAGTGTTTGGAAAGGGCTAGAAACTGTGCTGAGGGGGTTGTTGTATCTGAAACGGAGAACTGTTAAAAACCTATAAAGTGCATTGGCCTTTTGATTGTCTTTTCGAACTAATGACAATCATCATTTTGTTCTGGTGTATTATATTCTTCCTTCCTGTCTTTAATTATTTATTTGTGTTTTCATCGATCAAAAATTTCCTTTGCACTAGGCAGTATACAAGGTACTGGAGATATAATGCAGAGACAGCCAAATGAGTTCCCCAAGCAAATAGGGATGTGAGCCATGAGAAGGATAAAACAGAGTTCTGCAATGACTGCTATTCGTGCTGTATCTTGCCTGCTACAATCCATTCTCCATGTAACAGTCATTCTCTGCATTTGAGCTGAGATGAGTAACAAGGTGGTGCTATCTATGGCAGGAGCTGGAGGCAGAGGAAACAGCAAATACAAAGGTCTTGAGTTGGTAATGAACTTGTGTGTGTGGAATCAAAGACCAGGATGGCTGCAGTCTGCTGAGGGATGGAGGGGGTGATGGGAAATGAGTCTAACAGCAGTATTCAGAGTCATAGGGCATTATGGGCCATGACAGAGTTTAGGTTTTACCCTGGTTGCAGTGGCAGACCATTGGAGGGGCTTAAGCAAGGAATGAGGTGCCACGGTTTGCGTTTTTAAGCTTGTTACTCTATGTAGAGAATGACTCTTAACGTGGAGAATGGATTGTAGCGGGCAAGAGCAGAAGGAGAAAAACCATCTGGATTTACTTCACTAGTCTGGGTTAGAGATGGTGGAGGCTTGTTCTCAAAAGTGCTAGCCAAAGTCAAGATAAGGACAGATGTTGATGGGTTTGGAATATATTTTGGAGGTAGGATTGATAGGACTGGATTGGTTGTGGGACATAGGGAAAGGAATAAATCAGGAAATACCCTAAGATTTATGTTAATGCAATTGTATAGGTGGTAATGCTATTTATTTGCTGAAATGGGGGTGACAGGATGGATGTCACCATGGGGAGTGGTGGGAATCAGGAGTTATGTTTTGGCAATGTTAGATTTAAGACATGAATTAGACATCGAAGTGGACATTAGATTAGGCAGTCGGATAAACTAGTTTGGAACTCTGGAGAGACCAGTGCTGAAGCTTGCAGTGGTATTTGAAGCCATGGGGCTAGATGAGTTCATGTAGAGAGAATGAGAAGAGCAGAGGCCGTGAGGTCTGATCCCTGGACCAGCTCAACATTTAGAGTTTGAGTAAAGGGAGAAAGATCCTACAGTGAGAAAACAGGAAAACTGAAGAGTGTGGTAGGATTCAGAGAAAAGAGAATGTTTAAAGAGGATGGTGGTCAACTGTTGTGAATTCTGCTTGGAAGTTAGGATTAGGATGGAAAGGGGATCACAGAGGTGGCAGAGAGGTCATTGTTGAGCTCAGCATGCAGTTTCAATGGCATGGTTGTCTTGGAAGCTGACAGAAGTAGGTTTACAAGAGAACAGGTTGTGAGAAAGTGTCACTAGAAAATTTTTGAGAAACATTTGATAAAGATTTATTTTAACAGTATTTTTAAAGCCCATGTATACATTTGACATGTAGAGGGACTCAAAATGAATTTTCATAACATCCGTATTCTAGAACTCCTAGATTTGAACTTATAAAGTCTCATATTTCTCTGTCTTGACATTTATGTCATCCAACAAAAATTGGTGACAACACTAAGGTAGGAACATAATTGATTTATTTTTTTTAAGAGACAGAGTCTCACTCTGTCATCAGGCTGGAGTGCAGTGGTGCCTTTGTGGCTCACTGAAGCCTCCAACTCCCGGGTTCTTCAAGCGATCCTTCCACCTCAGTCTCCCAAGTAGCTGGGACAGCATCACCACACCTAGTTAACTTTTTAATTTTTTTTATAGAGACTGGTATCACCATGTTGCCCAGGCTGGTCCCGAACTCTTAGGCTCAAGTGATCTTCCTGCCTCATCCTCCCAAAGTGCTGAGATTATAGGCATGAGCCACAGCACCCAGCCATAATTGATTTTTTTTTTTTTTTTTTTTTGAAACGGAGTTTCACTCTTGTTACCCAGGCTGGAGTGCAATGGCGCGATCTCGGCTCACCGCAGCCTCCGCCTCCTGGGTTCAGGCAATTCTCCTGCCTCAGCCTCCTAAGTAGCTGGGATTACAGGCACGCGCCACCATGCCCAGCTAATGTTTTTTGTATTTTTAGTAGAGACGGGGTTTCACCATGTTGACCAGGATGGCCTCGATCTCTTGACCTTATGATCCACCCGCCTTGGCCTCCCAAAGTGCTGGGATTACAGGCTTGAGCCACCGTGCCCGGCCATTTTTTTTTTTTTTTTTTTTTTTGAGATGGAGTCTTGCTCTGTCGCCCAAGCTGGAGTGCAGTGGTGTGATCTCGGCTCATTGCAGCTTCTGCCTCCCAGGTTCGAGCGATTCTCCTGCCTCAGCCTCCTGAGTAGCTGGGACTACAGGTGTGCGCAACCCTGCCTAATTTTTTTTTGTATTTTTAGTAGAGACGGGGTTTTACCATGTTGGCCAGGATGGTCTCCGTCTCCTGACCTTTTGAACCACCATGCCTGGCTGATTTTTTTTGTTTGTTTTTGTTTTTTGAGACAGATTCTGGCTCTGTTGCTCAGGCTGGCATGCAATGGCACAATCTTGGCTGACTGCAACCTCTGCCTCCCGGCTTCAAGTGATTCTGCTGCCTCAGCCTCCTGAGTAGCTGGGATTACAGGTGTCAGCCACCATACCCGGCTAGCTTTTGTATTTTTGGTAGGGATGGGGTTTCACCATGTTGATCAGGCTGATCTCGAACTTCTGACCTCAAGTGATCCACCTGCCTGGGCCTCCTAAAGTGCTGGGATTACAGGCATGAGCCACTGCACTCAGCCCATAATTGATTTTTAGAATGTCACTTTGGTGGTGTAAATAAGAAGCTTCCAAAGGGTATATACTCTAGTACAAAGTATCTAGCAGCTATTTATTTTTCTTTCATAAATTTTATTTCAGTATATGAAAAATCCTTCTCCCCCCTTAGGTTTATGGGTTTTTTTTTTTTTTTTTTTTTTACTTTTTTTTTTTTTTTTTTTTTTTTTTTTTTTTTTTTATATAATACATATATATTATTAATTCTAAGGCAAATTTTTTTAGAATTTTAATATCTCTGACAGTTGGGGTGTGACTTAGAGAAATCAGTGGTGTCTTAAATTAGATGAAATGCAGTGTGATGTGAATATATAAAATATGTGATACTAGTGAATATATGTGTGTATATACATGCATGTGCATACGTTGATTGGGAGCTGGCCTACTATTAGATAGATTTGAAATC
Organism: Cebus imitator; assembly: GCF_001604975.1. Lineage (NCBI taxonomy): Eukaryota > Metazoa > Chordata > Mammalia > Primates > Cebidae > Cebus > Cebus imitator. The sequence continues at coordinate 883,286 of NW_016107721.1, forward strand.
GGTATTCATGAGTACATTCGTTTCCTAAAGTGTATGGGATTATCATAGATCTACCATTGGACCTCTGTATGTTTTGCTGTGATTATCAGTGTTTTCCTTGGAGACTATTGGGGCAAAAGAGATAGGAGTGAAAGGAAAACTCAGCTAGCACAATATTAGCTTATTTATTTCGATGTTCTTTCTTCAATGAATATTTGTGGTAAAGGTACTAATTCTTTTACAAGAGGAATTTAAATGTGTGTTTCAATTTGAAGTCTTCCCTCATTTCCTTACTTTACTTCTTAAGAACAGCATTCACATGGCTACAGCAATAGGATTTTGTATGAGAGCCCATAGTTTTGTTGTCAGTATTAATGATCCCACTTTTTTTTCGCTCAAGGAAATACCTTCTGGTTGCTTTGCCACTATTGTTTCGATGCCTTATTTTGGATTTTTCTTCTAAAATTTTCCTGGAATGAAAATCATTGGTTGTTGAAAAGATCTTTATCTGGTTTATTTATCCCTTGTGAGTCCAACTAGAATTCCACATTTTAAATGTTATTCTTATAGGGCATTTTACATTGAATGATGATGAATGTTTTTGGCCTTACATAAAAATATATATTTGTACAGTTGTGCAGCTGTTCAGTATAGGTTGCAATTTCATAGAAATTCATTTCCAGTTTGGCCATTAGGTGAGAATGTTGCTATAGCTTAGGTAGCACTACCTTCACATCTTTATAAATGTGTTTTAGGCAACTATCAAGCATGGGATTGCAGAATATATTTAATATAGATTTTTTATATGGTGTTTTATGATGTAAAATTGTAGGTTTGTCTTGGAATATTTTATTTAGATACATTTTCAGAACCTCTTTTCTTGGTCACTGCTGTTGTTTCTCTGATCTTTGGAAGACCACATTTAAAATATATAGAATCTTCAGTACGTTAGACTATTTTGGAAGGTAGGGAATTCATTTCAGTAGCTGGTTATAAATCTCAAATTTTCCTGTTTTTATTTTCATTCTTTCCATATCCAGAAAAGAAATCAATAAAATTCAGTATTTGTAGCAGTATAAAATTCCATCATTTGTAGTATTGATCCTAATTTTGATCAAGAGTAGTTTTATCAGGTTGGTTCATTTTGGATTTCTGTATCCTGGGATACCGCTTGCGGAGGATTATGATACATAAGTAGAACATATTTGAGAAATCATGTTGGAGGATGAAAACAGTGGTAAGAAGTGATCCTTGTCAAATCTGAGTTTGAGGTTTTGTTTGGTTTAATACAAGCTTCTATTTTATATTTAACATACTTCACCAGAATTCTTTACTTTCATTTAATACCAATGCTCGGGATTCTTCAGCTGCTTGTATAGTTCCATTTGAGTTCAACAGTATTCTGAGGTGCAACATCAGGTTTAGCTTTAAATCTTATTTTAAAAGTGTTAGGCTTTCATAAGCTTATGCAGTCTCACCTTGTACATTCCTCGCTATCAGTAATGTTTTTTCCTGGATTTTCTTCTCAGCAACCCGATAGCAGAAGGGTCAACTCTTCTGTTGGATTTTCTGTTTTGCAGCATACAAGCAATGACCCATATTGCTTTGTGGAATTTTATGAACACAGAGATGCAGCTGCTGCATTAGCTGCTATGAATGGGAGAAAAATTTTGGGAAAGGTAAGATAATAGGATGATGGCACCTTACGATACATGTATTTGCATGTCAAACTAGTTTGTATTCTTTCTAGGCAAATTTTTGGACAGATATTCAACTGCTGAGTGATGGTTTTGCTTTTTTCAGCTTAGTGCTTTTACAAAAATAACCCTGCTTGATAAATGATTTAATAAGTGGTAAGTGTTATAACTCATGACATGCCTAATAATTTTATTAAATATAATCTTCATTTTTAGGAGGTCAAAGTAAACTGGGCAACCACACCAAGTAGCCAGAAAAAAGATACTTCCAGTAAGTACTCCTGCTGCATTTTACTGTGGAAGAGTTCTGAAATGATCCTGGAAGCATTACCAGCTTAAATAGGGTTTTTTTTTCCCCTCCTCTAGAGTTGCCTTAAAAAGGTTTTAGTGGCTGATTTCTTAAGTATTTGATTACCAAATGCTCTGATTTCAGATCACTTCCATGTGTTTGTTGGGGATTTGAGTCCAGAAATTACAACAGAAGATATCAAATCAGCATTTGCCCCTTTTGGTAAAATATCGTAAGTATCATAATCAGTACTACACTCAGTTGTGATAGGCAGAACTGTATATGATTAACTTGTAATTGAATTAAGATTTTCTTTCTCTAGTTAGTATGACTTTGTTTTGTTTTGTTTTTTATTTTTATTTTTGGTTTGTTTTTTGAGTAGTGGATGTTGTTGAAAATGTTAATGTCATTTCAGTGTCTTGGGGTCTCGTTTTCATCTAATCTTGTGTATAATGTGTTAAAAAATTTTAAGTGATTGTTTGTTATCTTTGAAGCAGATGTTTGAATGGTAAAACTTATAAAGTCTAGCTTTTTGTCATATGTTTTCAAAATTTGGTGGTTAAGGGTAATGAATTAATCAAAAGTAAATATGATTTATACTGTGTAAGAGTTTAATAACTTTTATAGGAAGAATTTATAAATGGGGGAAAGTAGGTAAATCCTTGGATATATTGTGGTTAAATTGGAAATGTTCATGTTTTATTATGATAAATGTGTTTTGCTATTTTAGCTGTAAGTGAAAAGTACTATTATATTATTAAAATGTTTCAATGTATGAGTCATAAATGTGGGATTAATTAGTAGATGTTTTTTGTTAGTGATATTTGATTCTAGTTAAGAGGCAAATGTGGTTTGATTTTTAACAACATTTATGCTCAGTTACTATTGTTACTTGGTAAAAAATATATTGGAAAACAAAATGGTTATGAGTTCTAGAAAATGTTTATCATAATTTAGCTTTCTGATTAAAATCAGTTTATTTTGTATATTTCCTGTAGATTTAAATTAAACGTTTTAGTACTACTTTACAGGAGAATGTTTCAACTAAGAACAACAATTTCTCTATACAATTTGTTGTTCCGTAGATTTAATTTCTTTAAAAGATTTAATTCTTAACTTTCTGTTTTGATATTTGCTTTGCTTTTTAATCTAAATGTGGTAAGTAGTACTATTTTAAAAAATCAATATAAAAATAATACAGGTTGCTGTTTTTCAATCTTTATTTATACCTGAGACCTGCAGTTTTTCTTAAGTCCAAGTCACAATTAAAAGTAATAGCATTCTGGTTATTTTGCAGAATTGCTCATAAGAATGGACAGGATCTTGAAGGCTAACTGCAAGGAACTGTGCACACTGGAACTCAGTTGTAGATTTTTTTTCTCATTTCTATTTATTCTTATTATACATTATTTATATATACATATTTTAGTATTTACATTTTAACATTCTATATTCAGTGGAGTTCTATATTTCCAATCATTTAACTTACTCACTAAAATTTCTGTGTAAATTTGTTGTTTTCGTACTGGTGTGCTTAGCATTGTTGTTAGTTTTTTATTCTCCTTTCTTAAATTTCTGAAAATGTCAATTTTTCAAAATTTACAGCTGCCCAAACTCCAAAATGATGGTAGAGAATTGACCAAGAAAAATAAAGAAATCTGTTAACAGGCCATGTATGCCTTTTTAATTCCTATTTTTTCCTCTTTTTCAATTTTTTAATATTTCATATATTTTGTATCACTAGGCAGAAGACATTTAACTATTTAGAGATTGCATGGTAAAGTAGTTAGTATTGTTACAGTAATTTATAGAATCAGTAAACCTTAGAGGACACTAGTAAATAGAATATTATAAAAGGAAACTGTTGTTCCTATTAATCTTCAAATTTGAGCATTTAGTTTAGAAAGCACAGGCTATTTGATTAGGTTGCATGTTTATTACATGTTTTTGTCCTACTGCTTTTTTCTAACAGGTAAAGAAGCATTAGGGAGAGTTCAGGAATGGTTGTAGTTAATTAGGGCTAACTGGAATTTTATTTTAAAAATGCTCACAATACAGTGTGTGTGGTTCCTTTTAGTTTTTATTTTGAGGGTGACTCTTACTTCCCTCATTTAGCTGTGCTTCTTTTCACAGGGATGCCCGGGTAGTTAAAGACATGGCAACTGGAAAATCCAAAGGCTATGGTTTTGTATCTTTTTATAATAAACTGGTACGTTCTTCCAACTCAATTTATATTTTTTAATACTACATTTAGTCATTAGTTACTTAGTGTGTCAAATCTGAAACTTGAATACACTTGAAAGTTAACTGCAAACACAACTTTTATGTAATGTTATATAAGTTTTAATAATAGAGTATAATTTCATTCTTTCATAAACTCAAAAATAAATACCTAGACAAAGATAGAATGACTATACTATAAGGAAGATTATTAAAATTGCGTTTGTACATTGGTAAAGGTGTCAGATACATTTAGAAGTAAAGCCCAAGTCTAGGACAGATGAACTAATCTGAGACTTTAGAGGGTAGGTAAATTGTATTCAGTTTTAACCATGAATGTCTATTTTAACTCTCCCTTTTAAATTATTATTCATACCTTATATAAGTGAGATGTTAATGGCTATAGCAAATTATGTAAATAAAAATTCAAGCAATCATCTTGATTTTTGCATATATTCTTTGTAAAAGAGGTACCAAAATAAGCATTTGCATTAACTGTAACGTTGAATGATAAAGTGGGCAAATCGATTTTTTTTTTTTTTTTTT
>NW_016107721.1:889071-891190 GCF_001604975.1 Cebus imitator
TTTTTCCTTTTGAGACAGAGTCTCGCTCTGGCCCCCAGCCTGGAGGGCAGTGGCTCGATCTTGGCTCACTACAACCTCTGCCTCCTAGGCTCAAGCGATTCTCCTGCTTCAGCCTCCTGAGTGGCTGGGATTACAGGCCCCTGCCACCATGCCCAGCTAATTTTTGTATTTTTAGTAGAGACAGGATTTCACCATGTTGGTCAGGCTGGTCTCGAACTTCTAATCTCAGGTGATCTGCCCACCTTAGCCTTCCAAAGTGCTGGGATTACAGGCATGAGCCACGGTGCCTGGCCTTGAGGCATAACTTAGTAGTATATAGTACTTAACAAAAGACAGTTTTATAGTACCATATAACAGTCTGCGTTTTTGTTTTGTTTCTGCATACAGACAACACTAAGCAGTTGAGATTTGAAGATGTAGTAAACCAGTCAAGTCCAAAAAATTGTACTGTGTACTGTGGAGGAATTGCGTCTGGGTTAACAGGTACAATGTTTGGTTTTCTAATCATCTCTGAGGAGCTTCATCACTATTTGCATGAATTTCATGATGTACATCAGCCATGTTTTATTTATATGTTTTTGTTTATAGATCAGCTTATGAGACAAACATTCTCACCATTCGGACAAATTATGGAAATAAGAGTTTTCCCAGAAAAGGGCTATTCATTTGTCAGGTAACACTGTACTTGAAATGTCATTATTACTCTTATATTTGATTCATTCCTTTCAGTTATGTTCCCCAGGGTATCAGTGTTTATTATTTTAGTGCTTCTTTGCAATAAAGAAGTTTAAGCTACCTACCTAATGTACTTTAGAAAAAATACGAACTTGCAGGTATAAACTAATGAGCTTCCATGTTATTTACTGTGTTAGATTCTTAAAAAATAGACAAAACCATATTATTTTTCTTTCTTAGATTTTCAACCCATGAAAGTGCAGCCCATGCCATTGTTTCGGTGAACGGTACTACGATTGAAGGACATGTGGTTAAATGCTATTGGGGTAAAGAATCTCCTGATATGACTAAAAACTTCCAACAGGTAATTCGATTTTTCATAGCACTCTTTAAGGTTTCCATCTTACATATCACATAAAAGCTTTGGAAACTCTGTAAAATAAACAGTAAAACAAAGCATATAGCTACTTTCAGTTGATTGTATTTCAAAATTGATTATTTTGCGGTATTAACTGAATCTTAATACTTTCTTTTCACAGGTGTCACCACCCCAATAAACTTAGACAATGATAAATAACAGAGTCCTATTCACATAAGGGTGCTTACTTAGTTTTTCTCTTCCTTGTCTCCCACTCTTTCTTCATATACGGTGTTTCTTACGTGTTCCCTGAAACAATAATTTGCTTTTTTCTAGGTTGACTATAGTCAGTGGGGCCAGTGGAGCCAAGTGTATGGAAACCCACAACAGTATGGACAGTATATGGCAAATGGGTGGCAAGTACCGCCTTATGGAGTGTACGGGCAACCATGGAATCAACAAGGATTTGGAGTAGAGTAAGTTGTTTGGGTTTTTCCAGTATAGAAACATATGATTCTAACAAAATAAATAAAAGTATGTTTTCCTAGGGAGGATCTATTTTACTTATATACATTGAGCTATTTGGCATGAGCATTATAGAAACAGATCTAACAAATTATTATTTATGAGACTAAGAAATTTTCTCATTACCTAAGTGGAAAGGGGTTTTTGGGATAACATTTGGTGTGTCCTATGACCCCTGTAAGCAGTTGGTAGAATTTGACTTACATTTCTAATACACTTTTGTTTTTGCATGTAGAAGATCTTTGTCTACATATATTCAGAAGTTTGATGGTTTTATGCCTACGTGGTATGCATGAGAAATCTGAGATTTGTGTGATACAAAGTAACTGGCTTTTTTTTTTTCCTTTGTTGATAGAGTGGGTTCCTCCTTTGTAATCCCCCCACCCAAGGCCAGCCCATATGTTTATTATTTCTTCCTTTGAGACTCTTTCCTTTCCCAACATGAACTTGTGTTTTTAACATTTCTTACGTGTTGTGTTGAATCGTTCACAATTTTTTTTTTTTTTTTTTTTTTTGGAAGGGTTTCGCTCATGTTACCCAGGCTGGAGTGCAATGGCTCGA